>NC_072474.1:69710439-70020855 GCF_027574615.1 Eptesicus fuscus
TCCCCAGCGTGTTCAGAAACTGGAGCTACCTGTGACGTGCGCTTCTTCGTGCTCCCCCCCCCCTTATTTATTTATTTTTTTGGTAAACGGTCCTTTATTGACCCGGGAACCGAAAAGATGTTTGAGTACTTTGAAGAATGGATTTCTTCCTCTTACCCCACTTTTTTTTTGGGGGGGGAGGGGTGCGGGCAGGATAGCCAAAGGGAGGAACCTAAGCTTCCCTAGTGTTCATTTTGTTAGTCGAATCTGGTCGAATTTTACCTGCGTCTCTAAAAGCAGATTTCTTAACATGGCCCTGTGCCGCTCGCTTTGGAGCGAAGATAGATGTGCATCTATCATTTTCAGCATAGGTCAGTATTTTTTCCCCTTCCGAGGTCTACCTAAGGCTTTAGCCAAATTTTTTTTTTTCTTTTGGAGGGGCGGTGTCTTTGCTCTCTTAAAACAGACAAACAAAAACACACGTGCACCGAAGGTGCAAAAACAGCAAGGTTGTCCTCTCGAATAACCCCCATATGATTGTCGTGATATTAACTTGGGTTATCATCCTGGTTTGGGGCTCAAGACTCCAGACCTCGTTTTGGTCTTCCAAATGTTAGCAATGCATGTACCTGGTTCCGTGAACCATTTACTGCCATTAGGGAGCCCCGTATACTAGAGGGTAAGAAGATGGGAGTTCCTTGTCCAGCACCATATTTGGCAGTTAATATAGCCTTAGGCATGTGAGCAAGGTTTCTAAGTAAACATAGTATCCAGTGGTCCTTTCGATGTCCAAAAGTCCTGGTCTTAAGAAATAGACGGAATGATTAGTTTGAACTTAGAACTGAATTATGTGTTTCTTTGGTTATATTTATTCCCTTTGTTTTCTTAAATTTTTAGAACTCAGTCATATGATTTAATCTCTAAATGCTGTTTAATTCTGAAAAGTTATCAGGAATTGTAGGTAGGATAAGGACCTGCAGTGGCTTGCTTATTACTAAGAGCTGTTCCGATTGCGAATATTCGAGGTTGAAATATTAGTCAAGTGTGAACAAGTATTAAGAGTGGAGAGAACCAGAATGCTTGTGGGGTAAGTGGGGGTCAGAAGTAGATATACGGAGAAAATAAGTATTTAATCGTTTGATAGTCTAATTGAGTGTTCATTTTGCAACTTGAATTGCCAGCAGACAACTCTTGAGTTGAATAATATTGACACTGTTGGTAGCAGGAAATACTCATTATCTATATTTCACTTATGAGAGATCAAAAAAGAAAATTTCTATAGCAGTTACTGAAAATCTATAAATACTAATAGTGTCTTTAGATTTTTAACAGTATCCTTATCCTGCAGAATTATTGCTGTTGATTACCCACTATCAGGATTGAAAATTCTTTCCAAGTTGCTTTAAATAAGACTTTCCCACATAATTTATGCTGAGGGGTTATGGAGGTGGAGAATGACTACTGTTCAAATCTGGTTTTGATAGGTACGAATTTAAGGGTTGTTTCTGAACTTTTGAATCGAATAGAACTTAATTGACAAACATGACTTGGTTACTCTCCACTAATGGACACTTGTTTAAGAACTGATAAGGCAAATTGTTTCTCCTCCTAGAACTCTGGACTGGCTCAGAAGCAATAGTATAACAGTTTCTTGACTGCTGTGTCTCAGCTTATTGTTTAATTTCTATATGTTTTACCCTATTTTGATAAAATGTTTTTAGTAAGTTGGGTTGACACTTTTAAGATTTCCTATTATGTTACTGTCCCCTGCTTTTTTGCTTCTACCAACAATATCAAATACGTGAACAGTTGTGTCTTTGGCTGTTCTTCTAAAGCAGTTGTTTTTAACAGGTGTAATGAAAACATCACCAGAAGCATGAGACCTGATTTCAGATTGTCTCTTTCATAACTATAAGGAGGGACTTTGAGCTCCTTCCTTTTCTTAGGCTCTCTAAACATCAGTCTCCTTTTCTGTAAATGAAACTAATATCCTATCTATTTCAAGGAGATAAAGGAATATGTAGGGTACTTGTTAAACTTGAGAGCATAATATAAATACATGTTTTTATTATTGTTGGTCAGCATTTCCTCTCTTACTACTTGATCACTTTTAATAGTTTCTGAGCTTCAAAACTTGCTTCCTTACCTTTGGGGCCTAAAAAAAGAAAAGGCTTAATCCACAACTACCTTTTATTGTTTATTTCCACTACTGCTGCATGAATCTTGATTGTGATGCTTTCATTCAATGGTCTGCCACAACAAATTAGCCTTTGCTCTAGAAAGCTATAGATACATTGCTGTTTGATTGGTAAAGTCATTTTAAACAGACCCACCTGGAATTTTAGAAGATTCTAATTTTAATTTGGGATTAGCTATTGAAAATGGGTTAGCTATTGAGAATGGTTCAGTGAGAAAGGGCCTGGGCCTGAATTGTATGAGCCCAGAGTGAGGGGCTCTAGAGGGATAAGGGAGTAAGTATTCAATAGTAGAGATAAAGCTGTGTCCTAGCATAGACGTAGCCCTTGGTAATATAGTTTTTTTCTGGTAAAAAGAACTGCATCCTATTTGTAGAAATCTTAGTCTTTTTATAAGAAGCAGGATGTAGTACATTTAACTTTACAGTGCTGAAAAACTTATTTGTAGATTATTTTCCTATATGTCATTTTCTTTTGGCTTCTTGGGGGTCTTTTTTATTTTGTTTCATTTTTTAAATAAGTCATGTGTTTCAACTTCTTAGCAGTTTCATTTAGGCCCATGGTCGGCAAACTGTGGCTCGTGAGCCACATGCAGCTCTTTGGCCCCTTGAGTGTGGCTCTTCCACAAAATACCACGGCCTGGGCGAGTCTATTTTGAAGAAGTGGCATTAGAAGAAGTTTAAGTTTAAAAAATTTGGCTCCCAAAAGAAATTTCAATTGTTGTACTGTTGATATTTGGCTCTGTTGACTAATGAGTTTGCCGACCACTGATTTAGGCCATTTTCTCTAAGCATTGAAATAGCCACCAAAGTGTGATATGAATTTTTATGTCAGTAATTTGTAATGAGTGAATTTTTTTTCCCCCTCTTAGAACTACTTGAGCAAAGATGCTGCATTTCTTATTTTTAATAGGTGGTCAGGACACTCCAGGCTCCTCTGAGAGTGAATTTTTGATTGTGCATTTTGATGCTTATATATAGTGGCGGTGGTTGCAGCCAGCTGTTTGAAGTTAAAAAATTATAATTAGGTTTTATGATTATATGTAGATCTAGCTATTTTATGGATAACTAGAGACCCGGTGCACGAAATTCATGCACTGGTAGGGTCCCTAGGCCTGGCCAACGATCAGGGCCTTCTGGCTGCCGGCTGGGGCCTCCCTTCCCCAGCTGCCAGCTGGGGCCTTCCTTCATTCTACTCCGCCCCCTGGTGGTCCACGCATGTCATAGCGAGCAATAGAACTCCTGGTCGAACTCCTGTGGGGAGACTTTGCATATTAGCCTTTTATATATACAGATAGTTTCTTTAATAAAAATGGAGATGTCATTTGAGATCCCTGATATAAAGATAATTGGTGAGATACAAAGTTACTTTGTATTTTTTATTGAAATCTGCTCTGATAATTATTTTGCTATAGTAGATCGAAAAATTAACTTCACTGTCTTGCCGAAGTGAATACCTTGCCGTAACATTATTGAAATCAGACCGTCATTTAAAATTTTACCCTCTGTTGCTTTTTCCCCCCTATGGTTTTGTAGTCTGACAATATTATTTTTTAGTTTAAAGTTGATTTTTTTGAAATTGTTGACAGTATTATAGATGTCTCGCATTCCCCCCCCCCCACACACACACACACACTTTGCCCTCCTCCACCCATCCCCGCCCCTCCTCATGCCTTTAGCACACTATTGTCTGTGCTCATGGGCTATGCATATTTGCATATATGTTCTTTGGTTAATCTCCCTTACTTCCCACCCTCTCCCCTCTGAGGTCTGTTAGTCTGTTCCCTGCATCCATACCTCTGGACCTGTTTTGTTCATTAGATTCCACAAATAAGTGAGGTCATACAGTATTTGTCTTTCTCTGACAGGCTTATTTCCCTTAGCATAATAATCTCCAGGTACATTCATGCTGTCACAAAGGATAAGAAAGCCTTCTTTTTTCAGCTGTGTAGTATTCTATTGTATAAATGTATACAGCTTTTTTATGCACCCATCTACTGATGGGCACTGAGGCTGTTTCCAGATTTTAGCTATTGTATATAACACTGCTATAAACATAGGGATGTATACATCCTTTCTGATTGGTATGTCGGGAATCTTGGGGTATGTTCCCAGAAGTGGGATTGCTGGGTCGGAAGGCAGGTCCATTTTTAATTTTTTGAGGAAACTCCATACTGTTTTTACACAGTGGTTGCATTCCCACCAGCAGTGTACTAGGGTTCCCTTTTCTCTGCATTCTCACTAATGCTTGTTCTTTATTGATGTACTAGAGGCCCGGTGCATGAAATTCGTGCACTTGGGGGGCGTTGTCCCTCAGCCCAGCCTGCACCCTCTTCAATCTGGGACCCCTTGGGGGTTGTCCGACTGCCAGTTTAGGCCTGATCCTGTACCTTTCAAAACCAGATTTGAACAGTCAGACATCCCTCTCATAATCCAGTACTGCTGGCTCCTAACCGCTCGCCTGCCTGCCATCCTGATCACCCCCCAACCACTCCCCTGCCAGCCTGATTGATGCCTAACTGCTCCCCTGCTGCCCTCCCCTGCTGGCCCGATCGCCCCCAACTGCCCTCCCTGCTGCCCCAGTAACCTCCAACTGCCCTCCCCTGCTGGCCTGGTAACCTCCCAACTGCCCTCCCCTGCTGGCCTGGTCGCTCCTAACTGCCCTCTCCTGCTGGCCCGGTCACCCCCCAACTGCCCTCCCCTGCAGGCTGGGTCGCCCCTAACTGCCCTCCCCTGCAGGCCGGGTCACCCCTAACTGCCCTCCCCTGCCAGCCTGGTTGCCCCCAACTGCCCTCCCCTGCAGGCCTGGTCCCCCCCACCTGCCCTCCCCTGCAGGCCTGGTAACCCCTAACTGCACTCCCCTGCTGGCCTGATTGCCCACAACTACCCTCCCCTGCTGGCCATCTTGTAGCGGCCATTTTTGACCACATGGGGGCGGCCATATTGTGTGAGGGCGTGATTGTCAATTTGCATATTATCCCTTTATTATATAGGATTGATGGTAGACATTCTGACAGTGATAACTGATTATAGTTTTAATTTGCATCTCTCTGGTGATTAGTGACTTTGAGCATTTTTTCGTATATCTATTGGCCATCTGTATGTCCTCTGGGGAAGTGTCTATTTAGGTCTCTTGCCAATATTTTAAATTGGATTGTCTTCCTGGTGTTGAGTTGTATGAATTCTTTATATATTTTGGAAATTAATCCCTTATCAGATGTATCATTGACAAATATATTCTCCCATATGGTAGGTTCCCTTTTCATTTTGATGATGGTTTCTTTTGCTGGGCAGAAGCTTTTTAATTTGATATAGTTCCATATGTGTATTTCTTCCTTTGTTTCTCTTGCCCTAGGAGATGTATTGGTTAAAATGCAGCTACATTAGATGTCTGAAATTGTACTGCCTATGTTTTATTCTAGGATATTTATGGTCTTTTGAATTACACCTAAATCTTTTATCTATTTTGAGTTTATTCTTGTGTGTGGTGTAAGTTGATTTTTATTTTATTTTTATTTTTTTCATGGACCTGTCCAATTCTCCCATTTATTGAAGAGACTATTTTTACTCCATTTTTTGCACTTGCCTCCTTTGTTAAATATTAATTGGTCATAATGGTGAGGGTGGATTTTGGCTTTTCAGTCCTGTTCCATTTGTCTGTATGCCTGTTCTTGTGCCAGTACCAGGCTGTTTTAATTACAATGGCATTGCAGTATAGTTTGATATCCAGTATTGTGAGCTCCTCCAAATTTGTTCTTGCTCAAGATTGCTGCAGCTATTCGGGGTCTTTCTTGATTCCATATAAATTTTTAGAATATTTGTTCTAGATCTGTGAAATATGTTGGTATTTTAATTGGGATTGCACTGAATCTGAAGATTGCTTTCAGTAGTGTGGACATTTTAATTATGTGATGAACTTGGTATATGCTTCTACTTGTTTGTATCTTCCTCTATTTCTTTTTTCAATGTCCTATAGTTTTCTGAGTACAAGTCTTTTACTTTGTTGGTTTATTCCTAGGTATCTTATTTTTTTGTTGTAATGATAAATGGGCTTTTTTTTTTTTTTTCTTTTTTTTTTTAGTTTTTCTGAGAGTTCATTATTGGTGTTTAAATATGCCATTGATTTCCGGATGTTAATTTTGTATCCTGTTACTTTTCTGAATTCATTTATTAAATCTAGCAGTTTTTTGGTGGAGTCCTTAGGGTTTTCTATGTACAATATTAAGTCACCTGTGAATAATCACAGTTTTACTTTCTCCTTTCCAATTTGGATGCCTTTTATTTTTTCTTATCTGATTTCTGTGCTTAGGACTTCCAGTACTATCCTACCTAATAATGGACAAATATGCAAATTGACCATACCTCCGACACACCCACAAGCCACGCCCACCATCCAATCAGAGCAAGTATGCAAATTAACCCAACCAAGATGGCTATAGCCACAGAGAGCAAGGTTTCCTAGGTAACAGAGGAAGCCAAGCTTTCCGCCTGCCCTTGCCAGGCCTAAGTCTCCACTCAAGCTACAAAGTTTCAATTATAGAAGGTAAACAAATTGAAACAGAAATGGCGGCAGAATGGAGCTTGAGAGAGCAGGCTAGGGTTGCCCCCGGCAACAGGGGAAGCAAAGCATTCCGCATACCCTGGCCGGGCCCACCCGCTTAAGGCAACAAAGTTTCAATTATAACCCCAACAGAAATGGCTGCCAGCTGCGGAGGGAGCTCCAGGCTTGGCTCCGCTCCAGGCTACAAAGTTTCAATTGTGGAAGGAAAATAAATTCCAGATACCAGGGCCTCCGCTTGGGTTGCCAGGGGGCGTGGCTGGCCTGCAAACCACCACAGGCCCCTCGCTCAGGCTGCCCCATGCCCCAAGGGAACCCCACCCTGATCAGGGACACCCTTCAAGGCAAACCAGCTGGCCCCCACCCCTGTACCAGGCCTCTATCCTATCTAATAAAAGAGTAATATGCAGATTGATCATCACTGCAACACACAATATAGCTGCCCCCATGTGGTCAAAGATCCTACCCCCATGTGGACACAAGATGGCCACCACAAGATGGCCACCACAAGATGGCCAGCAGGAGAGGGCAGTTGGGAGGCACCCGGCCTGCAAAGGAGGGCAGTTGAGAAGGACCAGGCCTGCAAGGGAGGGCAGTTGAGAGGAACCAGGCCTGCAAGGGAGGGCAGTTGGAGGTGATCAACCCTGCAGGAGAGGGCAGTTAGTGGTGACCAGGCCAGCAGAGGAGGGAAGTTGGGGGCAAACAGGCTGGCATGGGATTGGTTAGGGGGTGATCAGGCTGGCAGGCAGAAGCGGTTAGGGGCAATCAGGAAGGCAGGCAGGCAAGCAGTTGGGAGCCAGCAGTCCTGGATTGTGAGAGGCAGTCGGACATCCCTCCAGGGGTCCCAGATTGGAGAGGATACAGGCTGGGTTGAGGGACAAACCCTAGCAGTGCACAAATTTTGTGCACCGGGCCTCTAGTGTTAAATAATAGTGGTGAAAGTGGACATAATGACTGCACATGAATTGATATTTCACAGTTGGGGTTAGATTTATTTTATTTTTGTTTCTAAGACCATTGGTATCAGGTTATCTGAAAAAAAATAGTACTATATCAGTAAACACAAGTGTTTTTTAAATTACCTCTTGGAAACATTAAAGTTGAAGAGTGTACCCTACAGTCTAGGCTGTAGGTTTTTCATTATTCTCTTTCTCTATGTAGCTGCTCATTTTTAATTCTAGCGTGGTATTTTTATGATCTGTTTCTCCCATTTCAGCCTTCTCAATTTTATCTTCAGTTAGTTGGTAATATTTAAGCACACTCCAACTTTAACCATTAATGGTCACTAATGTAAGCATACTGTCGGTATTTTTTGGTTAACTAGTAGTACTAAATGAATTTTCACACTTTCAACTTTTATTCCAGAGCCATGTTTCCTAACCAGTAACTCATATCTGTTAGATGGTTATCAAAACCTAAATGAAAATTTTTCAAATACTATTTTTAAAACTACGAAGTCAATATATGTTCTTTTAAATACTCAGTGTGATGTAAGTTTAACTTTCCGTTTTTCCCTATTTTTATTGAGTGTATAATTTTGTATTTTATAGCTATGCTATAATTTAGTAAATTATTTCCCTGTTGATGGGCATTTAGACTGATTTTTTTTTCTTTTTTGGCAATGAAAAACCTTGAATACACATCTTTGTGCATTTACTTCTTGAAGTGTGATTACTGTGTATGTGTTCATTTTTATTACTTTGATTAAAACTGTGAAATTAAATCTCCAAAAGGTTTTAACAGTTTATATTCCACCAATACTGTTTGTGAAAGAGCCTTTTTCCCATATTCTTAACAGTACTGGATACTAATTTTTGTTAATCCTCATAGGTGAAAGATAGCAACTTTGAATAAATTGCCTTTTTTGAACTGTTGAATAATATTGATTTCAGGGTACCATGTTTTTCTTATAAATGCTTGGTTGTGGTAGATTCTCCAAAAATGGTTGTGAAATGATTGACATAATGAAGCGTAATTGCATTGCTAAATGTTAATAATTGAGGAATAATTTACAAAGAGTAAAAACCACTCTTTTCATGTGCAGTCATATGACTTTGGACAGACATACACAGTCATGAGACCACCACTTCAATCAAGGTACAAGATATTTCCATCACCTGAAGTTCCCTCATGTTCCTTTATAGTTGTTTCCCTGCTGCCTCCAGCCCCTGAATTAATGTAATCCTATAATTTTTACATTTTACAGAATATCTTATCAATAGAATTATATAGGATTAACTTTAGCTTGGAATAATGTTTTTGAAACTCATCCATGTTGTTGCACAAGTCAGTTCTTTTTATTGCTGAGCAGTATTCAATTGCATGGACTTAACACCACAATTTATTTATTCTCCTGGCTAATGGTCATTTTGTTGTTTCCAGTTTTTGAATGTTTATTAATAAAGCTGTCATAAACACCATATATGTTTTTTGACATATGCTTCATTTCTCTTAAATAAATACCTAGGAGTAGGATTGCTGAATAATATGGGATATGTGTATGTTTTTTAGTTTTATAAGAAACTGCCTTACTGTTTTCTGAAGTGATTAACATTTTTTCTTTCCTACCAGCTCTCCCTATCTTGTAAACAGTACTTTTAGATTTTTATGTTAGTCATTATTATAGGTGTTGAGTTGTAGGTTGTTGGCCTCATTGTAGAAATCTAGAAGCATTAGAAAGAGGTGGTCAACTGTGATAATGCAGACAGGTAGAGGAGTGAGGAGAGGTTATTGGATTTTTTTAGTAGAATTGTGACTTTTGAGGGAATGACATTCAAGGGAAAGCTCAGAATATAATACATGAAAGGGGAGTAGAGAAGAGGACGACTAAGACAGATACGCATTTAGTAATTTAGGGCAGGATCTGACTAATGAAGTGTCATGATAAAGACCCAAAGTTGAGAATTCAGAGGAAAGATAATTATATCCTATTGAGGCAAACAGATAAACTTTTCAGGGGACAATATTTTAGCTGGACCCAAATGTGAATGCGTAGGGTTTCAATCATTAGATAGAAAGGAATGGAATGAGTATTGAAGTAGGAGTCAAGGTGTTCTTGTTAATAGACTTCTAGAATCCTGGCATTGGAGTTATCTAATCTTTGTTAGACACATGATTAGTTTGACAATATTTCTGCTGAACTATTCAGTTAGTCTCTGCAATAAATACCTGCAGTGACTGGCTATTCATGAAATAGCTCTTTCAGGTTATTCTTTCATTATATTTATAGTAGAGTTCTGGTGCACCGATTCATGCACCGATGGGGTCCCTCAGCCTGGCCTGCGGGGATCAGGCTGAAACCAGCCCAGTGCACGGGTTCGTCCAGGGCATGTCCAGCCCATCTCGCCCAGTCCCATTTGGGGCTGATCAGGGCCAGCCGGCCGGGGAGGGACCACAGAGGGTTCCAGGGCATGTCTGGCCTGTCTCACCCAGTCTGGACCCACCGGACCCCAGCAGCAAGATAACCTACTGATTGGAGCATCTGCCCCCTGGTGGTCAGTGACTGGACAAACGGTCAGACACTTAGCATATTACGCTTTTATTACATAGGACTAGAGGCCCGGTGCACAGGATTCATGGCCTGTGGGGATCGGCCGTGGGAGCGCCGCTCATCCTGGTCAGCCAAGCAGCTGTGGACCCGCCCTCTGAGCAGCGCTCCCACTGTGAGAGCACACTGACTACTACCAGGGGGCAGCTCCTCTGTTCAGTGTCTGCCCCCTGGTGGTCAGTGCACATCATAGCAACTGGTTGACCTGTTGTTCTGCTGTTTGGTCACTGGGCTTTTATATAGGATAGGACTGAACCTAAATCTACCTTTCTGTAATTTGTATTTATTGTTCAACCAGTATTGAACTTGTACAGAGTAGAACAGAAATGTCAGCTCATTTTTGACTTTATATTCATACTAGCCTTAGGTTGTTTGCTTTGGGGACAGTTCCATTATATGCTGCTAATTCGCTGACTTAAAAAAGTAAACAAAAACCTAAGTGCTTAACTAAAAGCTGAAGTTTTAGTCATGGGAAGAGTAGAGGCTAATAACTTTGGTTGATAACAGGTTTTTTAAGTATTCATTTTGAAATTGAGGAAATTTGAACATATTGTAGATACCAGTAGGAAGTCCAATGTGACTTTCTTTTCTATCTTGTGTGTATGTGTTACTTTTTCCCTTCTCTCTTCTCAGTGGGTTATGAGGATTAAGAGATTTAGAAAAAATGGTAACAGTTGACATATAAAGCATTTTCCCTGGGTATGCTTTTCAGGAATTAGTCTAGGCAAATGGAGAAGGAGACATTTTAAGAAATAGGAATGAATAAAAGGACATTGTTGAAGATACGCATGGATTTTAAGTGTGATGGGACAGAGTTGGTCAGTAGCATGATCTTGGACATAACGAAGGCTCAATAGATAATGAGGGAAGCTGGATATAATGTTGGTATTTGGGTGAATAAATAGGATGGATAGCTTTTGATCGACAAGGAGAGAATAAATTTTACGTTGTGCATCTCAGTCTTACAGCAATCTCCACGCTGTCAAATGGAGTTTAATATATTGAATTTCACTTTCTCTAAAATGATATTAGGTGATAATTGGTCTTATAAGGTGCTAGAGGCTAACAACCTTCTGAAGATCTTTTTTTGTACTGTCTTGGTTATCTTTATTGATGTGCATAGTCTTGTAGGCTTGACCAGAGATCATGTCTCATTTTGTAAATTAGGAAATTAAGGTAAAAAAAGAACATGACTTTTTATTCTGAACCGGTAATTTGGCTCTTTCTTTCTCTTGACTTTCTTATATACACTGCCTTGCATAAATAATAAACACAAATTCTGTATTAGTCAGCTTTTTCCATATCCCAAACTACCTTGTTTGGTGGTTCATCTATAATTTATCCCTAATGCTGCTTTGATGCATTCCTTATTTATTGAACTGTTAATTTTTCTACTCTGGGGTGGGGGAGGAAGATGGAAGAGATGGCAGTTGCTTGTATAGAACACATAAATTAGTTTGTCATTAAAAAATAGATTAGTCAGTAAGGTTGTGCCATCCCCAATACCTTTACTTTCTGCTTGATTTCCATCAGTCGGTTATATTTTAGCCCTCTAAATTCTGATTCACTTTAAATCAGACTTATGGTAAAGAAGTAACTGATCTTTAAGTTATATTTGTCAGTATAATTAACTTAAAACCCATCCTCTGAGTGACATCTTTATTTCGTTTTATCATCCCTGTGGAGGAGCCTCTCCTGCGCCTTAAGAAAGAGGCTCTGCATAGCCTAATATTGTATAGCCATTAGTTAGGCTTTTACCAGATGAACATTGCCTTTTCTCATTTGCCATTTCAAATTACCTCCTTTGAATAAATAATCCTATATAATAAAAACCCTAATATGCAAATCAACTGGATGGTGGAACGATCAGTCGCTATGACACACATTGACCACCAGGGGGCAGATGCTCAACACAGGAGCTGCCCTCAGTCAGTATGGTCACTGCTTCATTCAGCATCCCGGATTGCGAGAGGGCAGGCCTCTAGTTTATTGAATAATAATCAAATAAAAGTTACCTCTACTTCCTATTCCCTTTGTCTAGCTCTGATCTAAATTGAGGATACCATGATCATGATATTTCATTGACTTTCTATGTGGTAGGTAATTTGAAGTCCCTCTTGAATGAACCTTGTTATAATAACTTTTTAGTGTATTTTGACCCTTCCTTTGATATTGATAGGTGTGATCTGTACCTTTTTTTACTTTGGTTATATGTGAGAAAAATGATAAGTGAATATGTACCTTATAAATGTGATGGAATATTTGGGATAAATGAGGAAGTGTCACTGTAGAAAATCTGGAAATATGGAGGAGAAAGGGAACAATGAAGTTCCCCAACCCAAAAACAATTCTTAATATCATTTTTGTCTTTAACCATTTGAACAAAACTATTTTTAAAAAATATTTTTTATTGATTTTTAGAAAGAGAGAAGGGAGAGGGAGAGAGAAACATCAATGAGACAGGAGTATCATCGATTGGCTGCCTCCTGCATGTCCCACACCAATCACACCGGTGATCAAGCCTGTAACCCAGGCATATGCCTTGACTGGGAATTGAACTGTGACCTCCAGACACTGAACTGCTGAGCCATGAAGGCTGGATTGTTATAATTTTGACTGTTCTGGGGCTGTAAACATATAAATCATTTACTTTAAATGAAGAAAGGTTGTGTTCTAATTTTATTTTGTATTTCTTTTTTTGTTTTGTTTTGTTAGTTAATCTTCATCCGAGGATATTTTTCCATTGATTTTTTATTTTAGGGAGAGTAGAAGAAAGAGGGAAAGACAGAAACACATAGATTGGTTGCCTCATGCATGGGCCCAGGCCCTGGTTGGGGCTCTGGGCCGGGGAGGAGCCTGAACCAAGGTATGTGCCCTTGACGCTCTATCCACTGAGCCAAAGTGGCTAGGGCTGTATTTGTGTTTCTTTACCTTATCTTTGAGATTTCAGCTTAAAAGTAATTTTTAGCATAGCACCTAACACATTCTGTTCTTTGCTTGTTTATATTCCTTGACAGACTATAAACTCCTTGAGGGCTAGAGTCTTATCTTGTTCCCCAGTGTATTTAATTTACTATAAACAGTACAGTACATGGCTTAGTTAGATGCTTAATCAATGGAAAGAAAGATTGGAAGGACTCAAATTTTTTTTTTTTTTTTGAGTACTAAGATTGTTGATTTTTAGTGGTAATCATTATTTTGAAAGTATGAAGAAGCAACAAGTTAGTACTTTTTCCATAAGTGTAATCTCGCAGTCCTGTCTCCTCTACCTAGTTTTTAAAAATGAATTCATGAACATAAGGATAATGGTCCCCAAAGGAAAACAGGTGCTATGAATGGAAAATCTTGGTTACTTGTTCTGACTACTTTTTCTTATAATCTGAGGCAGCACTGGACTGTCTTGTTCTTGGTTACTTGGTTACTTGATTTTATAGTCCAGTCTGAGGCAGCACTGGACTGTCTTGGAAATAACGGTGCTACTTCTCCCTTTTGAGGGATAAAGCAGGAGATGCAGATGTTGGAGGTTACCAGTGGTATTTTGGAATTCTTTTGCCATTGTAAACTACTTTTTAATAAGTGGTATTAATTTTCTTAATTACCACTTGTATGGCTCAGAAAATTGATTTCATGGAAGTTTACAAAGATGACTTTCCAATACTTAATATTCTTGTGTTTGCTCCTTTAGATTTTGACATTGTGCAGCAAAGAAATGGTTATGGAGAAGCCCAGTCCGCTGCTTGTAGGGCGGGAGTTTGTGAGGCAGTATTATACTTTGCTGAATAAAGCTCCAGAATATTTACACAGGTAAATTTTAAATGGTATATTTTAGTATTTTTTATTTAGTTTTATAGTTTTATTTTCTTGAGTATGACTTGACATATTGTCTTCCTGTCACTTCCTGTCTTGACAGTATCTTTTGTAAACCTTATCTAATATTTTAACCATCTGGTGGCTAAAACCATTTTTTTTTTTTTTTAATGAAATCCACAGTAAGAAAACCACTTCTCACAATATAACACATCACACGCTTATGCATGCGCACAGAATTATATACTCTGGTACTTTATGTTTCATTTAAAAAAACAACCACCTTTGGCTTGACAACTAATGAGTTCCAGTGTGCAATTTGAAATCATGGGCTTAAGCCATCTCCTTAAAGTTCTCTATAGCAACGTTAGGAAATGAATCCATTAAGTGATTACATTTGTGAACATTTCTTGATTAATCTGCAAAATAGTATTTCTTGGTAAAACAGCAACAGGAGCCTTGTTTGCTATTTTGGTAAGAGTTGGAATTTGTAAGCTTATTTTTTCCAGAGATTGAAATGAAATTGATTTATGTTCTTTCTGGTATATTTTAGCAGGTGGAAGATAAGTGAGACTTTTGTAAGTATTAGGCTTTGCAAGTATTTGTTGTAGAATACTCTAGCCAAGTGAGCTAAGGATAAATATATATATTATTTATAGGTTCTCTTACTAGGATGCTGGTTATTCTAAAGTTAGATTTTGCAATATGCCCTGCATTGTTAAACATGTGTGTATTATTCTGTGTTGTTACAGGAGACATTTTTGTATAGCAACACCCCCCCCAACCCAAAATGAATACTTACACATTTTCCTAATTATAAAAATAAAGGCATTCTTGTTGACAGTGTTTGTGGAAGGAGAATAGAATTAATAGGGCCATTCATGATTTGAAATTTAATCTTTTTACAATGTAGGTATTAACATTTTAGCTTTTTTTTTTTTTTAAGCAAGGAACTTTTTTTATAGTGACAAAAAAGTAAAATGTAAAATAGACTTTCCACCATCATTTCAAATAACAGCACTAACTTCTGTTTTATACTTATGTAACCAGTTTCCCTAGTAATGAAAATTTAGTTTGTAATTTTGCACTGGTTAATACTGTAATGAATATCCTTACACATACATTTTGTGCGCCTTTAGAATAAGTTCCTAGAAGTCAAAATGTTAAAGGTTTTTCTTATGCACATTTAGAGCCAAATTGTCCTCCAGTGAGATAATAGCAATTGATGTGCTTGCCAGTTTTACATGGGAGGAAATAGTATAAACTTTAAAATATGGGTAGCAGTTAAAAGTATGGATGCTGAAATGAGACAGACTGAGTTTATGTCTTAGCTGCCCCACTTGAAAGATGTGTGATCTTAGGTAAGTTAATTTAACTTCTTCTGAATCTCAGTTTGCTCATTTAGATAATAGCACTTATTTCATGAAGTTGTTGTTAGGGTTAAATGAATCAGTGTATGTAATGCATTGAGAACATTACTTGGCATAGAGGAAGTCTTAAACATGTTTTATTATGATAGAACTTGAATTCTCTTTATGAAAAAATCAACCTTGCATGTTTGATAACCCTAATTTAGAAAGATATTAATTCTAATTGCTTTAGATAATGCAAGAGAAGCATCATGTACTTAAGAGCAATATAAAAATATTAATAAATTGGGTGTTGAAATAATGTAGATTTTTTTTATGTAATCTCTGAATTTGTTATTTTAAATCTAAACTGATTAAGCCTTTCAAGGATTAGTAGTCATTTGGAACTCAAAGTAGAATGTTAAATAGCATTTGATTCCCAAACAAATCTAGGTAACTGAGTTTTTTAATCTAAAGGAAAAGAAATGGGTCAACTACTGCAGCATCAGTATGTAGAATGTTTTATGAATATTTCGTTTTTCCACTTAACAAAAAATAGATGTAACAGGAATTAGATGAGAATAACTAATTATCTGGGTGCATGGTATATTCAGTGTTCTAGACACGCTAATAATTTTATGTCATTATTCATTTAACCCTTACAAAAACCCTATGGGGTAGTCACTGTTCTGATTTATAACCAAGGAAAGTGAACTTAAAAACCCTAAATGTACTTAAATATAAACAACTAATCATTGAGAGAGCTGGACCTGGAAATTAGGTCTCTCTGATACCAAAACTCTTGCCTCTTAGACTTCTCTTGACAATTGAATATTAATCATTATCAATGGTTTTACAGGTTTTATGGCAGAAATTCTTCCTATGTTCATGGTGGAGTAGATGCCAGTGGAAAGCCCCAGGAGGCCGTTTATGGCCAAAATGTAAGTATCAATTTCATATACATTTTAGATGTTTCTTGTGTGTTGATAGAGATTTGAAAAATAGCCTTTGTGTGCCCATTACTTTATTTCCTTTTAAGTAATTCTTTATTGTTGAAAGTATTACATATGCCCCCCCTTGCCATTAATTTATTGAATGTGATCGTTAGTTGTAACCAGAATTTATGTTATAATAATTGTGATTGTGCTTTGAGTTCTTAAAAACATCCATTTTGTATGAAGCACAGTATTACATGGGGGTGGATACAAAAGAGAAGATGGGATGTTTTCTCTCCTTGATGTAATAAATTTATACATGAAACAGTTGAGACAGTGTATTAAGTTTATACAAATGTGGGCCTAATCTTACTTTATAAATAGGGATGTACAGAAGTATGTATGCTCCTTATGATAAATGTATATATTATTTATAGGTTCTCTTACAAGGATGTAGAAAATAGGATGTGGGATTTCAGCTAGACTCTGAATTATAGGATTTGGCCTTGCCAAACGAGGAAATTGAGAGTAGGAGAAAAGGCCTCAGCAAGCATGCAGTAAAGTAAAATTAGCTATGAGGTCAAGGAGTAGTCAACACATTTTGTGTGAGTAAATACCCAATACAGAATAGTGGCAGGAAGCTTTATAAAGCCCATACTTCTGCATAAGAGATGCCATTGTGCTTTCTTGTATAGAGAGTTGACATGTTGAAAATGGTGGCTTAGGAATACCAGTCTGGCAGTAACACATAGTATGATGAAATGGATTCAAGTGAGGCAGAAGGATTAAGTAAATAATCTATAAATTGTAAGGAAGAAATCAGTGAAGTTTTGTTGTAGTATTGTATAGGTCCGTGGTCAGCAAACTGCGGCTCGCGAGCCACATGCGGCTCTTTGGCCCCTTGAGTGTGGCTCTTCCACAAAATACCACGGCCTGGGTGAGTCTATTTTGAAGAAGTGGCGTTAGAAGAAGTTTAAGTTTAAAAAATTTGGCTCTCAAAAGAAATTTCAATCGTTGTACTGTTGATATTTGGCTCTGTTGACTAATGAGTTTGCCGATCACTGGTATAGGTAATGCAGTATCACAAGAATTTGTATTTTTTCCCTTCTCCTAATAAAGGATATACACCACAAAGTATTATCTCTGAACTTCAGTGAATGTCATACTAAAATTCGTCATGTGGATGCCCACGCAACCTTGAGTGATGGAGTAGTTGTCCAGGTCATGGGTTTGCTGTCTAACAGTGGACAGCCAGAGAGGAAGTTTATGCAAACCTTTGTTCTGGCTCCTGAAGTAAGTTTTCATTTACATAATTTTATTTGGCTCTTAGTTGCTTGACGTGTCCAAAGAGTTTCTTCATACCAGTTTACATACATATACATGTAGCTTTTTTGAGAAATTTGTGCTTTGTGTGCGTGTGTGTTTGCACTCTTTGACTAGAGGTAAAAGATACTGATACTAATGGGTATATAGATTATTAAAATTACAGAACCAATACAAAAATTAAGTTTTATAGGTTACATATTAAACAGAATGGAAAAGTTCCATTTGTTAATTGTTCAGATTCTTTTACATTGAGTAGACATTTCTTGAGTTCCAATATTCTTTGATTGATCTTCTTTAGTTTACTTTATTAACATCATATAGTATGTTCAACTTTGGGAAATTATATTTAGTCTACATTATTTTTATAGTATTAAAATAGAAATTGAATGTGTTGTGTAATTTGTTCTTTTTGTGTTATGCCACCTTTATGGGTACTTATAGCATATTTGGATGTTGTTGTTCTTTTTACAGGGGTCTGTTCCAAATAAATTTTACGTTCACAATGATATGTTTCGTTATGAGGATGAAGTATTTGGTGATTCTGAGCCAGAACTTGATGAAGGTGAGGTTACTTTCAAGGTAGAAAGGTTCTTTCATCACTCTTTAAGGAAAAGTATGAAACTTACAGAAGCTTTCGTATATTATAACTGAGTCAAAACCCCTTTCTCCTTTTGGTATTTGTTGTAAACAATATAGGTGTTCATTATATGAAATTATAAAAATGTCAGACAGAGAGAGTGAAAAAAATTCTCAATCTCATCCTTTATAGATAACTAAGAGTTTGGTGCAAATTACAGAATTTTGTTGAATCCTATGCTTGGCCTAAAGCTTGCTTTTAGGCCTGGCCGGTGTGGCTCAGTGTTGAGCATCGACCTATGAACCAGGAGGTAACGGTTCAATTCCTGGTCAAAGCATATGTCCAGGTTGCGGGCTCAATCCCCAGTATAGGGTGTGCAGGAGGCAGCTGATCAATGATTCTCTCTCATCATTGATGTTTCTATCTCTCCATCTCCCTTCCTCAGTGAAATCAATAAAAATATTTTTAAAAAATAATAAAGCTTGCTTTTAGTTTTTCACTTAATATCTTTGTTGACTGGTAATTTTTTAGTTATACCATAATTATTTAATTGATCTTCTGTTGATATACATCATTTTTTAAATTATTATTTGTTATATTGAATAGATGTGACAAAGGAAACTGAGTTATGGCTTTATAATTTATTTCCTACCCTTTCCTTACTAATAGATTTTTTAAAAAAAAATACGATTAAATACCAAACTTTATCTTGTTTGCTCTTCATTTTTTTTAGAGACTAGGGAATATCACAAATGAATGCTTTTGTAAGAAATATGGCAATTTTTTGCTATTTACTATCATATCACTGCCTTAATCATTAAAAATATGTATATCACATTGTGTGTCGAACCTCTTAAAAAATATTTGGTATATTATGTGTTGTCAGAATCGGAAGATGAAGTAGAAGAGGAACAAGAAGAAAGGCAACCATCTCCAGAACCTGTACAAGAAAATGCTAACAGTGGATACTATGAAGCTCACCCTGTGACGTAAGAATAGTGCTTGCAAAGTTAAATTTGTTCTACATTATAATGTCAGGTGGTTTTTGTTCCTAGAATTGTTGGAAGTAAGTTTTTGATAAAGGTACCTATTAGGACAGTATTTGAGTACTTTGCAAGAAATTTGGAAATAATTGTTTAATTGATTAAAAAATTGAACATGGTTTGGACCAAAACCATGATCACTTACTGATAATGCAGATCACTTAGGACAATACAGAGTGAGCATTTTATTTTGTTTTTTTTAGATCATTTTATTATTTATCTGTTTTTCAACATCTTTTTTTTTTTAAATCCTCACCCCAGGGTATTTTTTCCGTTGATTTTTAGAGAGAGTGGAAGAGAGAAGGAAAGACAGAAATATCAATGTGAGAGAAACATCGATTGGTTGCCTCCTGCACTCGCTCTGGAGCCTGCAACCGAGGTACATGCCCTTGACCGGAATTGAACCTAGGACCCTTCAGTCTGCAGGCCGACGCTCTATCCACTGAGCCAAACTGGCTAGGGCATGAGCATTTTATTATTATAAGTAGGGGTTTATTTCTAGTTGATACTTAAGTAAACATTTTTAGTAATCCAGTTTTAAAACAGTGGAATTGAGAAATGTTGCTTGAGAGTATTATTCCCTTCTGCCTTCTAGTTCTTACTGGACTTTTTCCCATTAGATTAGAGAGATACTGAATTTTATCTTTTTTGAATTGATCATTTTACTCATACTAAAAAGGAAATAAAATATTTTATTGTAGTAATGGCATAGAGGAGCCTTTGGAAGAATCCTCTCATGAACCTGAACCTGAGCCAGAATCTGAAACAAAGACTGAAGAGCTGAAGCCGCCAGTGGAAGAGAAGAACTTGGAAGAATTAGAGGAGAAGTCTACTTCTCCTCCTCCTGCTGAACCTGTGTCTCTGCCACAAGAACCACCGAAGGTTAGATCAAAGGAACTTTTTATAACATCACACTTTTATATTTGATACCATTAATGAAGCATGATCTTTGTTCTATTATGTTAATTGGTTTCATATAGTAAACTATACTTTTTTGTGCATATGAAAGAAGCTGTGGGTTTTTTGGTAATTCTGAGAAAATCGCATTGTTTTTTCCCCCTCAAAAAATACCCCGCAGAGTGAAGTTGAAGATTAATCTTTGTCTCTATGCAATGTTTAGTACCTTACATGAAATTATTTGGGTCCATGCATAAAACTGTGAGTTGCTCTTCTATTCTGTACTAATAAATCCTCTACACACCGGATGCAAGGAGTCTTACAATTTCCCAACTTAAATAAGTTGGCCTATTAAAAGAAGAGATACCTCTTATTTCTGGCTTAATGGGAATGGTTTCCTTACTACACCAATTAAACTATCTTGGAAAGATGAGTGACACCCATAATGTATCATTTAAGCCTATCTATACATCTTTTATCTTTCTGTAAAAGTAGAAGGTTAAAGTATATTTGGGTAGTGAGAGGAGATTCCTTGTTCAATTTGTGAATGTTTGTTAAAGTTTCCAGCTAGTACTCTCTTCTTTCCTATTCTTCCCCTCTTAACACCATCACACACCCCATTTTCTCTAAAAGGGGAAAGAAATTGGTTCTATTAGGCTCTTATTTTTCTAGCATGTGTTAGTGGTTTTGTGCCACTTGCTCATCTACTTAGGGCATATAGGAACTTGCTTGTGGATTTATTTAGTAGTTCAGAAAAAAACATCAAGTAATCTTGCATAATGAGATTATGAAAGCTGGCACATAGACTGGCATGTGTGTGTGTGCCTTTCTTTTAGGAGTCCTCCAATATAGAACAGTAGTTTAGAACTGAAAAGAAAATATATATTTGGAAGTTTCCCTATAGGAATGTTGGTGGTTTTCCATGATTAGTAGTCTAGGTTTGTTGCATTTCCTGCAGGCTTTCTCCTGGGCTTCAGTGACCAGTAAAAACCTGCCTCCTAGTGGTACTGTTTCTTCCTCTGGAATTCCACCCCATGTTAAAGCACCAGTCTCACAGGTAACCAATCTGTGAACACATTGGATTGTATCCTTGTTACATTGCCAATTGCTTATCTTTTTAATACTTTTTAAAATGAGTCAATCAGAAATTATGGATTAAATATACAAAAAAAAATTGTCTTAAATGTCAGTGCACCCACTTTAAATGCCAAATCTCCATTCATCATCTGCATAGGTGGTATTTGGGGTTTGGGTGTGTGAAATGCAGATTAAGTTGGTTTTACATATATATATTGTCATTTAAAAGGCTTCTATAAAATAACCAAAATAGTTCTTTTTTAAAAAGTTTTAAATTTAGCAAACATATTTTAAGGAAGAAATTTGGAAAGGCACAAAGTAGTATGGCATTATAAAGAATCACTGTTTTAAAAAAATAAAATACTTTAAAAAATTATACTGCCTAAGCTCTTTGTAAGTGGTTCACACCATTTAATTGAAGCCTGTACCAACTTATGACTGTAGTGTTCACCTTAACCAATCATTCCAGTATTCTGCTTTTTGTTTGTGGTCATCATACCCATTTCAGAGCTTTCAAAACATTGAAATAGGTGTACTTTAGAATTAACTAAATTTAAATTAAATTTATAAGCACAGTTTAAAAGAATGTCTTATTCTTTGACCTACATTTGACTTAAACTTCATTCCACTAGAAAATTTAATTAAAATTGCTAGTGCACATAAAATTGTTTGTATACACCTGTTTGTATACACCTCTTAATATGCTCTAAATAGTGAAACTTTGTGGTTTCAAAAAACTAGTAATTATGAGTCAGTCTTTCTGGTGTTGGTACACATAATCAGGTACAATACATGGCCTCATGATAACCTTTTTTCCCCCCTCAGTTAGATATTCAGGAAGTGTTGAGTAGTTACCTCAGATCACAAATCAGGATTCTCTCTTAAAGAAAATTAATTTACCAAGTATTGATTGTACTTTTCAACCCATCTGAAGACCTGATAAGTGACTTCTGGATATGCTTTGAAATGCTTGATTTATCAGATTTGCATTTGGAATCTTTGGATTGCTATTTCATTTCAGAGAGTTGGCTACATTAAAAAAAAAAAAATTACTCTTAGTTAAAAGTTAAAATAGCTAATCCTCATTATACCAGGCATTGTCAAAACATTTTCTGTTCATTCTCATCTAATTTTCATAACCACTTTGTGAGGGTAGTTACTACTATTATTCCTGTTTCCCACTTAATTAAATTGAGTAGTACTTGAGACAGGTATATAAATAGTAGGGCTAGGCTTTGAATTCATGCAGTTGGACGCCATGAGCACTAGAGTCCATCTGTGACTTATGCAAACCTATATAGATTTCTTTAGACCCTTGGAGGGGAATGTATCTCTATTTACACTTAAGAAGAAGAGTACTAAGGCATGTCTAAATTGCATTTCATTATATCCTAGCCTCTTGCCTAGGAAAAACAATTATCTTAAGATTTTTGAAGTTAGTTTTTGAATTGTAGGAGACTAGATTGTATTTCCCAACCTACACCCTTATTAAAACAAAATGTTTATAATTTAAACTTTAAAATAAATTTCTGATCTTTTTAGGCTATATTTAGAATGAATTTATGATTTTTCCCCTTGATTTAATAAACCTTTCAATTTTATTTTGTTACTTTGGTGTAATATTTATTTCCTTAACAGTTTTAGCATAGGTAATTAATAAAAGAATTAAATGTAGTTCTTAGGATATTACTAGTAGGCGTTAATGTCTTGGTGAAAAGATTTTGTCTGGAAATTGATTATTTTATCTAAATAGCTTATGTTAAATTGAAGTATGTGTTTATTAGTTGCGGTTTTTATTTGCTGTTATTGACTTGATTTGATGGTTTCATTTTTATCTCATATTTCGTTTGACTTTCATTTGTGGGATTTGTCATGTGAGCACAATTTCTTGTTACATGGAAATAATTTTAAGGCCCTAAAATAAAATAGTATGTGGCATATTAGCCATTTTATCTAGTTGAGTACGTAGTTTTAATCATAAACTTGAGCCTACAGTATTAAAACTACACAGCTGGCTTAGTTAAAATATTAATCAGTTATTGAAAATAATTTTGTTAGATTTTTTAATCTCATTCTTCTTGCATTGGTATCATCAGATATATATTAAAAGGTTGCTAAATTGATTTATTTGTAAGATGTTGAAAATTATTTAAAATAATTGTTACTTTGAAGTCCTTAAAGGATAATGAAGAACTTTACTGTTTTGCTACTTGTGGTTTTGTTTTGGTAATCTGTTTTGAAAACAATTTGAATCAGTCAGGTTGCCTCAAATTCTTTGATAACATTTGGATTGAATGAGTCTTAGGTTTTTCTGATATTCTTAAATTAAAATGTGCATTTGCTATTTTTATGAATTTGTAAAACACGCTAGCTTCATCAAAATTTTGTTAGAGTACATCTATTCTTTAATTCTGTTTTACAATCTAATATTCAAGTTAAGTTGCACTTTAGGCCCCCTTAAGTTGAAATTTCTAGATAACTGCCTTTTTCAGGCATCACATCATGGGTCAAAATATCTTATAGTGTTCAATTCCAACTATAGATAGTATTGGTCTCAGGGCTGTACCTTGGGTCAGGCATAGAACATTCTTCTACATGTTTGGGTTAGAGAACTAACTGAATGTGATTTAACTTTAAGTGAATCAATAGTTACTAAACATCTATGTCTAACAGCACTGTTTTGGTTCTTTGGGTGGTGTAGAAATAAAGATATGGTCCTTGTAGGAATAAATACATATAAATAACTGAATAAATCTGGAGAGAGTTAAAAAATTTTTTAACTAGCAAAATTCTAGAATATGGGAAACAATTCATCTTGTTGGAGGAAATGAGAATCTACATGGAAGAAAAAGAATTTGGGAAGAGTTAGGCAAATCTATTAAAAACTGTTAGGAATTACAGTGGGTGAAGGCATTTACAATAAATTGTCATTGGTGAAGGAAGCATAACTTTTTGTATCAAAATACGTCCTTGTAAAAAAAATGTCCTTGCAAATTATAATACTTCAGTTATATAAATGATGAGTTTGAGCCACTGCTGGGACTGAGGTCCTTAGAGATGATCAACCATAAAGACAGCACTGAAATTACTAGCTTCCCGACTTGACAACATGTTCTTCATATACTGCTGAGTGTTTTCAGCATCCTTTGAAGGTCCATATATTTTACCTCTTCCTTGGACTACAAATATTTGGGCAGTAAATAACCTGAAGAAGTTGGGAATACTGAACATGCCATTATACTAAAAGAAAATGTAATAGATGTGGATGTTATTTTGTTTTTAAAATAGTTTAATTGTATGTGTTTAATTCAGCAGTTAGCAGAAACTTTTGGAAGGCATCTTAAATGTCCCATTACCTTCCCTCCCTCCCCCCAATTATCCCTCAAGAAACAGTTAAGGAAAATTGTTGGGGTCAGTCCTTAAATAAATGCACACCTTTCTCATAAGGAAGAAAAATAGAAAGTTAAGACTTCTTTGACTATTTGAGATACTATATACATGTTTCTATCTTGTTTTCTTATGTGCATTTTGACTTAAAAGTAGTATTTTTAGGTGCTAGAATAAGCTAAGTTATATATTTTGAACTATCAAAATATTGATTTTCAAGGTTTATTTATAGGGTGAGGTTTAGAGGATATTGCTAAGCACTTACATTTGAAGGTCAGCAAGCTTGATAATTAGAAAGTATGTGTCAGATATTCTTGTCTGCCTGAAATAAAGATGGCTCTTTCTTTTGTATGTGTGTTTACATGGAGTGGCTGGTTCATCTTGCATTTTTGTGATTTTTATGCTTTCCCAGTGTGGATGTAATTTCTAAAATGTGGTTGTAAAAAATAGCTCATTGTGAGTTATATGGCCTTGAGTGGGAAAACAAAGCCTACCCTACAGTCCTAGATTGGTACAGAATATCTTTATAAAATTATTTTTCATATATATTAGACACTACGTAAAAACATTCTAAGCTTAAAATTACCATTATGCCTGTTAGTGACTTTTGGTAGTTGCTTTAGTTAGTTTTTCTAATATGGAATGTGTTTCTTTTCTTTATAATGTGTTCTTTCCCTTGCATTTTATAATGTGTTTTTTTCCCTTGTATTTTAGCCAAGAGTTGAAGCTAAACCAGAAGTTCAGTCTCAGCCACCTCGTGTGCGTGAACAACGACCTAGAGAACGACCTGGTTTTCCTCCTAGAGGACCAAGACCAGGTGAGTCAGTCCCTCCTCTGTAACTGTTAGAATTTAGTGTTTAGTACTTGAAAAGTTGGAAAATACTGAACTTGAAAACTCTGTGTTTTTTGTTTTTTTTTTTTTTTTACAGAAACAAGATCTATATTGTTTCAATACAGATAGTGTTTTATACCCAAATTCTTTTATTTTCTTTCATTTTCAAAATGCTTAAAGGTTTAAAGAACCTGCTAAAATTCAGTCTGGTGCAAAACAACTAACTTCTAGGGGAGGATTAGTTGTTATGCCATAGAGACATGTATTTTGAAGACAGTTACTAATAATTTTGAGCCAAGTATTATTTGGTTATTGTCACTGGTTCTAAGAATTCAAAACCGAGCTGCCAATAACCTACTTTCTTACTTAGCACTCTTATCTCTTCACAGATAAACAAATAAGCACACCCTGATTCTTCTTATTTTGATTGTCTTAGGTTTTAAGTAAGTTGCCATGATTTTTGACTTGTTTCCATTTTTAGCTAATACATGTAGCACCTCTATTTGAATAATATAAGTATATTTAGATTGCTTTTGGGAGGAGGTGGGAGATAGTATACATCAAATTTAGAATGTGTAATTTTTTTCACAAAAGTAAAATATAAGTGATGTGTTATTAAACCAGAAATCATGGAAGCTAGGATTTGTCCTAGCTTTGCCACTGATTGAGTTTATGATCTTAGGTGATACCCCCTTAAATTATGCCATTCAGTTATTATACCAATTTTTCTTGTGCGATGCCTTTCTCATATGCCTGTGTTTTTTGTGTTACTGGGAGGATCAAATATGATTTATATATGTGTATAAATGTATATGAACACCCTAACATACATAATATATACATGAAGTATTACTATTAAATTTACTGATTTAGCTGTAATTTCATACTACCAAAGATTAAGTAATTTGTGTGTTTCAAAATACTAAACACATTTAGTACAAATATACTTCACTATATGAAATCTGTTTGGCTCCTGGGTAATGGCAAGAGTTTGATTAAGGAGGGAAACTTGAACTACTAACATTTGTCTTTCATTTAATCAATGAGATGAGTAGATCTGGAAGGGACTTGTGCAATCTAGTCAGTACCCTCACTTTACACTTCAATATCACATTTCCTAATTAACCTACTAACAATAGGCACTTCATCTCTGTTCAAGGAACTCACTATCTTATTAAACTAAACCTGGAATATTAAGTGATTTTTATATTCATTGCTTTGAACTAGTTTTTATAAGATGTTGTGAACTTTATATCTGCTCTGTTCTTTTCTCAGGCAGAGGAGATATAGAACAGAATGAATCTGACAACCGTAGAATAATTCGCTATCCAGACAGTCATCAACTTTTTGTTGGTAACTTGCCACATGATATTGATGAAAATGAACTGAAAGAGTTCTTCATGAGTAAGTGGTTTATTTTGCTTTATCTTAAAATTAAGCAGGAGAAAAACAGAGCTTTTCCCATAGTAATTAGAATATCTCCAGTTACCAACCACTTATCAGAAGAGAGTAGATTGCTATATCAGATGTTTCTCAGTGATTGTACTTAGTGTTGACTGGCCTGGTTCTTATAGGTGAGAAGAAGGAGCAGGATGAATCGGTGTTAAATTTGGAGGTGGGATGAATTTAGCAAATGCAAATCAGAAATAGAAAAATACCATTGTCTTTCTAAAATCATGTAGATACCTTTCCTTTTGAAATGTCTAATAAAGATGCTGAAGGGTTACAAAACAAACAGTCCAGCTAGTTGTTGGCGTCTTAGATGAAGGACCTATATGAGTGAATATGTACCTTAGTTGTTGTTGGATGTAGCCACTTGCAACTTTTATTTTGAGATGGATCAAGGAGATTAAGGTTATTCATCTTGAACAATTGAGGCCACAAAGTATTCTGTTAAAATATTTAACCCTTGGTTCCCTCGCCAGTTTGGCTCAGTGGATAGAGCATCAGCCTACGGACCGAAGGGTCCCAGGTTCAATTCTGATCAAGGGCACGTACCTCCGTTGCAGGCTCCTCCCTAGCCTAGGCCCTGGTCAGGGCATGTGCAGGAGGCAACCAATTGATGTGTTTCTCTCACATCAGTATTTTTATCTGTCTTTCCCTCTCTCTTCCCCTCTCTCTAAAAATCAATGGAAAAATATCCTCAGGTGAGGATTAAAAATAATAATAAATAAAAATAGAGCTATTAATGTGAACTTATCATTAAAAAAAAAAATAACCCTTGGTGCAATGTATGTTTTCACAGGTTTTGGGAATGTTGTGGAACTTCGCATCAATACCAAGGGTGTTGGCGGAAAGCTTCCAAATTTTGGTTTTGTGGTTTTTGATGACTCTGAACCAGTTCAGAGAATCTTAATTGCAAAAGTAAGTGACTTAAAGGGCAAAATTCAAGACTTTATTATTCCTGTTGTATATAATATTAATCTGGTGCATTTTTAAACCATAGAGAATCTTTTTTAATGTTAAAACTAAAAATTGTTCACTATGAAGTAAATGGTTTATGCAAAGAATAGAGAATTGTTAGTTTTAAAGTCTGAGGTGTGAGTCATTTTAAATTTGTTTCTTAGGGTTTTCTTATTTACATATACAAGGAAATACTTTACTATTACTGTCTAACCTGCCCATGTAAATCTTTTTGTCTCCTTTTAAAGCCAATAATGTTTCGAGGAGAAGTGCGTTTAAATGTGGAAGAGAAAAAAACGAGAGCTGCAAGAGAGCGAGAAACCAGAGGTGGTGGTGATGATCGCAGGGATATTAGGCGCAATGATCGAGGTCCTGGTGGTCCACGTGGAATAGTGAGTGGTGGAATGATGCGTGACCGGGATGGAAGAGGACCTCCTCCAAGAGGTGGCATGGCACAGAAACTTGGCTCTGGAAGAGGAACCGGGCAGATGGAAGGCCGCTTCACAGGACAGCGTCGCTGAAGCCCCACTGTTGGCAAAGTCTTGGCAGTGGTACATTATTCATCGTGTTTGCATTCTTGTTAATTTTTTTTTGGCTTTGGAATGTGACACAGCCTTTTTGATCATTTCTTTGATGTGAAAAGCATCTTTTGGTTATGAGTTAAATTGAGGTGGACATTATTTCCCCAATTTCACAACAGGATTCACATTGTTAATTTATAAATCTAGACTTGGAGAATTGAGGACTGAGGAATGACCATATCTTAAACTATCTACAACAAAATGAACTTTTTAAGAGGACATGCCCAACTGAATTCAGGTCCTTTGAGTAAAAAACAAAAAAAACAAAAATCCTCTGCTGCACATTTTGTTTTAAGTGTTACTGTTTCTGCCTACTAATCTTGGAAACACAAATAGTGCAATTGGAGAATCTTGCCTTTTTTCTTGGCTCCCCCCAAAATACAAACCAACAGAAACTTTTTATGCACTCATCAAAATGCACTAATGGGTACTCTGAACTCATTATCATTGACATCTGCAACAGGAGGCAACAGGGGAGAAAAATCTTTCATCCTTTTTTCCAGTAGAGAATAGATTGTGAAATGATGAGGGCATTTTATCTGCTTGCTGTGACCAGCGTGTGTACACATAAACCTTAACAAGACTACAAGTATATTCCAGAAGAAAATCATTTAGTTTGAACTAAATAACAAAAATCAGAACTTCAAATGCTATGGTCTTGAATACTAGACCAGATTTAGTAGCTTCATATCTAAGATTTTTCTACCTGCCCCTCTTCAGTACAGGGATGGCTGGCTGCTCAACACACTCCTCCTCCCCTTTTTCCTTTCTTTAAGCTGTGTACAGTGAAAATTGTCTTTACTGTATTTTTGTTCTCTGGTAATGTAATAAGCATGATGGTGCCTTCTATTAATACATCATTCCAGTCTTGCTGGTAATTTTGTACAGTATAGTGTATGAATTGCTGTGCTGCAAAGCCAAACAGCTGCAAAATGTTGAAAAATCATTGAAGTGTATAAAAATTGCAGTATCTTTAAAATTAGTAAAATTGACTAGCATATTATTTACCTTGTTCTTTAGTTAACAACTTTGTGTTCTCTGTGGGAGGGAGTCTTGTGTGTTTGGGAGGGAGTGGGAAGGAGGAAGTCGGTTATTTGAGTAAGTCTCTTGTTGACTTTTCTCTTAGCATGAATGTGAATGATGAAGCAGATCACTTGAGAGGTGCTTGGAAAAGTCAATCAACTTGATGTACATTTTTAGTGACATTTTAAAAGCAGTCAGATTCCATAAATGGCAAGTAAACCTGAAGTGAGGATACTGCAATTTTCAGAGAAAAGAACAGCAGCTCTTAAGTGTTTGCATTTTCTATTTGGGGGGCAGGGAACTGTCATTCATTTTGCACAATTCTTGAACTGATGTCAGCACCCAAGTGGCTCTGAATTTAAGTCTGGGATGACATCTTTTATTTTTACATGAATCTCTAAACAATTCTGTGAGCAAAGTTTGTAACTGCTGGATTATTGTCTGTCTTTTTAGCAAGTTCCAGTAAACCGCAAGTATGGCAAAGGATGTTCAATTTTATGCTTGAAGCATTTGGTACACACCAGTTTCTGATGTTTCAAGCTAGGAGTGGGGTAAATAAGTGTGACCACTTAAAGCTGCTTGTTAGCATGGAAGACTTCTCCATTCTATCTTGGTAAAAACAAAAATGCACTTGACATAGTAGCAAACGGATTTTGAATTATGAAAACTGTTTGCTATTTAGTAAATTAGCAAATGATGCACATATTTTGTTTTTCATGTACTGGGCAATATAAGTAAAATTAAATCTGTCCCTTTTTTTCCTTTGAATGAGGTCTTCCATGTTTGAGGAAAAGTCTTGCACTATTGCATACGTTTTGGGGACACAGATATCTTAATAGTTGCCATTTTGGGGGGCTTAAGGATTTTTCTTTTTCCTGCTTAAAACACTTTTTACACTTTCTGATGTATAGTACTTGAAGTTCTTACCAGAAAATTAATTTTGAGTTTTGAAGCCTTTATTCAAACTACTTTTAAATGAGTGGCTTATTGTCAGTGTTTTTCTATAGCATATTTTTCCTTTACTCTTTTCTTTCTTCCCATTTTATATATGTGAAATTTCTAATCCAGAATATTGCCCTGTCACTCATGAAAACTGTTCTGGCACCAAAAGTAATGGCAAATGTTAAGTGTAATAGAAAATTAGAGCAAAGAGCCATTCAGCTTCAGTCTTTACATACCATAAATAAATCATTAAAACACCACATGGAGAAGTTTACATGGTGATTGTTCACCTGCAGTACTGTGGACTTTTAACATTTTGTCCCCTTTTCAGTGAACCAGAGTAAAAATATTCATCTACCATAACTGTTATTTGCTGATTTTTTTTTTTTATGGATGGTAATATTCTATCCTTATGACACTATTGCAACCAAATTGGCTTTACCATCTCGGCTTTAGTAGGTATAGAAGACAATGGATTACCATCTTTATTGCTGTAATGTGTTAAGCATTATATGCTAGTAGAATCTAGTTTAATTGTTTCAGGTGGAAAGTATTCTTTCGGTTTCCATTTGAATGTGTTTGGACTAAACAAACAATAAACTACTGATGTCTGCAGCGTTTATCTATGTTCCTAATTTAATCAACAGGTTTGTGTTCCAAAATGTTTTCTCCCAATTGCATTTCACACATCCTAAGGAAAAATGAGTTGTTCTAAAACCAACTGCTTACTATTTGTGAGAATGGATCTATAAGAAGTAAAGTATTTTTATATTTTTCCTTAACAATTGTTAAGAAATCTATCCCAGTTCAGCCGATTTACAAGTTAAAGAATTTTAGAGTAATAAGTAATAAGGTGAGAATGATTTAAATCAGACTACTAAATTTTTTTTTTTTTTTAAATCTTGGGTTTTCCAAAGGATTGCTACCTCACATCTCGGACAGGAAAAAGGGGATGGGAATACTGAGGCTCTCTAAAGCTATGGACATGACCCAATTCAGAAATTGAAACAAATTTGTCAAACTCTAAAAGAATATTAAAGGAGGAATAATCATTTAATCATATTTATGAGTCCTAAAGCTTCCTTATAATTTTGGAATTTGAGACTTTTTCTTCATTAAAAGGGATGGTATAATTGAATTCTTCCAGATATATTCAGTGAAGATTCCTTAAATCAGACTTCGAAAGTTTGTACTGGAGAGAAACCAAAATAACCATTATTTAAAATACTCTTAAGGAAGTCGGACAAGATTTTTATAAGTGTATATTAAACTCACTTTCCATGTTAATTATAATGTAACTAGAGACCCCTCGGCTTGGCCTGCGCCCTCTCACAATCCAGGGGATGCCGGAGGCCCGGTGCACGGATTCAGCCCAATCCCCACAGGCCAGGCCGAGTGACCAGTACACAAATCCGTGCATTGGGCCTCTAGTATGCATATAAGATCTTTGGTTAATCTCCTCCCACCTTCCCCATCACCCTTCCCTTCTGAGATTCATCAGTCTTTTCCATGTTTACAGCCTGTGCATTGAGCGTCTGCCCCCTGGTGGTCAGTGCATGTCATAGCTAACGGTTGAATGGTTGTTCAGGCTTTTATATATATAGATGACTTACATAATTTTATGGCTGTGGAAAAAGCATTTTTTAGATGTAATATATGCCACTGTTAAAAACAACCAAATTTGAGGGAGCAAATTACTGTTTGGTCCAGGAAACTTAATATGAAACAGAATATTTGACTATTTTAGCCACTTAAGGTGTTTCATTTCACTTGTGCGCTATAACATAGTATTTGTAGCAAGAGAACGAAAATTTAGTGGCTAGATGTTAATGCTGTTCCTTTAAATTAGGAAAACTTGCTTATCATAATTTATATTTTAACTACAGATGAATAAAGACCGTTGACCTTTCTTTTCATTCTGTGTTCATAAGTAGTTTTCTAATTATTTAGTAGTAGACTGTTTTGATCAATTTGATGCCAGAGTTCTTTAAAATTACTGGATAAGTGAACAATCTATTAACATCATGAAAGAAATTTCCCTTTGTGATAAATTTCAGTAGGTTGCACAGAGAGTAATTATTTTAAAATCATTTGCATCATTGAGTTAATTCCTAAGTAATAAAATTTCTGGGTATTTTGAACAAATGGAGACTTAAATCTGCTTATGCAGCATATAGCTTATGTTTAACATGTTTCAGAATTAATGAGAAATAGTCAATTTTTAAAAATATTTTTTATTGATTTCAGAGAGGAAGGGAGAGGGGAGGTAGAGTGGAGAGAGAGAAACATCAGTGATGAGAGAGAATCATTGATTGGCTACCTGTTACAAGTGCCCCACTGAGGATCCAGCCCGTAAGCCTGGCATGTGCCCTGACCAGAATCAAACTGGGATCTGGTTCACAGGTCGACACTCAACCACTGAGCCACCGAGGCTGGGCAGAAATAGTCAATTTTTAGCACTACCAAATAAATACTGGGCAAAATACCATAAATGCAGGTTTAGAATTAAGAAATCACATAAAGACTACTACCCTTCTATTACCAAATTAATTGTTCTCTCTGTCTTTGATATCTTAAAGAGTTTTGACAAAGCTGGCTGCCTACTTGGATTGCTTTCACTTTTGTGAAATTAATATTTTAACTGCTTCTGTTTTCTTATCCCATAATAATCCCTGCTCACCAGTCCCTTCTGTGCTCAATCTCTTTCCCCGTGAACTTTCTCTGGGTGGTTTCATTTTGGCCAGTAGATTTCAAACAATATAATGGTTAAGGGAAGGGCTTAGAGCAGCAGTCGCCAACCTTTCAGACCTCACGGACTACCAGTGGTCCACAGACCACTGTTTGGCAACCACTGGCTTAGAAGATAGCCTGGGCTTGAATGACAAGTCCACCATTCAATGGGTAGCCTTTTTCTTTGTTGCTGTTTCCTCATTTGTAAAATGAGGTAGGTGGTTGTGAGGATTTAGTACGTTAATATATAAAGCACCTAAAACAATGCAGTGGTGGGCCTTTAGCAAGTGTAAGTTACTATTTTTTTTTTAAGTTTAACTTTTTTAAAAATATGTTTTTATTGATTTCAGAGAGAGGAAGGGAGAGGGGGAGAGAGGTGGAATCATCAATGATGAGAGAATCATCGATCAGCTGCCTCCTACATGCCCCCTAACTGGGAATTGAGCCTGTATCCTGAGCATGTGCCCTGACCGGGAATCTAATTGTGACCTACTGGTTCATGGGTCGATACTCAGCCACTGAGCATCACCAGCCACACTGGCTGGGCAAGTTGTTACTATTTTCAATTCAATTGCATTCCTACTGTCTAACCTATCTTAAAAACTCACAGCCCCCTTTGAAGTCTGAGATAATTTAAAATTTGGAAGTCCAAAACAATGTTTTCTCTTTATAAGTGACTTAATGCATATCTGACTTTCTGGTGAACACTTCTATTTTTCAACCTTTTTAACCTAGAAATGTTTGAAATCTCGTCTCGTCTCAATATTTTTGTCTTCCCTCCTATCCATTTTTAAAGTGCATGAAAACTTGTTCAAGCTATTGTGATTAACTTCTAATAATTCATCTAATTCATTTAACTTTTGAGCTGCTACGTGCCAAGCATTGTTCTAGGTACTATTGGTAAATGATAAATAAATTTCCTTGCTGTCAGACTGAAAGACTAACTCTATGGAGACAGTGAATGTGCATATTTAAGAAGGTAGCTGGGTGGGGAGGGGGGGGGAAGAGAACAAAAAGGGTCTTGTTTGCCTTAAGCAGGTTAGTTTTTATCCCCTGAGCAATTGGGAGGGGTTGGGGGGTAAGGTAATTTTATTTTGAAATGTCTGACTACAGAGTAAAAATGCAAGTTCAGTAATGAATTAAGTAAATCTGGTCAAAGGATTCACCAATATTTCAGTCAATAGCTATGATACTGGAGTCATGGTAAGTAATTTGAGTGGTGGTAAAAATCTAAGGAAAACACAGGTGATAGACTGTACTCCCACAATCTAACCCATAGGTGACCCTATAAATACCTTGGCGTAGTGTGTGTTTCTCCCATTATACTGTTAAACATTGTCTTAATGAAGACAAACCATTTAACTTTTTATTGTTTATTGAGTGCCTCTATGTGCCAGGCATTGTTGATGTTGAGCATACCTGAGTGAATAAGAAGTCCATTGGTCTCCCTGAGCTTATTTATTTGATAATGAAGATAACTAGTTGTAAATGTTAAGGAGAATATATATATATATATAAGGCTAAGCAACCAGTCAACTGGCCGGTAGGTATGATGCACACTGACCACCAGGGGGTAGACAACGCAGGAGCTGCCGAGCGACAGCAACTTTGCAGAGTGCCCTCTTGCACTCTGGGACCCCTCAGGGATGTCAGATTGCTGGTTTCTGCCTGATCCCTGCAGGCCAGGCCGAGGGACCCCACTCGCTCCACAGATGCCCTTCGAGCCCTGGCACCGCCCCAGATGCTGCCAACCAGAGAGGGACCGTGGGAGGTTGGTTTGAGGGTGTGTCCGGCTGTTCTCGCCCAGTCCCGCACTGCCAGCCACCTTCTAATGAATTTCCTTTCAATGTGTATGAGTCCATGCACCAGGCCTCTAGTTAAGATAATAAAAAGCAACTGAGTGGTGGAATTAGGTCATAATGACTTTTGGGAACTATTTCAGTGAAGTGATAAGCTGTTTCTCAGTCACCCATTCTAGAGTTGAAATGGAACTTAGGAGCACTGTAGTCAGAAGGATCAGCTAATGTAAAACAACCTGTAAAATAAAACCTTGGAAGGAAATGATAAGAGGCTGGGATAGATGGAGTTGGTTCAAAGGTTGGCAAAATGATAAGAGGTGGGGTAAGGGAGAGAGGAACTACATCATGTAATCTGCCAGGGTAAGGAGTTAATTCGGATTTTCTTCTAATTGCAATAGGAAGCCATTAAAGAGAATTAAGCAGGTCAGTGATATCCTTGTAGAGGATAGATAGGATAAATGTAGAAGCAGGAAAATTGGTAAGACTTGCAATAGTTTAAAACTTGGAGAGAAATAGGTTTAGCTTATTTTTTGGCAGCTGAATGTAAGCGGTATCTTAAAAGGAATTGAGAATGACTCAAGTTCTGGATAGTTAGCATAAAGACAGAAATCAATGAAAAGCAGACACTTCTACTTGAAAATAGTGTAACAAATAAAATAGTTATTTTTATACTTGTTTTTATCTCTAAAATGAGTTTTCTGACAATATTTGAGAATATACTATGAATCACTGCTGGTGGCTTTACATCTGATTAATATTTAGGCAAGCTAAGTATAGTTACCTAGGTTACTGCCAAAGAGGCTCAGAAAGGATAAGTCACACTAGTATGAAATTGGAATACTGGATTAGCAAAAAGTGTCATAAGTGCAATGCATTTTTATTGTGACTTTTAGAATATTCTAAAATTATAGCCTCCAGCATTGGGACTAAAATTAAGGATCCCTTAATCAGGTATAACATTCAGGAAGCACAACCTTAAGGAGTGAGAGTAGAGACTTGGAACAGAAATCAAACAGCTGTCAAATACTGTGAGTCTCTGAATTGAGGGGGAAAACACACACACACACACACACACACACACACACACTAGGGGCCCAATGCATGAATTCGTGCACCTTGAAAGGAACTGTGGGCCATGAGGCTGCGGTGGGCACAGGGGTGGGTCTCAGCCCATCCTCCACGCCCCCGCCCGGCCCCTCCTGCCACGGCCCATGGTCCCCTCTGCCAGTAGCCCTGCTCCCACTGCTGCCGCTCCCATGCACTGATGGCGCCAGCCCCGCTCATACCCGCTGACTGCACAGAGTGATTGGGGCTGGCGCCATCAGTGGGTGCAAGAGGCAGCTGCTGCCCCGATCACCCCTCAGGAGCATGGGGAGGTGGAGAAGCCCTCAGGGGCAATTGGGGCTGGCAGCCGCCGCTCGCACCCACTGACGGTGCTGAGCAAATAGGTGCAAGCAGTGGCTCGCGCCAGGCAGGACACAGTGCGCGGGAGCAAAGAATTTTCAGTAACCAGCAGAGGCTCGCCCCGATGATAGTGATCAGCACCCTGCCTTGGTCTGGCACCCCTGCTCACCTGCTCCACCATTCTGCCCAGGCCAACACCCCCTATGTTCCGTGCTCTGTCTCCTGCTGCCCTTGCAGGCCATGTTCCGCACGCGCCCCCTGCTGGTGAGCACACATCATAGCGACTGGTTGTTCAGTTGTTCCACCATTCAGTCTATTTGCATATTAGGGTTTTTTATATATATATATGTGTGTGTGTGTGTGTGTGTGTGTGTGTGTGTGTGTGTGTGTGTGTGTGTTCGGTTGTCAAATGATCTTTAATTGAAACATTTTTTGAACACATATTTTAATAATTTTCACCATTAATCTTTAATGGAATAATGTCACTAAATACACCTCATTAGTGAAACATTTTCCTTTGTGGTTCTTAACTAGCCCAGCATCCCTCTGCACCACTGCTGATGTTATCTATGTGATGTCATGAGAGTGGTGGCCATCAATATTGCAACACCCAGGATCTTTTTAATGGTTTCAGAGAGTTCTCTAGTTAAAAATCGGTGCTGCATCTGTCAGGCAATGTTGACAATCTCATCAAAAGTGATTATTTCCACTGTGTTTAATGATTTTTTGCTTCTTTCTGTCTCTTGGCAATTCTTTGAGGCTTTCATGATCAGGGCGGAGGCAGAGGCACTGCCTCAATGTGGGCCTGTCTGTTCTGAATGTTCAGAATTACTGTGATCCCCAGATCCTTCCAAGCACCAGTTGCTTTGTTGATGTCAAAGCCAACCATTTTTGGAGACAAGCCCAGGGGACCAATCTTGGGGGTCAGGGCAGACGCAGCACAAACTTCCCCACCGGTGCACCTTGGGTACAGGACTTTGATCTCTTTGGGGCCAAACTTTGGCTGCATCATGGAGGTGGCTGGTGTCAGATGAACCCGGATTTGGTATGACTGAAGAAAGTTGCACCTAACTTTCAAAGCCTAAAGCTGAAAGCAAAAAAAAAAAACAAAACAAAAAATGTTGAGGGCCTGTCATTTTACATATGTTATATCCTCTAATCTGATTACCCTACGTTTTTTATATTCTTTTATAGAGGTGAACTAAAGTAAAGCTTGGAGACATAAAAAACCATAACCGCCTGGCATATGGTGATGAGGATAGTGACTTTGGCATAGAAAATATGTGAGAGATATTTCAATGAATGGTGACATCAGAAATGACTCAGAGTGATGTTTCAAAGCAGGCACTTATATAACAAATATGTGCTAGGTGACAAAGACTTGTATAGCATGCAGTAATTATTAGCATCTAATATGAGCCAGAAACCTTCCTAGATGATGGCTGGCAATACAGCAGGTATAGCCTACTCTCAGGAAATGTGTGGGTTTTTTTTTTTTTTTAGTACTTATGTAAATAAGTACTTACTATTAGTTCTGATTAGTCCTGGGCACCACACAACTCATTTAGTCCTAACAGCAATTCTTTGAGGAGTATTACTTGTTTTACAGAAGGGTTCACTCAAGCACAATGGGGTTAGCTACTTTTCCAAGATCACATGGCTAATGGGTCGAACTAGTGAAGGTAGACAGTGTAATAGTGACTGGAGATGGTCCTTAATCATTATCGAGGGTGGTAATGAACGGCCTCTACGAAGAGGTACATTTAAGGTCTGAAAGGAAGAGAAAGCAGTCCTGAGATCTGGAGGAAGAATGTTTCAAGAATAAGAAAGGACATAGAGAGAGGCCCTTTGTTTAGAAAGTTTGTTGTATTCAAGGGCAGCGTGGCCATAACAGTAAGCAGATGATATCAAGAGGTAGGTAAGAGCTAATCTGAGGATGGCCTTGTAGTTTGTATTTTACTCTTATATTTACGCTTGGATTTTACTGGGATTGTAGGGATCTGAACAAGGAAGTGATGTGATCTGAATTAGTGAGTGGCCTGTCAAAATGTCAGCTAATAGTGATGGTGGCTTGGGTTAGAGCTATAGCACAGATGGTGATAAATGGTTAGCTAATAAGATTTATTTTGTATATAGAACCTATAAGAATTTTATGGACTGGATCTTGAATGTGAGGAAAAGATAATATTCAAGGGATTCCTGGGAATTTAAAGCAGGAGTGGATTGTGGCGAGAAAATCAACAGTTTTCTTTTAGCCATGTTAACACATTGCGGACGGATCACGAGAATTCTCGCTTCACATTACACAGTGTTTTACAAGATATTAGCTTGTAAGAACATGTAATAAGTAACTTCAAAATGCAATGGGTATTTAATTTTAAAGCGTGCCTATAACACTTATGTAATACTTTTTTTTGTACTAGTTCAATAGAAACTTATCTGGCCACTGGGTAAAGCTAGCAATAAAACTACTGGTCCGCAATGTGTTAAGTTTCATATGCCAATTATATATCCAAGAATGAATGTCACATGGTACAATTATGGAATTCTGAAGAGAGCTCAGTGCTATGAGTTGTCCATATAGGTCTTTGCTGCAGCTATGGGATTAGATGAGATTTCCGAGGAAGAGAGTGTACAGAGGAGAAGAAGCTCAGGACTGAGCCCCCAGATACTCACAAAATTTAGGGTTCTAGTACAGGGGAAGCATGCAGAGAAAACTGAGGGAGACAAAATAGGACAACACTGATATCATGGAAAGCTAAGTTTCAAGAGTTTATCTCAAAAGGAAGTAAGCAGTTGAGTCATGCTGTTGAGAGGTCATATGAGGTAGTGGATTAATTAGGGTGGCTAATTGCTATAATAAATAGAACCCAAGATGTCTAATGGCTCAGACACAATAGTTTTTTTACCCCTAATATAAAAAATTAGGAAAGTGGTAATGAAGAGGTCAGTGGTCTGGCCCCCCTCCCCGAGTCATCTCCATTGTAGCTAGCTGAAAGGGAAAAGGAACATAGAGACTGTTGGATGGAGATTTTTATGGGCCAGGACTGGAAATGGTGCCCATGTGGCTTGAATTCAGTCACATGATCACTCCTAACTGCAATGGAGATCACACAAAAGAAACAAGCCACACAGGAAAAAAGGACTAGCTTATTATAACTAGCAATCTCTCCTACAAATGGCTTTGGCAGGATGTAGGTCATAATGACTTGGGAAGAACTATTTCAGTGAAGTGATAAGGATGAAAGCCCAAGAGAACTGGAGGTAAGAAATGAACACACCTTTTTTTCTGTAGTTTTGCTATGAAGATGAACAGAGGAATCTGATAGAGGCTAGAAAGAGATGGAATGTTAAGATTTTTCAAAAGAGCATGTTACTAGTGCAAACAGAATGTATACTATTGTTAACATTTAAGAAATGAATTCCAAGGTTTACACTGTTATAGCATAGATCAGCAGTCACCAACCGGTGGTCCGTGGACCACTGGTGGTCCGTGAGGTCCAAAAGATTGGCGACCGCTGCTATAGATGTGTTGGTGTATGTTGAATTTGGCAAAATAAGTAGTATATTGTATTTTAGGTTTCCAAATTCCAATTGTCTTAATTACTTTAAAAATGTAGTAATGATGTCATTGAATCAACTACTAGGTTGAGAACAGAATTCTATTTTCTATGGCAAGTGTTCTTCCATCAAAGAACCAGAACTTTAAAGTGAATCAGTCCATTTCCTTAATAGAATGGTAGAATGTATTCATAGCTGCATGCTTCATATACTCTACTGAAAACAATCTTACTTTTTGTAGTCTGAAGATTTTATGCCCTTTCCATTCACTTGGTGACTCAATTGAAGTGATGCCAAAAACCCATGACTAATCAGTATCTCATGGGACCTAAGTGAGAGGTGGTTTTTTCTTTGTTTGCACAAAACACCCAAGCACGTTATTGGGGATGTCAAGATATGTAGAAAATGATTGTTGCCAAAAGTCACTTAATGGAGATGATTGCTAATGTAAGAAAATTGGACTAAGCTAAAATACATAAATTTATTTTAAAAGGCAGATTTCTGGGAAGGCTGAAAATTTCTTATCCTCCTGTAGTCTATTTTTTTTTTTTTGAGATATAGTTCACATACATAAAATTCACCCTTTTAAAGTGTAAAATGCGGTGACTTTTAGTATATTTACTTTAAAAAGTTGTGTAACACTAATTCTGGAATATTTTCATCACCCTAACAAGAAACTATACCTATCAGTAGTCACTCCTCATTCCCATCTCCCTCTCAGTCCCTGGGAACCAGTAATCTACTTTCTGTTTCTATGGATTTGCCTGTGCTGCACCCTTTATATAAATGGAATGGTATAATATGTGGCTTTCTATGTCTGGCTTCTTTCACTTAGCATAATGTTTAAGATTCATCCATGTAGCATGTATCAGTACTTCACTCCTTTTTATGGCTGAATAGTATTCCATTGTATGGATATAACAATTTATCCATTCATCAGTTGATGGACATTTGAGTTTCACTTTTTTTCTATTATGAATATCAATGCTGCTATGAACATTCATGTACAAGTTTTTTATATGAACAAGTTTTCATTTTTCTTCAGTATATATCTAGGAGTGGAATTACTGGGTCATATGATCCTTAGTCTCTTCTAACCTTTAATTCTTTAACATATCTCTCAAGCTCTCCTCTCTAGTTGCTAACCTCATGCACTCCCATACTGTTTTCTTTAGATTTTTAGAACATTTTCACTTTCCTAAGATCTTCCCCCACCCCCACCCCCAGCTACAACTTTATCAAGCAAACACACAGAAATGATAATTGGGAAACCACAGCAGGGTGGGAGTGGGAGAGAATCATGTTGTTATTTGCTTGTCCGTCCAACACTTCTCTCAGTTTTTCTTTAAACCCTTTTTTTCAAAACCTCTTTTTTTCAAAACCCCTTCAAGGCTAAGCCCTTTTCACACTTAATTACTTTCTCTTCACTACCTGTCCTTAGTTGTGTGTTTTTTTTTTTAAATCAATTATTCATTTTCTTCACTCTTTAACGCCTCTCTCTCCATTCGTCTTCACTACAAAGATTTCCGTGTTTATAAAATTAAACTTGCACCTATGTAATGCTACCTCCTCTTCCGCAAACATGTAAATGACTTTACCGAGGATGTGTAATTCCTAAATGCCCTGTCTCCTTCACAGTTGGCTTTAAACTCAGTTCTTTTTTAAATTGTTTTCTCAAGTGTTACCTATTCACCAAATCCAGTATTTTTAGTTATACTTTTGATTGCCTGTGGGGTTTAAGCTTCAGGGTCTCTTGCTTAAAGGAGCCTTTAAAATGTTTGTTGTTGAATATTTTTGTAAAGTTGCCAAAGCAAAAATATTTTTGCATTCTTGTCAAGTTTCAGGCCCCCCAAACCTGGATTTGCCATTTTATAAAAGGTGATCCGCCCCTCATATAAAAGAAGTTCATCAGATTCTGTTATAGCCTGAGGTAACAACTTTGGTCATGGCTCCCTTCAACTTGGTCACAGCAAAGGAAGGAGCTAATTGCTATATTAAGACTTATATCCTGGATTGACCAAATACTTATATTATTTTCATACCTAGGCCCCAGGTCTTGTCCTTAATATCACAGGTTCAGGAACTAGTTTTTAAGCCTTTTGACCAAAGTGATCAAGCACTGAAAAATTAACTCATGCTAACCAAACTCTCAAAGGATTATTTATAAACCAGAATGTTTATTTCTTAGCATACAAAAAGGAATTAATACTGTAATATTGACTGGGTATAAATATCTGCTATCCAGAACACACTTAACTGAATCAAGACCGAGATCAAATATGATTATAAAACGTTTAGTTTTCATGACTTAACGTGAAAATAACTGAGTGCTGAAGGCGTCCTTACTGCAGAGGTATGGCCTAAACCCCTAAACCCTGTTTCTTGTGTGACTTAAGCATGTGCATGATTCTGATCTACCAGTCTTGCCTGGTTATGTATGAATTGAGTTGGTCTGTGCCTTAAAGATCCCACCCCCACAACTGCACCCAATTTGGCTGCCATACGCCAGTACTGTGTTCTCCAGCCTTCCTAGCCTTTGTCCTTTTATTTCATTCATGTTATATCTCCATTCCTCTCACTTTCAGTGCCCAGGCTACCCTCAAGGTCCCTCCTAACCTAAGTTCTGTCGTCACCTGCCTACTTTTTACCTTGCCTCACCTATTAATCATCACCTCCTAGACGGACACCCTCATCGCCCATCGGGCCCAGACTGGCCCCACCTCTCACACCGAATCTTCCCGGCTGAGGGCGCCGTGGGCCCGCTCCCCGCCCCAGCGGGGAAGCTGCGGGGGGAACACTTGATCGAGCTCTTTGCATGACCCCCCTCTTCCATTTTCTCCCAGTCCTACAAACCGCCACCGCATTGACCCTCCCCATGGACACCAGAATCGTCTCTTGCGCGTCTCGGTGGGGAGAGGTCTCCAGCGAAGGCAGAAAGGCGTCTCCTTCCTCAATGTAGGTGTGTCCAGGGGCTGGCACCCACGCCGTCCGCGAGCGGAACCCGGGCGGAGCCCCAGGTGCAGGGGCAGGGTGGTTGGCGCTAAGCCAATCACAGCTCCTGACAACAGGGATCAGCCAATCAGGACACGGGGTGCTTGGCGCAGGGTAAGGACCCGCCCCCTTGCAGCTGGGTGGCCAACGCCTTCGCCCAGGGCTGGCTAGAGCCGAGCTGGTTCCCGAGTCCAGAGACTGGGCACCTTCCGAGCGGGGAGACCGTGCCCTCGCACCCCGGCCAGTTTCCCTGCCGGCCTTGGCCTTAGCAGGTGTCGGTCCTGCCGTGGACGCATTCTGACCTGAGCCGTATCTCTCCCTGGAGACTGTGTGCCTATGGTTGGGGACAGAGTGAGGTCGTTGCCTTGACGACGGCAGCATGCAGGCAGTGGTCCTCCTGAGTGGGAGCTTGGGGCGGGCCGAGGCCAATCTGCCGCTCTCGGCTTCACCTGGGGCCCGTGACTGTGTCCTCACAAGGAATCGTAACAGCCCTGAAATTGCTAGTTTGCTAGTCAGCATTTTTTAGACCCGCGAGAGAGAGATGAATTTCACCTCCAATTTGTTTCCAAGTTGAAAACCTTTGGGTCTTTCCACGTGACAGGATATTAAAGAAGCAGTAAGTATAATACTTTTAAAGGCTTCTGTTATCTCACTCTTGATGTACAATAGATTTCAACCTCTTTAACAAGATAAATTGGCATTGTTTTTTTTAAATCTAACTTGTTGGTGTTAGAACTATACTCGTACCTGGCACAGGTCCAGAAATACCACATTGCCAGTCGGGCAGGCTTCATTTTTATTACCCTTAACATTCGGGGGGTAGAAGGCATGGAAAGTTATAGTTTATGAGTAACTGTTTCAGGAAACAAGAGGCTTTCTAAGCTGTGATACCTTTAAGGTATTTGCAGGCAGTGCCCCTTGAAAAATGGGTGTGTTCAGTGTGCTGTGGACCAAACGTGCAATTGGCTGCAAGAATGAATTTGGAGTAGCCAACTTACACAGTGTTAGCTTATCATGTGCTTCCAAACCTCTTAGATATGCTTAAGGTGATTTTAATTTGCTTTTTCAAATACCGGGAAGACCAGTTGCAAAATATTTTTAAATGATGCAAGTTATGGATTCCATCTATTTTTGTCCTTGACATGATAAAACCTACAGTCTAGTCCTTGATAAAAACGTGCTGTCTTAGTGGAAGGAAAAATTATTTTAAAAGGAGAGAGAAAATAACGTTGAGATATTTTTTTCAAACAGGCTTTATTTGAAAATAGTTGATAGACATTAAATGGAAGTTAAAATGGCAAATGTATGGAAAGTTCGTGTTGGGACACTGCTGTGCAAACAGTTTATAGTATTACCAAAGCTGGTAGTAAAATAATGAAATAATTTGAGTTGCAGTTGACTTGGATTTATTTTCATTCACCCTTCACCCCCAGGTCAATCTTCTGGTTTTCCATGTATATCTATATAATAGAACCTATATAAATTATCATATGTAAAATGCTAAAAATATATTCATTGGATTATCATAGTTTGTTAAAGAGAGGATATTTGTATTGTCTTTTTCATCAGCGTACCAATAAGGAATCCAGGAAAAGCATCACACCTCACAATCGGGTAAATTAGTTTCAAATTGCCATAAATACACAGTGTAATAGGTGATAATATTTCCCCCCTTATTTTATGAATGAGTATTTTTATATTGTCAGGTTAAAAAATTTAACCTTGAATATAAGCTTACTTAAAGGTATTTTTTCCTCCTTAAACTTTTAGAAACGTAATGGGATTAAGATGAATATATATATATATTTTTTTTGGTTCTAGAATTTAATTTCAACACCAGATTTAAAAATAAAGTTTGAAATTTGCAATAAAACTTATGAATTAAAATCTATCTGTATTTGGACTGAAAGTTTTTTTTTCTGTACTAAAATATGTAATGGACTGATTGCTGGACCTTCATCAATCATTGGTAAAGTAAGGAAGGTTTTATTAGGGTTGCCTTTATCCAGAAAATGACATGTAATTGGGAGTAGAAAAGAATTATAAACACAACCTGGCTCAGTGATTTAGCATCGACCAATGAACTACTAGGAGGTCACAGTTTGATTCCTGGTTAGGGCGAATGCCTGGGTTGCAGGCTCCATCCACAGTGGGGGGTGTGCAGGAGGCAGACAATCAATGATTCTCTCTTATCATTGATGTTTCTATCTCTCTCGCCCTCTCCCTTTCTGAAATCAATAAAAAAATGTATTTAAAAAGAAAAGAATTATAAGCACAAAATTCAAATGATTATTCTCATAGTGAGTAATCATTAAAAGGATTTTTGAAATACTCTATTTGGTACTACTAATATTTAATTTCTAAAATCTGCCTATATTCTCTGATGTCATTGCTGTTATTCTATAAGTTCAATATAGGAATTTAATTACTATAGCAAGAAAAATAAAGAAAAATAGCTTATCAAAGGTTCTTAGTATTCATTTGGTAAGTGACAGTTTTGTGAACAAATATTCTTCCTCATTGAGTAGAGAGTATATAAAAATTTTCATCTTTGATCTTTTAATCCTGATGTAAAAAAATAAACATGATCTTCACTAAAACCAAATTCACTTGCGACTTTTTCAACTTTGTGTGAAAAGGAATCATATTTTTCTAAAGTGAGCTGTAGCCCTAACCGGTTTGGCTCAGTGGATAGAGCATCAGCCTGCAGACTGAAGGGTCCCGGGTTCCATTCCAGTCAAGGGCATGTACCTTAGTTGCGGGCACATCCCCAGTAGGGCATATGCAGGAGGCAGCTGATCAATATTTCTCTCTTATCAATGTTTCTAACTCTATCCCTCTGCTTTCCTCTCTGTAAAAAAAATCAATAAAATATATTTAAAAAAACAAAGTGAGCTGTAATTGTTTTGTATGGTAGTTCTAGTGTTACTTTATCCAAATTAAAAATATGTTGAATTTCATCAACATGACATTTAATAATTTAAATTTAAAGTTAATGGCTTCAGTTATATTTGTGTTGTCTATTATGAAATGTATATGAATATTTTGAAAACATAACAAAATTGGAAACAATAAGAAATTGTGAGTCAGCAAGGGAGAACCATCAACACAATGACTGCTCTAATATGGAAAACAAGTTGGGAAGAATTACTTTGCTGTGAGTGTGGAGAAATTTAATATACTCAACATTATTAACTATATTTTGGTTTTTACAGCAAGAAAAAATCCTTCTGGTTTTGAATTAAAATGGAAAAATATGAGAACCTAGGATTGGTTGGAGAAGGGAGCTATGGAATGGTGATGAAGTGTAGGAATAAAGATACTGGAAGAATTGTAGCCATTAAGAAGTTCTTAGAAAGTGATGATGACAAAATGGTTAAAAAAATTGCTATGCGAGAAATCAAGTTACTAAAGGTGAGTAAACACATTTTTGGGGAAATTACTGTTATTATATTTGTTTCATGTATTACAAGGTTTAAAGTATATATTTTTGGCAATAAACAAATAAAATGATTACATATGTATATTCATTTATATCATGAACATAAACATGATTTAAAAAGTACTTGTTGCTTCTCTCTCTCTCTCTCTCTCTCTCTATCTCTCTCTCTACATCTATATATATATATATATATATATATATATATCCCTATCTGTCTACCTACCTAGCTAGGTAGAGCTAGCCAGCTATCATTTGTATTGGGGGTCCCAAAGACCACCCCAACGTACAGTGATTCACTAGAAGGACTCAGCACTCTGCAATTGTACTCATGGCCATGATTTATTACACTGAAAGGATATAAAGCAAAATCAGCAAAGGGAAACCTGTTAAGGCTTCTAAGAATCCCCTTCTAGTGGAGTCACGAAGCAGGACACTTATTTCCTCCAGCAATTAGTTGTGATAACAACACATGTGAAATATTGTCTACCAAGGAAATTCATTAGATTCTCAGTGTGCAGGGTTTTTATTGGTGACTGGTCATGTAGGCATATCTGCCTGGCTCGTACCAAAATTTCAGACTCCCAGAAGGAATGTAGGTATTCAGCATAAACAATATTGTTTGCACAGTGCGCCGTTTTTATCAATTCTGGAAATGAAGGGAACCCTCCTGAAATCCAAGTTCCCAGGTACCAGCCAAGGATTCCCAGGTACCAGCCGAGGTGCAAGCATGCCTGTTTAAGGATAGCAGTCTCAGGCCTGCTGTGTTATGTCCCTCTTTCTTTAATCAGTCTGACGAGAAGTGTATTAATTTTATTTATCTTTAGAAAGAACCAACTTTTAGCTTTGTTAATCTTCTCTATTATTTATTTCTCTTCTATTTCATTAATTTTAGTTTTTTTAGTATTTCATTCCTCCTACTTATTTTGGGAGGGTTTATTTTGTAGTTCTTTTTTTCTAACCAGTTGAAATACATACTTATGTCTTTTACTGTATTTCCAGCCTCTCCCCGCCGCCTCCTTTATGCATTTAAAGCTATAAATTTCCCTCTCAGAACAGTTTGGTATGTATTGCAGAAATTTTGATTAGCAGTTCAAAATATTTTCTTATTTCCCTTAATTTCCAAATATTTGGAAATTTTCTAGATTTTCCTTCCCTGGTTTTTTACTTTTGATACAATTGCCCTGTGATATGAGTATATACTGTGTAAGATTTTATTCCTTTGAAATTTCTTGATACATGCTTTTTGGTTCAGAATATACTAAAAAAAATTTTTTTTCCTCATGTACTTGAAAAGTATTCCATTAAATTAGCTTTTGTTACTTGCATTGATTAAATCTTCTAAATTCTCACTAAGTGTGTGTGTGTGTGTGTGTGTTCTATCCAGTGCTGAGAAGAGATATGTTAAAATCTTCTGTGATTATTGATTTGTCTTTTTTAAATTTTAATTCAGTTAAGATTTAAATTTACAAGTAGAAAAGCCATATTATTAATATTTTATATTTAGAATTATTATATCTTCATGCTGAATCAAATCTTTTACCATCATGAAATAACTTTTTTTTTAAATCCTCACCTAAGGAATGAGGATATTTTTTCCATTGATTTTTTGTTTTGTTTTGTTTTTAGAGAGAGTGGAAGGGAAGGAAAGGAGAGAAACAGCGTGAGAGAGAAACATCAATGTGAGAGAGACACATCGATTTATTGCCTCCCACATGTGCCCTGATGGGGATAAAATCTGCAACCCAGGCACATGCCCTTGGCCGGGAATAAAACCCAAGACCCTCCCATGTGCAGGCTGTGCATAGGCCAACATTCTGTAATCACTGAGTCATGCTGGCAAGGGCTGAAATAACTTTTTATTATAGTAATGTTTTTTTCTTAAAGTCTGTTTTGGCTGAAACTAATAAGGCTACACTAGTTTAATTTTGGTTAATGTTTGCATAGTATATCTTTTTCTATTTTTGTTTTACTGTTGAGGGTATTACAGATGTCTCCCATTTCTCCCCCCTTTACCCTCTTCTACCTGGCTCCCCATCTCAGTTCTTGTTTAGAGGTGTCTCTTGTGAACATAGAGTTACATTTTTCTTTCATCATGTTTGACAATCTTTGTATTTTAATTGGAAGAGTTAGCCCACCTACATGTAATATAGTTTCTGATATATTTAGGTATAAATCTACCATCTTAATATATGCTATTTGTCTCACTGGTTCTGTATTCCTTTTTTTCTTTCTGTCTTTGGATGGATTACATTTATCATTCCTTTATTTTCTCAAATAATTAGAAAATTATATATTGTTTCTTTTTGTGGTTATCCTAGACATTTGTTAAAGTCTAACAGAATCCAGTAATTTTATCCTTCTTCCAAACCTTGCAATAATCATCTCTAGTTATTCCCTTTTATCTTATTTAAACACCATAAGACATAATTATTTTTAAATGTTCATTTAGATTTATTTTTACCACTTTTTTTGTTCTTCTTTTCTTTCTGCATTTATTATTTATCTGTGATCTCTTCCCTTCTTGTTTAGGATTTCCTTTTGTGAGGAAATACTGAAGATAAAACATTTCAATTTTAGTTTGCATGAAAATATCTTTATTTTGTTATTATTCATGAAGGATATTTTTGCTATGTATAGAATTTCAGGTTGGCAATTATTTTCTTTCAACAAAATGAAAATAACATTGTTTTGTCCTCTGGCTTCAATTATAGCTCTTGAGAAGTCAGCTGTCAGTCCGATTGCTGCTCTTTTTTAAGTTTGTTCTTTTATGTCTGGATCTTTTTTTTTTTCCTTTCAACTTTTTATTGACATATACATATAGAAAAGTATACATATCATAAAAATATATCTCTATGGATTTAAATAACTGAACAACCCATGTAACCACCATCTAAATCAAGTAAGAGAACACGAAAATAACCCCAGAAGGCCCTCTCTCCTCCCCCACCCCTCCCCCCAACCCCCTCCACCCTCACTCCTTATACCTTCTCTAGTCACTACTGTCTTCCTTTTCCACTCAGGTCACAACTGTCTTGATTACAATCAGCATAAATTAGTTTTATTTTCTGCAACCTTGTTCCCATTATATCTAAGAAGGTTTTGGGTTGTTTTTTGTTGTTGTTGTAGTTGTTGTTTTTCCTTTTCAGGGTATATCACCAACTTTGGAGAACTTGGCTCTGCCAGCTTTGTGGCCACAGATAATCTCTTGGTATCTTCCTACACTCATGTTTGACCTTGATTGCATTTGGCAGTTTCACCTCATTTGTTGTGGGTAGGGGTCATAGATCCTACTTAGTACCATCAGAAATAAAGCTACATTTCTTTTCCTTATCGGTTTTATTGTGTTCTCTGAGAGGACAACAGAGCAATGTGGTCTTTTCACTAGAATTTAAAAACCAAAATATACATTTGCAATTTATACTGTTCATGCATTTTATTTGTATGTCTTTCTTATGCTAAGACCTATTTTGGATTGTCACTAAATGCTAATCATTTGATGTTGTAAAAACTATTTTGCATTTTTTATAACAGCAACTGAGGCATGAAAATCTGGTGAATCTGTTGGAGGTGTGTAAGAAAAAAAAACGATGGTACCTAGTCTTTGAGTTTGTTGACCATACCATTCTTGATGACTTGGAACTCTTTCCAAATGGACTAGACTACCAGCTGGTTCAAAAGTATTTGTTTCAGATTATTAATGGAATTGGATTTTGTCATAGTCACAATGTAAGTATTTAGTTTAAATAATTATTTTGCCAATTATTGACTCTCCAGGCACCAGTCATTTAATTTAATGAGATACTTATTTAAAGTTTGGACTAGGAAAGTCATAGAAATGAACTGTTACTTTAATATTGCCAATTTTCATGTGTCACAATACATGTGTTCTTTTCCCCACCATCATATTATGAAAAGTTTAGGACATACCATACTGAAAAATAAAAAGAGTGTGCCATGAATACCCATATAATCTATCACCTAGATTCTATACTTGTTAATATTTTTCCATATTTTCTTTATTATGTGTTTATTTATCTATTAATATATTTATCTATTTATTAATGTCTTATTTATGTATTTGTAAGTAAATTACAGATATCAGTACACTTCAACTCTAAATACTTTGGCTATGTATATTAACTAGAGTTTAATATTTTTTTTGCTTTTGTTTGAGGTGACATTTAATGAGTGAAATGCACAAATTCTAACATATGAGTTTTGACAAAAGCATTCACCAAGGATCCATGTATATGTTAGTTCAGATTCTGTTGCCAAGTTGTGAAGTATAAAAATCCCTGCTCTTCATGGAACAGATTGTCGAATCTCAGAGAGAAGGCAGGGGTGGATGGGTGGGTGGGAAGAGATCCACCAAAAAACTTGTATGCATATATACATAACCCATGGACAGTGTGGTGAAGGCCTGGGGTGAGGGGTGAGGGTGGGCTAGAAGATGTCAATGGGGAAAAAGGAGGACATATGTAACATTTTCAACAATAAAGATTTTTTAAAAAATCCCTGCTCTTGCCGAGACCGGTTTGGCTCAGTGGATAGAGCGTCGGCCTTCGGACTGAAGGGTCCCGGGTTCGATTCCGGTCAAGGGCATGTACCTTGGTTGCAGGCACATCCCCAGTAGGGGGTGCGCAAGAGGCAGCTGATCGATGTTTCTCTATCATCAATGTTTCTGACTCTCTATCCCTCTCTCTTCCTCTCTGTAATAAAATCAATAAAAAAAAAAAAAAATCCCTGCTCTTAGCCTGTAGTCTATCACAATAATTTTATATCCTTTGAGCATCAATAAGAGTACCTCTAGGTAAAATGGCACAAAGTACAAAATGAATAACAACACATTATTCTTCCAGTTTTACAAAATATTTTAAATGACATTTTTTTGTGTGATTATAAAAGTAATAGATGCTAATGGTAGATGTGGGGGTGGCCCTGTGAGCTTGCATGGATGTAATAGCAGTGGTAGCCTCTGCAAAATGCTCAGTAATGGCATATTGCCATTTAAGATGCTGGTCCCCAGAAAGAGTTTAATATATATATATATATATATATATATATATATATATATATAAAATATTTTTTCAAAATACAGTTTACTTGTATTAGAGAATTAGGTCTAATATTTTGTTTTGCCTCGCTGTAGAATTTTTAGTATTGTCTCCCAGTATTGATATTTTCTCCTTTACAAATCTTAACCACTGATCTTGTTGACCCTCTTTATATTTCTTTTTTTAAAACATATTTTTATTGATTTCAGAGAGAGGAAGGGAGGGGGAGAGAGAGAAACATCAATGATGAGAGAGAATCACTGATCGGCTGCCTTCTGCATGCTCCCTATTGGGGATCAAGCCCACAACCTGGGCATGTGCCCTGACTAGGAATCGAACCCTGACCTCCTGGTTCATGCGTTGATGCTCAGCTACTGAGCCACACTGGCCTGGCGACCCTCTTTACATTTCTAATTGCCTGAATAATGCCTCCACTTGGGTGCTCAGCAATCCTCATAAAGGTCCCTATGGCTAAAAGTAAACTACTAATTATTCCATCAAAACTAACTTTTTCTAAGCTTTTTAATTTTTGGCAATAAAACCACCATTCTTTTAGATTCCCAGGTTTAAATAAAATATCTGAGACTACTTCCTAAGCTCTACTGATGCTTGATTTAAAATATTTATAAACTACGTCTCCTCCTTTCCATTCCTCCAAGCACCAGTCTAGTTTAGGCCTTAATGCCTCGTAGTTGTCCCACTGCTCTTTTCCCTGCCTCTAGTTCCTCTCTCTGATTTAGCTTGTTTATGGCCAAAATCTTTAAACATCGTACTGGTCATACCACTTCCATGGGTTCCCATGGCCTTGACAGGAGCTCAGACCTCAGGCTGGCAGTTGAGACATCCTTTCTCTCTAGTATATAACCTGTACTGTAGAAGTAACATTTCTCTAGTCTCCTGATCTATTTCTCTTCATTCTTTTGTTCTCTTTGTTACCTTCACTTGGAGTGCCCTTTCATTTCTACATTTATCCAGGTCATACTTAGATTAACGACCTACCTTAGAGCCCATCCCGTTCATAACATTTTCCCTTGATTACCCAGGCTTCAATTACAGCTTTATTCTCTTAATCTTGAGAGCAGTGAGTGAGTAACAGAACAATTGATTTGGGATATATATATATATATATATATATATATATATATATATATTTAACATCTTTGATTATTTACATAAAATTTTAAGAATAAATGTTATTTCTTTCCCAACTAGATTTCAGGTTCTTTAAAGCCAGGAAGAATTTCATATGCTTTTATTTCTATTCATTATAGGGACAAAAACAGTGCCCTGCACATGGCAGGCACTAAAAACATAATTAACTTGTTTACCTTGATGTGCCAATATATGTCATTCTCTGTTTTTTTGTCTTAGATCATACACAGAGATATCAAGCCAGAGAATATATTAGTCTCCCAGTCTGGTGTTGTCAAGTTATGTGATTTTGGATTTGCACGGACATTGGCAGCTCCTGGGGAGGTTTATACTGATTATGTGGCAACCCGATGGTACAGAGCTCCAGAACTATTGGTTGGTGATGTGAAGTATGGCAAGTAAGACATCATGGTGGTGGTGGTGTGGGAGGCGCTAATATCTTTCTAATATAAAAAAGATTCCTCTAACACTGGAAGGAAGTTTTGAATTTAGGGAACTTTACAAAGTGATTTGTAATTTTTGGTGCTTCCCCTTTAAGTATTCTTGTGAAACAATTTGGGGTGAGTATACTAACATTTTAAAGGTAGGGAAATCAAGGTGAGCAAGTAGTCTGTTTTCTTATAGTGGTTCAGAAATAGGTATACTATATTTCACTTATAAAAGAGGTAACATGGATTGGATAAGTCTGAAACTATTGGAATGAGGTGAGTGGACAAGGCTCAGGGTAAAAACAATTTGGTGAAATGTTTTTAAAACATAATTGTTTCCATAAATGAATTATTCAAAGAAGATGGGATTGTAAATTTTACTGCTTTTATAGAAATCTTTAAAAAATATTTTCTACAATTTCTGTTTTCAGAGTATACATCATTTAATGCTTTCTTGATTACTTTAAGTTCTCCTTTTACTGTCATACTGTAACCTTTATATCATTTTATAATATAGCTATGATCTTGAGAAATTTCAAGGTAGTTGTCCTTATGCTAATAATGCCAGAATATTCTTTAAGTTCTTATAACTGATTTTAAAGACAGTTTTTCTATTTTTTTTTCCTCTATTAGCTTTCATTTCTCCTTCTTATTACTGTACGTGTCCCTAACGACCACCTCCTTCTGGTAGTTTTCTGTATATGGTGGGATAGACTGATTAACTTGTTAGAATTATGTGTAAACAAAGAATGAATAGCTTCTAAATGAAAACCCAAAAGGCTTATCTTCAGAATAAAGGACACATAACTATTATGACTTTTTAGAAGCCTTTTCCCTCTATGTCACATGATCAAAGTTTCTGGAAATCTGACTTATATAAAATTAGGAATTAGTACTTTAAGTTTATAGGTGATTTAAAACTTGCTACTCCTATTCTCAATACCTAGAATATTTAGTAGTAATATGCAGAGCAGATTCAAGTCACAGTAAACATATAAGGAGGCCAAATTTTACACCACATTGCTTTTCTTTCAGAGCTGTTGATATATGGGCCATTGGTTGTCTGGTAACTGAAATGCTCATGGGGGAACCCCTCTTTCCTGGAGATTCTGATATTGATCAGCTATATCATATTATGACGTGTTTAGGTAAGATTATACATCTGCATTTTCAATTCTAGAGGCTTTCTCCTATGCTTGCTTATTTGTTTGTATTGATTTTACAAGGTAGGAAGCAAATAGGAAATTTTCATATATATGTATATATTCATTCATTCTCAGCCTGGTCTGTGTGACCTATGGTCTTAATCACGCTTTCACTCCACCTACTGCCCCACTTCCCCCTAAAGAGCAAAGGTTATATATATTCCTCTGCACTTTTGCATTCAGTCACACATAGAAAGGATGCAAATGATTGCTTATTACCTATGGATCAATAAGCATTTGGTGTAATATGACTATACCCTCATCTCCACCTTCAAATTGAGAGATACAGAGACTTCCAAGGTAGTTTAATCTTGTTGCAGATGTGACTTTTGTTGTTAGTGCTTTGGATGAAGTGTCAAAGCTAGATTATCACATTGTTCTCACATTTGTTGAAATATCAACTTCATTGTTGGGAGATAGAGCTTGGAAAATCGAAAAAATGGTAAAATACTTGGGGGCTATTTAACTATTGGGTTTTAAGTTTCCAGGTTAGAAATTCAACAAACAATATAATGGTTTCATATATATTTTATGCTCAGATAGGTACTGAAGTTGATAAAAAAGATACAAGTATTAAAATCAGACCTGAACATAATTATAAAATCAGTTGACCAAATATTAAATTCTTAAATGATAAGACTGATTTATCTAGATTAGATTCTGACCATATTTTCATTGTTTTAGTCAGCACTCTCATGCTTTTTGGTGTTACAAATGAAGTGCTGGTGATTATATTTTAAAATTATAGCCCAGCCGGAGTGGTTCAGTGGTTGAGCGTCAACCTATGAACTAGGAGGTCATGGTTTGATTCCTGGTCAGGGCACATGCCTGGGTTGTGGGCTCGATCCCCAGGGTGGAGCATGCAGGAGGCAGCAGATCAATGATTCTCATCATTGATGTTTCAATTTCTCTCTCCCTCTCCCTTCCTCTCTGAAATCAATAACAATATATTTTTAAAAATTATAAAGTGCTTTGCCTCTCCTTTTCCTATGCTCCTTCGTGTCTTCAGTTCTATGTTTACTGGCATATGAACTTCCATTAAGAGCACTGTCTTCGGTTGATTTTGCAGAGAGAGCCCCAACTCCATAAGCATGTCCCCCTCTTTTCTCTACTCCACATCACCTGTCTCTGCCATTACTCCCATGATGTATAATGACAGAGATGTGTGCTGTCCTCACCTCCAGGTAATCTCATTCCAAGGCACCAGGAGCTGTTTTATAAAAACCCTGCGTTTGCTGGAGTAAGGTTGCCTGAAATCAAGGAAATGGAACCTCTTGAAAGACGCTATCCCAAGCTCCCTGAAGTTGTCATCGATTTAGCAAAGGTAACCATACTTTTTCTTTCACTTTCTGACAGGGAATTTATATTTCGGAAGCTTGGCTTTCTCTCTCTTTTTTATCTTGTTTAGTTGATCATTTAGGTCAACAATTTCGTGTGTATGTGTATTTCACTGAAAATTTCACCTAAGAAATCATTTAGTGTTATCTAGCATGTTTTAAGTGTGAAAACATCCTCATAGAGATGTTTTTAATGTTTAACATTTAAAGTGTAAGCCTTGTTTAAATGGAAAAGGAAAATAGAGTAAGAAAATAAAAAGAAGGGCAGAGTAGTAGGAAAATTAATTAAATTAAATGGCATAGGATCATGACCTGCGGTGTATTGTTAAACCAATAAGAATACATACTACACTTGATCTGAGCCAAAAGGCCGAGAGGTGATCTGTTGTGTATCCCACTGAGCCACTGGATTTGCTGAAGCTAATTTGCAAATCATCATCACCTTTGCCTTGTGTTTGATTGAGGTAGATATTAGGGAGAGTCCCAATGGATCAAATTGTCTTTGAAAGTGGACATTTTGGAATTATTAGCTCAGAAAAATTTTTGTTAGGATTGTCCTAAAGTATTGATTAAATAAATATCTCTAAAACACACAGGATCGCCGAAACCGGTTTGGCTCAATGGATAGAGCGTTGGCCTGTGGACTGAGGGGTCCCAGGTTCGATTCCGGTCGGGGGCATGTGCCTTGGTTGCGGGCACATCCCCAGTGGGGGGTGTGCAGGAGGCAGCTGATAGATGTTTCTCTCTCATTGATGTTTCTAACTCTCTATCCCTCTCTCTTCCTCTCTGTAGAGGATCAATAAAATATATTTTAAAAAAATAAATAAAACACACAGGATCACATAACATTTATCTAAGTTATTTTATTATTATTATTTTTAGCTTTCTATATATTTCATTAAAAAAGGTTAGTGAGCCCTGGCTGGTTTGGCTCAGTGGATAGAGCTTCGGCCTGCGGACTGAAGGATCCCAGGCTTGATTCCGGTCAAGGGCACATGCCCAGGCTGTGGGCTCCATCCCCAGTGGGGAGCGTGCAGGAGGCAGCTGATCAATGATTCTCTCTCATCGTTGATGTTTCTATCTCTCTCCCTCTCCCTTCCTCTCTGAAATCAATAAAAATATATTTTAAAAGAAAGTTTAGTGTGCTTATAACTAATTATAGTAAGTTCTTAGAATAACACATTTCTAATTTTCTCTATAATCTAACACATGCAAATATTTTTCATTGAAACCTGCTTTATGATCAATCTATAAAGAGACTTAAAGGGAATAAAAATAAAATTATTGTCTAACTTATGGTCCTTATAGTAGAATCATATAACTTTTAAAACATTTTATTATAGAAATTTTCAACAGAAAAGAAAGAATAGCAATAGAATGTAGCCTCGTATACTTGTCATTTAGCTTCAACAATTAACAACCTCTAGACAATCTTTATCATCTCTCTACACCCTCAGCACCTTTTTTTGAGCATTTTGAAACAAATTGCAGATACTATATTTTTTCACTTATGAATACCTTAATTATATGTAGAACTTTTCTTGTTCATTTAAAGCTACTTATTGTGTCCCTTTTATTTTTACTAACATTGAATGATTTCAATTAGTCAGAACAAGCCCTGCATTACAATAGAATCTATGTAAAGTACCCAGCACAATAATAAGCACAGAGCAGGTCCTTTCCCTCCCATTCTGCAAGGGCTTTAACATTTCACCATAATTCCTTAGTATCATAAAACATCTAATCAATGCTCAAAGTTTCATTGATTTTCTCATAATTTCTTTTTATAGTTTAAATTAGGATTCACATAGAGTCTACATATTAATCAGTTAACTTCTTTTTTTAAGGAGGTTACATCTTTTTTTTTTTTTTAATGTTTTATCAATTTCAGAGAGGGAGGGAGATGGAGAGAGGGATAGAAACCTCCGTAATGAGAGAGAATCATCAATTGACTGCCTCTTGCATGCCCTCTACTGGGGATTGAGCTCCCAACGGGGGCATGTGCCGTGACCAGAAACAGAACCATGAACTCCTGGTTCAACGCTCAACCACTGAGCCACACTAACTGGGCTAGTTACCTTTTTTTAAAAGATTCTTAATTTACCAACTCATCTTCATCTCTTTTTGTTTTGTCTGCTTTAACCTTGCTACTTATTTGTTGAAGAAACTAGGTTGTTTGTCCCTTAGAATTTCCCATATAGTATAGTTTAATAATGTTCCTCTGTGTCCTGTATTTCTTATAAATTCATAGAGCTAGAGCATGATCAGAATGTCTGGTGGTCTTTCTTTTTGTGATATCAGCAACCTTTGGTCATTGTCTAGATTTGTGATTTATTCTTTATAATTTATCATAGATGTTTAAATTCATGACTATAAGGATGTATTTTCTATATTTAGACATTTAAATGTGGTTAGATTTTTTTAATAAAATATGAGCTACATGTTTTTCTTTTGGTTTTCCAGAAATGCTTACATATTGATCCAGACAAAAGGCCCTTCTGTGCTGAGCTCCTGCACCATGATTTCTTTTGTATGGATGGATTTGCTGAACGGTATAGTACTGGCTCATGTTTTCCAGGTCTCCCCGGCCTAGAGTTGAAATAAGTTCTCCATAATAGTAACAGACAGTATTTCTCTACCCAGCTGCTTTTATAGGATCTCATATATTTACCACCCTACCTCCATTCATCCTTAGCAGCCATGGAATTTGTGGGAGTGGTCTCCTGTATTCACTAACTTAGGGCTCTTGGTTTTCCGGCTTTTATTCCTGTCTTCCTGTGGTAACAGGTATCACTCAGGTCACTGATTTCTATGTTGCTACCAGTTGTATGATGCCATAATCTTGGGTGCTGATGCATTTGCAAAGGTACCATCTCCTGTTGTTGCCAAACTCATACCACACCCAGTCCCTGCTGACACTGCTGATGTGCTGGAGACCTTGGTGTGCCAAACCTGTGGGTGCCAGAGCTGTTGGCATGTTCTCTGGTGCTGTTTGAGCTACTGGCATCAGTATAGCTGAGAAAGCAAAAATATAGTGAGATGATTGGTAATGCTTTATATTTTTACAAGTCTAGTTAATATCTAGCTTAGTAAAAGACATATGGGTTCTCATATTTGCTTCTAATTTCAGTAGTTGTGATATGTTGTGTAGTTTGAAATATATGAAGAAACCCTGACCTCATACAAATATGTTGTTGGGAACTGGAAGAATATTTTACTAGCTTTTTTAGATAATTGTGCGCATTCTTCTTTGATCCCATACCAAAAACTTTGATGCTATACTAAAACTTACAGTGGTAGTTCTTAAATGTTGGTTGTGGAATCTGAAACCACATCAATGAGCTTTTTTTACCCAGTTACATTAAAATCTCACACTTTGAATATAGGTCTTTTACCCATGTATACTTTTGTAATAACATACATTAGTCATTTGGAAAATATTGTTTTGCTGTTATGCAGATCTTTAAAATGTTGACCTATTTCATTATGCCACATTAAAAAAAACCACATTCAGAAAAGTCTCATCAGAAAAGTCTTTAAATATTGGGCATTTGCTCAGCTCAAAGGAGTGGATACAAATTTAACAGAATTCCAATTTTGCATAAAATTTTGAATTTTATTAACACAAATATTACCAGTTGTTTTCCTTGAAGTGACAAGCTCCTTCGTTCACTTTTTAAAAGAGAATATATGCTAAATACCCCCTCTGAATAACAATAGCTCTTCTGTCAGTCTTTCTTTCAAGTAAAAATGTTCCAAGAAAAGGTGGCTAGTTTAGTTTGTATCGCAAACAATCACACAGTGCTTTCCTTAAGATAACCATTGTGCTTCAGTTTGCAGCAGTTCTTTTTGCATATTCCCATATTGTCACACAGAATATAAAAAAGGCATATGTTCAAGGATTTAGATTTAATAAAATTAATACTTTTTTACTGCTTTATCAGGGACATCCTTAAATACAACTCTCTCTCTCTCTCTCTCTCTCTCTCTCTCTCTCTCTCTCTCTCTCTAACTGAGAATGTGTGGCTATGAAGAATACAGCGACTGCTAGTGCAGTTCGGCGCCACTGTTGCTTTCACCAGCGCAAATGTTATCAGGATGAAAAGGAAGTCATCTTCCTCTTAAGAATAGCTTTGGCTTTTGAACCTCCTGAAAGGTTCTTAGTGATTCCCAGGGGTATACAAACTACCTTTTGAGAACTGCTAATGTAGGCCATAATTTTTCTCATTTTAAATAACGCAATCTAGTTTAATAGTCAATTTTAAAAATAGATATCTTGAAAACCATTTTTCCCCCTTGATTTACCTGTCTCACACAATTTTAATTGTTGACAAATGTATTTTTATGTAGGTTCTCTCAGGAACTACAGTTAAAAATACAGAAAGATGCCAGAAATATTTCTTTATCTAAAAAATCCCAAAACAGAAAGAAGGAGAAGGAAAAAGATGATTTTTTAGGTGAGGAGAGAAATACTCTTGTGGTACAGGTAAGTGTCCATGTTTTGATGTCTATTAAATTTAAATTTATTATGTTGGATGGTGAAAAAAAGGAAGGTTAAAATATTTTCTGATGGGGAATAAGTTTATTTTTAGCTTCTTTATAAAAATGTATTTTTTCTGTAGACGTTGCCTGTTTAAAAAATCTTAACATAACATGTAGTGAGTGCCTACTGTGTACCAGACTGTGTAGGAAATCATACTCATTCAAGAACATTTAGACACACATGTGAGTATCCACATACCAATACATGGACACAAACACACATGAACACCATTTTCCCCCCTTAAATAATAGAAGAGAAAATATTGCCCTAGCCGGTTTGGCTTGGTGTATAGAGCGTCGGCCTGTGGACTGAAGGGTCCCAGGTTCATTCCGGTCAAGGGCACATGGCCTGGGTGCAGACTCGATCCCCAGTGGGGGGCATGCAGGAGGCAGCCAATCAATGATTCTCTCTCATCATTGATGTTTCTGTCTCTCTCCCTCTTCCTTCCTCTCTGAAATCAATAAAAATATTTTTAAAAAAAGAAGAAGAGAAAATATCATTGTTAGAATTTTATATAAAGTAGAGCATTTTAAAATTGAAATTTGGGTATTGAATTTATTTGAAGTTTACTTTCCCTGGTATGTTATCCAGAATTGGTTCTTGGTAAGGTAATTCAAATCCACCACCAACCACTCCTGTTTTCTCACATGAACCAAAAGAAAAGACTTTCAATTTTGTGTTTCCTGACTCTAAATATATAGGAACAAAAGTGGGCATGCCTTCGAACAGAAGGTCAAATTACAGCGGGAAGGTTAGGGAGAGGTGGGGGAGATAAGAGATCAACCGAAGGACTTGTATGCAAGCATATAAGCATAACCAATGGACACAAAACTCGGGGGGTGAGGGCATGTATGGGAGTGGAGTGGGGAGAGGGCAATGGTAAGATATGTACACATATAATTCCTTAATAAAAAAAAGAAAAAAAAGTGGACATGCTTGATTTCTCTTCCACATTTCTCCCCACTGAAATATTTATAAACTAGATATATGTATCATGTAAATCTGAGGTGTACAGGACATGGCAAACATAGGTTTACAGGTGTGAGTATGTGAAACAGAGTTTATTCTTGTATTATTATTTATTAATTACTGTATTATTTTCCATATGAACAACTGTAAACCTACTTTACCCCACCCTGTACACATCAGAGCTAGTGTAAATTGCATTTCTATTCAAAATAAATGTCTGACTGAGAATCTTGGGTTTAATTTTAATTCCATAGGTAGATAAAAAAAAAACCAGAGGCACAAAAAGGTGATGTCTATGGAATTCTGGTTTAGTGGACAAGTACTTTATAGGTAGAGGTGATTTTTCATTATCCTCAGATCATTAATGTTATTAACATTTTTATTATTGCTCAGGATTCCAATGCTGACCCCAAAATTAAGGATTCTAGAGTATTAAAGATAAAAGGGTCAAAAATTGATGGAGAGAAAGTTGAAAAAATCAGTCGAGCTTCAAATGTCAGCTGTCTCCATGACAACGGGACTAGCCACATCAAAACAGTGCCTTCAACAAGCCTTAGAGATTGCAGCAATGGCAGTGTGGACCACACAAGGAATCCAGGCATGGCTATTCCTCCACTTACACACAATCTTTCTGCAGTAGCTCCTGGTATTAATTCTGGAATGGGGACTATCCCAGGAGTTCAGAGTTACAGGTATGAATTAAGAAAATAAGGACAAAAGGTTGTTTAAGGATATATTTGCAAATTTGTAAGTGATTGTCATTTCAGCCCCATTGTGTTACTCTCAGGCTTCTGGATACTGTTCATTCTTGTCAGGTTGTTGTTTCAAAAGACTTTCTGGCCTATATAATGAAGATTATTAGCATTTGGTCAAAAAATTAACCTGAGTCCTAAGAAAGTAGGGCTGTATTGTTTAAGGTGAAGAGAATATACAGCTATTTATTCTAATAACATGGAAGGAGGTTGTCATAACAAAAGAAGTAATTGATTTTCAAGGTCTGTTTCTGCATTGTATGGCTACAGGCATTTAGGGATACAAAGAAGCTCCTTTGGGGAATTTTGCTTAAAGAAGGTAATTTGTTTGATGGGAGTTGGGGACTGGGTAGGAGGCATGAGTATAGGACAGAATGTTTTACCAGATCTGTGCGCACAGTGTATTTAAGAACAGGCATTAAATGCTGATTAAACTGCATGTCACTTGGTGCTATGTAATTTGGTTTTGTGCTTGAAAAATAATTACTGTTGGTTCTAACTTAATTTTTTTGTCCTTGTTGTTACAGAGTGGATGAGAAGTCCAAGAAGTATTGTATTCCATTTGTTAAACCAAATCAACAGACTCCATCAGGCATTTATAATATTAACATGACCAAACCAGTAAGTGATCTGTTTTCAGTGGTAGAAGAACAAGCTAAGTAATTTCTAGACTTTTATTAATATTAAATATAATAGTGAAGAACTGAGATTTTTATTTGAGGACAAATCATAAAATGGAAGCTTAATTATGCAGGTATCTTTCACATTTATGATTAAGCCTGCCATAATCATAAATGTGAAAGACTTAAAGTTTAAGTAAGTTTTAGAAAGTAATATCAATCTGGAACTTAAAATGTAAGATTTTATTAAAATGACATCTGTTTTAACTCTTTAGGCAACAGTAAATTTTCTTAACCTAATGCTTGGTGATCAGTGTTGTTGTTGTTGTTGTTGTTGTTTTAGAGTAGAGAAGATAAATGGTCTTATCTCCCCCACACTAGGATTTTGGTAAAAGTATTCTGTTTCTTCATTTAACAAATATTTATTGATTACCTATTATGTATAAAACACTGGAAATGAATGAGTCAATCTTTCTCTCCAAGGAACTCTTGGTTTAGTAGAGGATCAGCAAGTTAAAGCATAGATTGTAATAGAAGCATGTACAAGGTTCATATGTCTTCTGAAGCTTCAGAGGAGCATTTTTATGCTCAAGATAGCTTCTTTTTAAAGTTAAATCATCATCACTCTTCCACTCAAAACCCTCCCTTGGCTTTTCATTTCTGAGTAAAGACCCGAGTTCTTGCAGAGTCTTTATGTCCCATTCGCAGCTACTCTCATTCTTGATCAAGCTATTCCAACCACACTGATTTCCTTGTTATTCCTGCAACATGGTCAGGCATGCTCCCACATTTAGGCTTTTGCACTTGCTTCTTCCTCTGCTTTGGAACATTCTCCAGATAATCCAGAAAACTTGCCTTTTCTCTTCCTTGGCTTACATGAAACCTTATTATGAGGTCTTCCCTAAAATGATAAATCATTTTGTCTCCCATTACTTCCTATCCTCTCACCTTGCTTAATTTTTCCCCCAGTATATATATTTGACGTCCTCTACATTCTTTTATTTATATATTGTCTGTCTCCCTCACTAAGATGTAAGCTTCCAAGGCAGGGATTTGTGCTTTGTTTCCTCACTGCTATCCCTCACACCCAGAACAGTGTCTAGCAAATTGAAACTGCTTAAGAAATGCAAATGAATTCTGCCAGGGAAAGGGAGGTATGAACGTATTCCCCAGAAAAGTATTTTTCTCACAAATGTTCCTTCTCTACTTCTTTCATTATCCTCAGTGCTGAAAATTATAGCCTTTCTTTTTCATCTCTCATGATTTAGACATTATATTTGCTTGTTTTTAAGTTTTTCTTAGGCTACAGTATCTGTACCCATTGTGCTTTCCTTTTGATATAGTCTCCCTTTTGATTTCTCTGTGGTTATTTTGTGTTTTACATTCCCACTCTGCTTTGAAGATTCTTTTGCTCAGCTAGGCTATTCCAAATAGTTGGCTCAATACCATTTTTCTGGAATTGATATCAGCCTTCTTTCAGGCATTGCATAACCATCACTGGCTAGTAATTTTAGATCTTATTTCTGTTTATCCTTCTTGGAACAGGCAATTAAAAAAGGAGGTAAAGATTAGTGGGGGGAAGATCCACTGGAAAATTAACGGAAGCAGAGCTAAGCCTAAACTTTCTTCAACTTCTTGGTTGAAGATCAATAATAAATATATTATTATAAACATCTCTTATGCATTTTACTTGCCACTGTTTGACTATGTAAATATGGTAGTTTGGACTTATTTATTCATTTATTTGTTTGTTTATTTATTTTTGTATTTGCAGATAATTTTTTTGAACTAATTATTCTATTTTGTAGCTGACTTGAGCCAAGAGCCTTAGTACTTACTCTATTAAAAGAACAAACAGAAACATCCAAAAGAAAGAAACGCAAACTCTCACTTCAGGACTTTTGAAGACTTTGTGGGAGGCAGAGTGGCATAATTCACAGAATATTAAATTTGAGACATCAAGGAACCTTAATGGCTTAACACTGTCATTATAAGTGTTTATGTATATAGTTCATTATACATACATACATATGTAAAACACATATATGATTTCATTATATATAGTTTTTTTTAATGTTTTTTTTAAGAAAATCACACACTGTATATATTACCTGTTCTGAAAATGTAGAAAAGAATATAGACTTTCTGTCATTCTCAAATGATACAGAAAAATGCCAAATCCATAAAGGTGCAGAGTTGAAGTGCTCCTACTATTCTTCACTTTATTATTTCTCAGACTTTATCAACTATGAAGTAATAATACTAAGATTTGGAAAATAATTGAAGTTGTAATTCAATACTTTTTTGGGGAATATGTTCATACCTCCCTTTCCCTGGAAGAATTCATTTGCATTTCTTGAGCAGTTTCAACTTGCTAGACACTGTTCTAGGTGTGAGTGAGAGCAGTGAGGAAACAAAGCACAGATCCCTGCCTTGCAAGCTTACATCTTTATTTAACAACTGTGTAACTAGGAGATAGTACGTGGTAACTCTGAGGAGCAGGACAAGGACAAATGTTTTTAAAATAGGCAGCAAGATTATGTTGGAAAAGCAAAAAAACAACCTAGGACATGTGATATACATGGCAAGATAAACTGCTCAGAATTAAGCAACTATATGCTGAAAAGCTCAGCAAGTGTCCTAAGGCCTGACCTTGCTGGCCTGATGCCCATCTGCTAACCTTTTACTGATGGCCCGGACTTACCTGAAGGCTGGGAGAGGGAGAAGGAGAAACTCATATCAACCAGTAATTTACTTGGTAGCAATTTTAATACATTTACTGAGGGAGAGGTTTGAAATAACTAGGTGAAATTGTTTTTTTTGTGTGTGTTACTTTCGTTTTTCAAATATTGTATTATTCCAGATCTTCAAATCCATACATTTTAGGCTATGACTACAGTAGTTAGAAAAGGGGCAAGCCCGGTTTACCTGGAAGCTAATTCATTTGTGTTAATCATTCTGATGATATTAGATCACTAGTGAAAAGAGCCTCCTTCAGGCAAATAAGAAAAGAAGAGAATACGCAAAGACAGATGTCCATTTGCCTGAATTAAACTATAATCATCTCCCTGAACTGAGAGCCTTGGAAGGCATAGGTATGTTTACAATGCTTTTACCTTGTCAGCCCTTTTGTTTGCATTGTTTAAAATGTATGTGAAATGAACAGAATATCAAAAACTCATACATGTATGTTAAATGAACAGAATATCAAAAACTCGTAGTAATTTCACATTTTTATGTATGTAAATATGTATAATAAGTACTACATACAAAGGGACAGAAGGTGAAAAACTAACAAAAATGTCTATTTTTTCCCACTGTGCTTATGGTTATTTTTGTGCAGCTCGAAATTCCAGGCTAATGAGGAAAGAGAACAAAAATCTTTCAGAATCTCAAATTCCTTCTCTGGCTGCTATTGACTTGCATGCCTCCAGTGTTACACTGCACCAGGTACAGAAATTCTCTGTAGGTTGTGTGGAGCTCCCGTGTCTCTCATATTTCCTGTTCAAGTTCCTTAGGGAGAGCTTGCTCTTAAGGATTGGGAAGGTTTATTGGTGGGATCTATAAAATTTTGCTTGTTAAATTGTGTATTATGGTTCATTGAACTTAGTATCTCTATGACATATTCTATATAATAAAACCCTAATATGCAAATCGACAGAACAGCGGAATGACTGGTCACTATGATGCACACTGCCCGCCCCCCCCCCCCCCCCAGAGGGAGGCGACCGGCAGTGGTGATCAGGGGGTGGGGCCTGCTGGCGGGTGCCAGCGGGGGAGCCCCCCAATCACCCTGCCCACCGGTCACCCCACACATGGCCCTGATCCCTGGCCAGGCCTAGGGACCCTACCCTATATATTGGGAACAATCTCTTAGATTTAAAAATTAAAACCTGGCAAGGCTACTCAAACACTGAAAAATCAGGATGATGCAGTGATGACATGCATGGACTCTGGCTTGCACATTTTGTGGTCCTGATTCTGACACTTATAACTGTGTGACAAAGCCAATTACTTAACTTCTCTCTGCTTCAGTTTTTCCACCCATAAGATGGGGAAAATGGTACTACTGCCTCAGAAGGATCATGTTATGTACTGCTTTTTATAATCAGGGCAAAAAAATGTAGCTGCCCATACAACAGCAAGATGCCTTTCACCTGTATGAAAAATATGGTCACTAGTGCATGCAGTGTCCCAGACTGTGAGAGGGAAGTCTGACTGCTGGTTTAGATCCGACAACCCCTGAGGGGTCCCAGATTGCGAGAGGGCACAGTTTACAGTAATCAATGTTTTATGATTAAAAATGTGTGTGTGTGTGTGTGTGTGTGTGTGTGTGTGTGTGTGTGTGTGTGTAGCCTAGTTATGGCTTTTATATAACTACAGGTTTTGTTGTAGGTTATAGTATTTCACTGCATTAGCCCCAAAATTATAATCTATCTTTCAAAGAGTAAAACTCTGAAACTGTTTTTATTCTTTTAAAATGTATTGTCTGACACTTTCCCCCAAGATGATTCACTTCATCCATGTTAAAGATTTGCTATTACTACAGTCATCTTTTTCTATAATTTCTCTTAGCTCTTAAGACTGTTTATGTTTCTGCTACTTTTATATCAACAACAGTCATATCGCTCATTTTCACATTGAGGAAACCGGCAAATTTTTAAATCTCCTGAGCCAACCAGAACTTGCTACAAACTTTGGATATGTATCATTGTACTTCACTTTTACTTTTTCAGATTTCTCACCTTTGCTTGATGCTTGGAAACTTTTGTTTTAGAGTGAAATTCTCCATTCTCATTTTTTAAGCATTTCCATTTAATTTAATAGAGAAACTCTATGTTGCTTCTTTATCTATGTGAATACTCTTTTCTCCTTAACTATGTTACTCCTTAAATAATTTTGTAGAGCTCTCTAAACAAGGGGAATAATATTGTTGAGGATAAGTTACAGAGGCGGTTACCCAGTGATACTGAGAAAAAGGGTTTATTGACTGCTGTTGCTTTGCCTTATCTCTTGCTGACAATTTCTGTAGCAACATTATCAAAACTAAACAAATTCCTGTTGTATGAAGATGAATCACTGTCACAGATTTAACATCTGATAACTATAGAGTCTCAATAAATTCCTTGTATACTTTTAAACTTAAGTTTAATGTGCATTTTAAAGGTGCAGAATTTTTCATTTGCTCTTTGAGAGTGCACTATGGTTCAAAAGCACTTTTCAGGGTTGACATAACCAAATCTTGTTTCAGTCAATGGAAGAAAAGGTTTTTATTTGTTGTTTTGAACTAATCTTTTTTTTTAAAATATGTTTTTATTGATTTGAGAGAGAGAGGAAGGGAGAGGGGTAGAGAGATTGAAACATTGATGAGAGAGAGAAACACCGATCGGCTGTTTCCTTCCTACTTGGTTTGGGGCCTTCAACCAGGGCATGTGCCCTGACCAGAAATCGCACTGGTTACCCCTTGGTTCAGGGGTTGATGCTCATCCACTGAGCCATGCCGGCTGGGCTGAACTAATCGTTTTATACATATAAACTGGTTCTGCATGTTTAGTCTCAAGTTACTTGCTTAATTTCCAGTTGTATTTAAACTACAATAAAGGAGAAAGTCGGTGTAACAAAAATCACAGATTAACACCAAAATAACATGAGCTTATGTACAGAAAATCTGAAGGAAAGAGAAACACCATGAGACTGAAAGCAAAAGACTTTCTGGTAGGCGGTGTGACTTGCCCTGCACTCTTACTTTATTATTAAGAATACATTGAACTATGTTTCATTTCTGTACATAACACAAAACTTTTCACCTTTATAAAAGTCTATTTGTACCTTTTGGAAAAATCTGTAAGATAGATTTTTGTAAGTAAAGTGTTGCATAATCCCCTGCACCGCCCCCCCCCCCCCGACACACACTTATACATGTTATGTACTTATGCACACAACTACATGTTTTTTCCTGTAAGCATGGTTTTAGCTTTATCCCACAAATTTTGATATGCTGTAATTACATTATCATTCAGTCCAAACGTTTTTTTATTTCCCATGTAATTTATTCTTTAACCCATGAATTACTTAAAAATGTTGGTTTAATGGTTAGATATTTGGAGTTTCCCTGGGTATTTTGTTATTATCGATTTATAATTTAATTCCATGTGGTTAGAGAATATACTTTGTATGAATTTAATCCTTTTAGATTCATTGAGATGTGTTTTATAGCCCAGCATATGGTCTATATTGGTAAATTAAACTTGTTCCCTTGAAAATAGGTATATTTTTAAAAAAATATATGTTATTGATTTTTTACAGAGAGGAAGGGAGAGGGATAGAGAGCTAGAAACATCGATGAGAGAGAACATTGATCAGCTGCCTCCTGCACACTCCCTACTGGGTATGTGCCCGCAACCAAGATACATGCCCTTGACCAGAATCGAACCTGGGACCCTTGAGTCCGCAGGCCGACGCTCTATCCACTAAGCCAAACCGGTTAGGGCAAATATGTGTATTTTTTAGTTGTTGGATATAATGTTCTATAAATGTGAAATTAAACTAAGGTGGTTGATAGTATTGTTCAGATCTCCTATGTCCTTAACTGTTTTTTTGTTGTTTACTTCTATCAGTTACTGAAAGAGTACTGTCAAAATCTTTTATGACGGTTGTGGAATTGTCTATTTTTCTCTTTTATCTGTTTATTTTTGCTTTGTGTATTTTAATCTCTTTTTAATTACATGCACACTTAAATTGTGTTGTCTTCCTGATACATGTTCCTTTTATTATTATGAGATGTCTCTCTTTAACTCTCATAGTACTCTGGGCCTTGAAGTCTATTTTGTCCGAGATTAAAGTAGACACTCCAGCCTACTTATACTTATGTTTCCACGGTATATCTTTTTACTTTTCATTTACTTTCAACTATCTGGTTTTTATACAGTGTTCCTTTTGTCAACAGCATATAAGTAGGATCTTTCCTTTGTATCCATTCTGTCAATTCCAATTCTTTTAATTGGAATGTGTATTAGTTTTCTATTGCCGATAAAAATTACTCCAACTAAAAACAATATCCATTTATTATTTCACAGTTTCCATGGGCCAGAAGCCCGGGCCAAGCTGCTTCTCTCCTTCAGAGTCTCACAGGCCGAAATCCAGATGTCAGCAGGGCTGCATTTCTTTCTGGAGGCTTTAGGGGAGAATCCGTTTCCAGGCTCCTTCAGGTTGTTGGCAGAATTCAGTTCCATGTGGTGTGGGACCTGTTTCCTTGTCCCTGTTTCTTTCCTGGCTGATCCCCAGGGATTGTTCTCGACTTCTAGAGGCTACCCACATTCCTGGGAACCCTGGCTCAGTTCCACCATCTTCAAAGACAGCAACATTAGCTGGATTTTTTATTTTTATTCTTTGAATCTCTCTTACCTCATCTTCTGCCTCATCTCTCTGACTCACTCTTCTGCTTTTAAGGATGATGTGATTACATTGGGCCCACCAGGATAATCTCTCTACTTTAGGGTCAGCTGATTAATAACATCAATTTCATGTGCAAAGTCCCTTCACACAGAAACTAAATTAGTTTGGTTGACTAACCAGGGATAGGCATCTTAGGGGGATATCTTTAGAATTCTGGCTAGCACTGAAAATTTAGGCCATTAACATTTAATGTGATTATTGATATGTTTGGGTCTAGCTCTGTTTTCTTTTTTTCTTATTTGTTCCTCTGTTTTCCTTTTCCAGTCTTCTTTCATATTTAAATATCTTTAGTGTTGACTTTTGGGGATATCTCTTTGTATTATTTTTTTAGCCATTGGTCTACGGGTTACAGTATATATACAGTATATATATGTGTGTGTGTATATATAATTTTCACAGTCTACTTATAGCAAACATTAGGCCACTTATAAATGTAAAAACCTTGCAAATATATTTCCCTTCCCACCAGCCTGAACTTTTTTTGAAAGAATTTTATTTATTTATTCTCACCCAAGGACATACTTGAAGAGAGGAAGGGAGAGAAAGAAACATTGATGTGAGAGAGAAACATCACTTGGTTGCCTTCCATGCGCGATCTACCTGGGAATTGAACCCACAATCTAGGTAGATAAGTGCCCTGACCAGGAATTGAACCGGCAACCTTTCGGTGCACAGGATGACACTCAAATCAACTGAGCCACTATGGCTGGGCCACCAACCTGAACTTTATGTTAGAGTTAATCATATATATTTTACTTAGATACATTGAAAACTCCACTACACTGTCATACATTTTGCTTTAAGCAGTCATAAATATTTTAAACAATTTATGAGAAAAAAGTAGTCTATATTTTCCTAGCTACTGACCATTTCTGTTTTTTCTGTTTTCTTAAAGATTACAGTTTTATTTTCTGGTATTTTCCTTCCACAGGAAAAACTTACTTCTTGCAATTCTTGCAGAGTAGGTCGGATGGTGATAAACTCTTAGTTTTCCTTCATTTGAGAATGACTTTATTTTGCTTTTGTTCCTGAAGTATATTTTTGTTGGATATAAAATTTGAGTTGGTAGGTTGTTTAAAATTTTTTTCTCTCTCAGGACTATAAGGATGTTATTCCTCTTTTCTGATTTCTGTGATTTCTTGGGGGAAATGCTCAGGTATTTGAATAATTATTCTCCTGTATATAATGTTTTATTTTTCTCTGGCTGTTCTCAAGATTTAATTTTTATCTTTTGTGTTCATTAGGTTGAGTATAATATGTCTAGGTGTAGTTGTTGTTGTTTTTATTTTTTTAATGTACCCTGTTTGGGGTTTTCTGAGCTTCTTAAATCAGTAAACTTATACCTAATTGGGGAAGTTAATAGACCTTATTTTTTCAAAAAAATTTTTTCCGCCACAATCTCTTTTCTCCTTCTGAGATTCCAGTGACATATATGTTAGACCTTTTGGTATTTTCTCACAGGTTCCTGAGGATCTGTTCATGCTCATCCATCTTTTTTCTCTTTATTCTTAAGACTGGGTCATTTCTATTGATCTGTAGTAAAGTTTTTTGACTCTCTACTTTGTCATTTGCATTCCGCTATTAAGCCCATCCAGTGAAGTTTAAAAATTTCAGTACTGTTTTTTAATCCTAAATATCTACTTAGTTCTAGACAGTTTTAGAGTTCTACTCTTCTACTAAGAATTCCTGAGCCTTCATTTCATTATGTTTTCTTTCATCTCATATACCATAGTTATAATGGCTACTTAAAAATAAGTATACAAACACACACACACATACACTATATATATATATATATATTCCAACATCTGGACCACCTCAGGATTGATATTTGTTGATTGACTTGATCACACTTTCCTGGATGTCTTTATGTCCAGTATTTTTGGATTATATCTAGGACATTGTGGATATTATGTTGTGTAGCCTCAGGGTTCTGCTATAAAACTCTGGAAAACGTTGAATTTTTTGTTTTAGCAGGAAGTCACCCAAGTGTGGTTCACATTGTAAATTCTGTCTTAGCTTCTGTGAGAGGTGGTACAAATATCAGTTCTCTAAGTCTTTCTTATCCTGGTTTGCACCTGTCCTGTACTTGTGTAGTTCAGGAGACTTGTGCAAGTGATTCAAATCTCAGTTTAGTTCTGTAAGCCTTTGCTGTGCTGGTCTAAAGCTCTCCCATGTGCATATCTCAGGAGTTGGACTGAGACTTCTGCGGCTAGAATTAGAGGACCCCTTTTTCTAGTTCTCGTCCCTTCAGAATTCCCCCCATCCTTTTTGGCCTGCAGGGATTCCTTTTCCTGGTTTCTCTGTAAAGATGGGGTTTCTTCCAGACTTTTAGCCTGCTGCACTTCCTTACTACTCTGGGACTAGGGCAAAGCCACAGGAGGGAAAAACAAAATTGGAAACCTACCCCCACATGAAAGGCCACATCTTCAAATTTTTGACTCCTCTCCTTAATCTTAGTGGGCTTTTTTTTTTTTTTTTTTTTTTTTGTATCTTCCCCAAATGTTTCTTTCTTTGTTTTGATTGTTTGTTTTAGAATAAGTAGGAGAGGGGGTTTGTAGTGGGTTTGTACTGCCCTGGCACATCCAAAGTACACTTTAATATATGTATCAACAAAGAGGTAAAAAAAAAAAATAACATCCCCTTACTTCATCTTTTGTGCAAGTAATTTGAGCTATGAATAGTTAATTTTAAACATCTGGTAACTGAACAACAAAAATAGGGGTTTACAGGGAGTGGGACGTATAATGACTAGGAATCTATAATGCTGGATTATGAATTTATAGGTACCAGGATCTCCCCTGCCAGAGGATTCAGAGGCTGATTTACCTTGGATGGAGCACCAGCACTGAATGTCAGTTTGGTTCTGAACGGGGTAGGTTTTCTTCCCCATATTTAAAGCTGTGTAGCCTTTTTTTGGGGGGAAATATTTTGTATATTTGTAAATATAATGTGAGAAAACAAGTAGGATAGAAATCTAGAAAGATTTTATGTAAAATATTTGATGGCATGTATTCCTCCTGTGCTTTTAGGTGCTGCTCTAGCGCTTGAGATGACATCCTCTTGGAACAAAAGTGCTGATATCCCAGGAGGAGATATACATGGTTTTGATAATTTACTTCTGAACTGCCTGCATTTTCTGAGAAATGTTTTGCAGAAGGAAAGACAATGACTCCCAGGTGTTTCAAAGGAAGATTGGGCAAGTGTCCTCCCCAACTGTTACCCATCATCTTTGAAGTCCACTGATGCTATTTCAAGATATATCCAATGAAAGAATAGTGATATGGTTCTTGTTACATGAGTGTATATTTACTATTAGTAGGTTGTGTATTTAAAGGTACCCAAGATTAACAGTAAGTAAAAAAGGGGAGAAAGATTATAAAAGTTTATGTTACTTATGCATTGAACTTTGTGTGTTACCTGCATTAATGTGTACATTTATTTAGGAGTGTGTTTGGTGGATGTGGGTGCTAAAAACTAGAATCAGTTGAAGAAAATGAAAAAAACTAGGATCAGTTAAAAAAAAATGTTTCCTTTACCCTAACCTAACTATAAAAACACATTTAAGAATCTTGCTTGTTTCTAGGCTTTAACAAGATATATGCCTGCTCTCTATGGATAGATGTATTTCTTTGGTTTCTGTGATTATAGTTGATGTTTGATCAGTGTATCATGGGAATCTGTCTCTCTGCTGATCTTCTAAGAACCACATTACATGCAAGTTTTGCAAAGAACCCTTTTTATTTCTAACGATTTGGTACAGCCGGGTCTGGACAGTCCTTTGCACTGTGGGATTCGGGGGCTGATGTTCCTGTGAGCAGGAATGTGATTGGGACAATGGTGGGAAAGGAGAATTTTGTAGGTATACCTTGGAGTTGAATCCTTCTCATTGACAAAAGAGGTGTACATGCAAAATCAGGAAATGGGAAGCAGGGTTACCCTGCTGAACTCCCCAGCCGAAGAGGCTTTGGGCACGGGATGAACTTTGTTCTGGACTTTACTCCTATCCACTGGTAGTTTGAAGGTGATATTACGTAGAATATCTTTCTAACATCCCAGAGATATTCCTGTCTTCTTATTTCCTCAAACACCTAGGCCTTCCCAAAAGCTTGTAACCAAGGTGCAAAATTATTAACCCACAGGACACACATCTTTCCTAAAACACTGGTCCTCAACTTTTAGGTGAGAGAGTTAAACCAATTTGGCTCTCACTTTTTCGTTTCTGGGTTTCAAGTCATGCTCTGCATTTATCGTTTTAGAGAATGGTTGTTAAGGGGACCAGAATTTGTGTGGGGTCTTTTGCCTTAACCAATTAATAGTATGTTGTTGTTTTTTCCAAAAGACATTGACTAGAACTTAGCCCAGGAATTTTACTAGCACTTTTCTCTATTACCTACCCTGTGGAGCTTAATATTAAACTTCTAATCATACTTACCTGAGCCTCAAAAGAGTAGGACATTCAGGAGGCAAAATAAGGGGCTGCAATGTAGAAGTCTATGTAGGTGGCTCAATTAAACTTTGATCTTGATTTTGAAACGCTATCTTTAACCTCTGACCAGGTGTTTGACTAGACCAGGTATGGCTAATATGCTGAACAAAGTTAGTGTATAGGCATTAATAGGCCTCAAATTAAAATATTATTATTTTTACTTTGAATTATGTTGTCAACAGCCACCACAGCATAAAAAGCAGACACTACTTAAAAGCCAAGTAGCTGTCCAATTTATTTCAATGTTAGTTTTACTTAAAGATTGGTGTGAAAATATCACCTCAATGTCTGAGGGTCTAGGATTAGACCTTTTTCATTCTGTATTTGCGCTAGGTATCTTTTATGGATTAAAACACTTTGTGCACTTTAGAGTTAAAGAACTAAAAACTATTTACTATAAGTCCAAGTTGAGACTTAAAGCTCGTATTTGGTTAGAACCTTGGAAGAACTACTTGAGAAAGATTTTGCAAATTGGGGCTATAGACCCTGAACTAAAATAATCCTATTTTTTTCAATTTAAGGTTACTTTGTCTTTCCTTATAAGGATATGATTAAGTCACATACTAATAGGTATATGTATATGTAATGGTGGGAAAATGGGCTTGCTGTGTGTATGTATATTTTACAATTAATAAATATTATATGTTATTGAACTCCATAGATAGTTTTTATTTGCATTTATTTAATTACTAAACTATAAACAATGTATAGAACACTGTATGGTGTTTAACAAATATGTTTGAAATAATCAGTTCTTTTTGGGAAAGTTAGGATATAGGGCTGACAAGTTAATTTTCTTGTACAGCCAGTGATACAAGCCATCTGGTCATAAAGTAACATGTCTTGTAAAGACTACCTGGTAAAGGTGGTGACAGACCCAGGCTTAGAACCTGATTCTCCTGATTGAGAATCCCCTGCTTGGTTAGATTAACTAGCATCCTATTGAAATGGAAACGTAGAAGATGTATTGTCTTGTGTGACTCTCTCATTATTGGTTTCTTTATCTTAATTGTGCTAAAATATAAGGCTGGATCTATAAGCAACTGTAAATCAGTTTAGATTGAAAAATGTGACCGACTTATTTTCTGAGCCCTCCTCAATGTAACCGAGTCACTGGCAGAGGATCCGAAATTCTAGGGTCACTGCTCCTAAAGCCTTAAGTCCTAGTGTATTGGACTAAGTGGATTTTTCTCTATTGCTTTGTATTGTGTTTTTACATTAGAAATGGTCCCCTAACACTATGTGAGTGAAAAATTATGTTCTCACATTGCTTTTTAAATGGTTTTATTTTTTCTTTTGATTGCTTTAGACATGAACTATTTGAAAATGTAATGAACATACAGTTTATCTGTTTCTTTTAAAAAAATATTTTTATAGATTTCAGAGAGGAAGGGATAAGGTGAAAGAGATAGAAACATCAATGATGAGAGAGTATCATTGATCGACTGCCTCTTGCACGCCTCCCACTGGGATTGAGCCCGCAACCTGGGCATGTGCCCTGACTGGGAATTAAACTGTGACCTCCTGGTTCATAGGTTGATGCTCAACCACTGAGCCACACCAGCTGGACTATTTGTTTCTTAACATGTCCTTCTGCGAAATTCCTGGCCCCAAATCTTAACATCACTCATTATCACTTGTGTGTAATTTGTGTGACTTGTGATTTAGACCTTTGTGTTTACAGATGTTTGGGGATATCTGACATCGAATGTATTATACACTGAGACATTTTCTTCACAAAACAAAAAACCATCCATAAAATGTCATCGCCTTTTGCTCTCAGTGAAATCCGCTCCCCTTCCCCGGCAGATGTAGCCTTATTTAATCCTCTTGTTCTGCTTTGTCATGCAGGGGCATCTCCAGTGGAAGTGAGGAAGGTTCTAACAAAACTTTTGAAAATGTGTTGTTGTCTAACATGAATGAAAACAAGAATCAGGAAAATGAAATAAAAATATCTCAATTCAGCCTGTTTTCCTATCCATAGATTAGGGTAGGATCTTCTATCATTCAAGTGAGCAGGTTTTTATGTGTTTATCTTCATTCATCTATCTCCTTGCCTCTAGATCTGGAAAGTGATCTCTATTAATATTGCTGCTAGAATTAAAAACCATCCCTCCCCCCCATGGCAACAGTGTTTCAGTTGGTTACTTCCCTGTTTTTAGCCTTTTTCCTTGGATTATCATTCCTTTTCTGATATGTATACCTTCTTGTCTGTCTCCCACTAGACATATTTTTAAATAGTATCATCTGTTTATGAAGTTGCTCCTAGGCTCCTGCAGAAGAGTCAGGGCCAGATTCTGAAGGCACATGTGCAAGAACAATACTCAGTGTCACTGCCCACTACGTTTTCTGTGTTTCTGAAGATTGGGAACCACACTTTATTTAGCTCTGTTCCATACCATCTAGCAAAGCAATTCCTATGGGACGATAGTAATAATATTCCTTATGAAGGTAGGAATGTTAGTCATATTTTACAGGCAAGGTAATAGGCTTAGAAAGTTTAAGGAATTAACTCAGTGTCAGTCGCTCAATAAATGATAGAGCCATGCATGTTTGTTGAAGTAAATATATGGTCATAGTTTTTAGATCTGGAATCAATTAAAACATTTTTTGTTTAGATAATATAAACTCTGGGCGCTTAGACTCCTGGAGCTATACATGTCCTCATCCTCTTAAAAGAGTAAGAAGTGCATTCCTCCAGCCACAAACAAACCTTCGCTCTGATTAAGCCAAATTTGGATATTGCTCATCTTGAATTGAGCATGTCTCCTGGGGCAAGGCATGTTCTGATTAGCGTGGGCCTTTGTTAAATTCCTTTGTCTGAATTAATAATGGGAGCTAAAGGACATGGGATTATGCTGATTGGTTCAGGCCAATCACAGCCTCCCCATGGAACCACCTGGCTCCTTCAAAGCCCAGGGGGAAGAGAATGGATGCTGGCGAAACCATCGCAATGTTCACCAGAGGTGGACAGTTCGAAGCTGCAAAAGGTATGTTTCATTTTGGATTTTGACTGATTCTTCTGAATTGTCCTCCGAAAGTGCTATACCACTTTACATTGTCATCAACAATGTATGAGAAAATCTATTTCCTATATTGGAACTATTTTAGATATTAATAATTTTTATTTTCACCAATTTGATGGGTAAACATTATTTTGCTTTAGTTTACATTTTCTTGATTACTACTTGTTATATATACTTTCATATATTTTTCTTATTACTGATTTATAGACCATTTGAGTTCCTTCTTCTGTGAATAAAGATATTATCGGTCATTTAAAAAGCAGATTTTAGCTTGACTATTGGAGATACTCCTCTGTAGATGTGCCTCCTACCTCCTGAAAACAAAGGCAAACACCAGATTCAGATAATACAGTTTGGCTCAAACTATATTGTAGGATCAAAAATTGTTTTGTACTGGGAAATGCAACCTAGTCAGAGGAATGTAGTTTTAATTACACTTTTCTTCTTATTTCATCTTAAGCAAGGCAGTCAGGTCCCCTTTCTTCTGATGGGTCCTGGAAGGAAAGAAGTTAGTAAGAGACGAGCGCTTCTCCCTCCTCTGCTAGAGGGATGAAGGAGAAGTCAGTTCTGCTGGAATGGACAGAAGTTATTTAAGGAGAGTTCTGAAACACCTGAACTGAGGGGTGGCTGTAATTGGCCTTAACATTCATTTCCCTGGGGTGACACCCTAATCCTTTGGCTCTGCCCAGGACAGCCTAGGGCTGCCAAGCCATGATCCAGGAGGTGGCAGTAAAGCCCCACTCACTATCACCCTTATCCTTCCCAAGGGGAAAAATGCTAAAAACCTGTGAGGAATTTGACCGGAGGGGTATTTTCTGTTCCTTTTATCCATGCAATAAATAGCCTTCTTTTTTCCATTTTTAAGGGCCCAATATTAAGGAGTGCTTAATCTATTTGAACTGCAGAGGTATAATTGACATATCACATTATGTAAGTTAAAGGTGTACAATGTGTTGATTTGGTATATTAATAAATTGCAAAATGATTATCACTATAGCATTAGCTAATACTTCCACCCTGGATTTAAGATCTACTCTCTTAGCAACTTTCACGTATATAACATAGTATTATTAGCATGATCATCATGCTGTGCATCAGATCCCCAGAACTTATTAACCTTATAACTGGAAGTTGGTACCCTTTGACCAATATCTCCTTATTTCCCCTATCCTCCAGCCCTTGGTAACCACCACATGCTTCTCAGAGTTTGAATTTTTATATTTATTTATTTTAAATATATTTTTATTAATTTCAGAGAGGAAGGGAGAGGGAGAGAGAGATAGAAACATCAATGATGAGAGAGAATCATTGATTGGCTGCCTCCTGCACATGCCCTACTGGGGACAGAGCATGCAATCCCGGCATGTGCCCTTGACTCAAATCGAACCTGGGACCCTTCAGTCTGCAAGCCAACGCTCTGACCATTGAGCCAAACCAGCTGAGGCTGAGTTTGAATTTTTAGATTCCACATATAAGTGATATCATATAGCACTTGTCTTTCTCTCACTTAGCAGTCATATATTGCTTACTGAAACTTTGGTAACTACCAGTCAATAGAATATTTGAATGCTTGTTTGATAAATGAAATCTACAATTGTAAGGAACATACACATACCGATTTCCTTTACTCTGCAGCATTTAAAATATTCCAACTGATATTTCACATATATACAATAAGACACATAAATCTTAAGTATATGGCTTGATGAATTTTTATAAATGTACACACCCATGTAAAAACCACCCCGATTAAGAGATGGAATATTGATTTCTAGCTCCCAGCATGCTTCCTTTTGCCCTTTCCCAGCCAATTACTTACCAAAACGTATTACTATTCTGACCTCAATCACCAGGGATTAGTTTTGTGTGCTCTTGAATTTCATATGAATGGAATCTTAAATACATTCTTTTGAGTCTGGCTTCTTTCACTCAACATGAAATTGTGAGATTAATTTATGCTGCTTCGTGAAGCAGCAATCCCTTCATTTTCGTGGCTGCGTAGTATTCCAGTATATGATACAATAACAATGTTCTTATCCATTCTATTGTTGATGGACATTTGTGTTGTTTCCAGTTTAGAGGTATTTTGTGATGATTCAGTGGGTTTCCTTGGTGTTGACTTGAGGAGTTGCCGAGATGTATAGAACTGATTGCCCCAAATAAATTGTTTCAGTTGTGTCTACTCTTTTGTACCTCTCAGCCTTGATTTGTTTATCTTGCTATTGTTTAGAACAAGCTTAGAGATTCTTATAGGAACCTGTTATCTATTTACATTTTATTATAAAAATAAGTCAAATGTGCTCTAGGCTTAAAAAAGGAAAGTGGTAGTTTACTTTATATATTTTTAACTATTAAAAGTACCTGAACATTCTGACCACAGTTTTCTTTAAAATTAGAGCCAGCTTTTTCTAGATTATACAGCTTGTCTGGGAGTTTGAACTTCCTACTATGGAATTGGACATCTGTCATTATGGGCTGAATTTATTTTCTCCAAATTCATGTGCCGACACCTTGCTCTTGGACTTTCAGCTTCCAGAACTGAGAAAGAATAAACTTCTATTGTATAAGACCCCCCCCCCCCCAAGTCTATGGCATTTTATTATAGTAGTCCTAACTAACTAGCAAACTAAGATACCTCCTCAAATAGTTTTCCAAATGTCACAAGGTAACATCTATAAAATAAGTCTTTTTCTTAATTTTTTCATATTTAATCAGAAACTAGCAAACCCCAGAGTTTACCAGTGCTTTAATGTGCTGTCAGGAGCAGGCCCAGGCAGCCCACATGTCCTTCCTCTGCTTGGCTGTCCCTGTGGCCACACGCTGCCCACAAAGCCCCAGAAGGCGCTCCAGCACGGCTGCGGTGGACAGTGCCCTCTGTGAGTACTAGGACGCCGCTGTGTCCCACGCTTTCAAAAGTTACTGTTATTTTGGGGGGTGACAGAGGAGTGAGTTCTGTGCGGGGGCGGGGGGAGAATGGACCCTTTCTCTAATCTGTGCCACACTTTGTCATGTTGGCCCCAAGGCAGCTCTATGTTCAGCGTCTCCTAAAATTTCTTTTAAAGACATTTTTATCAGCATCTGGTGCTCACCACTGACCCAATCTCCAGGCTCAAATTCAATCCAGGTGGTGCTGTGGAAGTTCATGCTGTCTCATGTCTTCTGTTGATCCCTTTGAGACCCAAACTTCCAACCATACTTCCCATCCTCCCCCAAATATCAGTGAACGTGAGAGTCCCAACTCATCCAGCCCATGACTCTTAGTATAACTAAAGTGTGAATCATTACAAGGGTGTTAGTAGTGTGGGAAGCAGGAATAGGATTTCATTTTTAACTTATCTTTAAGGCATGGATAAATCTAAGATTAATTATTTTGTGAGGATTATTTATTTATTTATTTATTTTAGTTTAGAATTCAAATCTTTCTTTGTGCTGTAAAGGAGAAGAGAAATGCTTAGTAATAATATACATGATGCAACAGGACTAGTTCTTACCATACGGAGCAACATACAAGCACTTTAACCGCCTACCTTTACAGATTTAATTTCACAACAGCATACTTGAACATATCTCTCCATACATGCATGCCTAATACTCCTTAAATTCCAATAGTCATTGTATCATACCTGAATCATTAGTTAAGACTTGAACTATCATGCCAACATATTTTTAAACATTAAAAAAAAAAAAAAGAACCCAGAAGGCAGAAAAATCTCAAAGGAAAAAGTATTGAGGATTTTTAAAATTTTAAGTAAAATTTAAGGGGGAAGAGGGACATATTAAAAACACACACACCATGGTAATACTTTACCAATTTAATAGATGCAGCTCGAGAAACAAATCTATAATAACAAAAGCGTAATATGCTAGTTAGACTGGACAGCCGAATGACCTTCCAGACATCATTCCAGATATCCTTCTGGATGAAGCTGCAGCAGCGGGGGGTAAGGCAGAGGCAGTTAGGGGTGATCAGGCAGGTAGGAGAGCAGTTAGGGGCAATCAGGCAGGCAGGCGAGTGGTTAGGGGTGATCAGGCTGGCAGGAGAGTGGTTAGGGGCAATCAGGAAGATAGGCAGAGGGGTTAGGGGTGATCAGGGAGGCAGGCAGAGTGGTTAGGGGCAATCAGGCAGGCAGGCGAGCGGTTAGAAGCCAGCCATCCCAGATTGTGAGAGGGTGCAGGCCGGGCTGAGGGACCGCCCCATCCTCTGCACGAATTTCATGCAGCGGGCCTCTAGTATTAACATAAAGGGTTTTCAGACCTTCCCCTGAAGTTTCACAAACAGATCACAACTTGTAAAGGTCTGTCCTCCCACCTCCTTGCCTCACCCCGTGTTTTGCTCTTATTCTCCCAAAATGATTTTGGCTGATAGTTTATTCTCTACTGCTGGATTATTTAAAAAGCACAAAGAAACATTTAAACTAAAGCTGGCGATGGATTATTAACTCTAACCTTAGCAAGAGTGCATGATCTCTGTTTGTTACCAAACATTACAGTAAGTTTACAGCAACCACAAAAGATTATTTGGTTCTCCTTGTTTATAATGACTATGAAAAGATAATAGTAAGCAGAAACTTTTGCTGTTATTGATACTGACCACAAACACAGGAAAGACAAAAGATGTGTTTGTAAGGCACTACTCAACAGACAAAATTTCTTCAGAAATCATTGCATTTTCACTTGGAATTTTCAATCACAAAATATCTCAGTGGGGGAAAAAATGAGTTACAAACCCAGAAGAGTGTATCTAACTTCATTTTGCATGCACACCAAAATCTCAGACTGAAATGTTTTTAAAGTCTACATGGAGCTGCATCCTCCCAGGCCAAGTTCCCCTTTTCCAGTGGGTTGCCTAGCCTGGGGTGTTGCTGTCCACTCTCGGGCCACTCTAGGCACTTGCTATGCAGTGTTCCGTAGCTTTGTTTCCCCAAGATCCCGTCTGCTTTTTAACCTTCCTTTTCTTTGTACCCCCACCCCCAGTCTAATCTTACTCTGTCGTTTCCTCCATCTGTCCCCAGGCCCTAAACTAACCACTTCCTCCCCCATGACTAACCCAGGGTGGCACTCCTTGTCACTAACGCCTCTGTGTTGTGGTTAATAGTATCATTTTACTTTCATTTTGAGATAACTTCAAACTGCACAAGAGTTGCAATAACTGTACAAAGAACTCCCTTGTACCCTTCACCCATTATATACCAATTGTAAAAATATTTGCCACATTTGCTTTATTTCTCCCTTCTTCCCATTCTCTCTCTCTTCTCTCTCTCTCTCACACACACACACACACACACACACTTTTTTCCATAATAATTTGAGATTTATTTGTAGAAATCATACTCCTTTACCCTCAAATACTTAGATCTTACATAAGTATGTTTTCTTACCTAATTATCAAATTCAGAAAATTTAATGCTGATATAATACTTTTACTTAACACATGGCCCACATTAAAACTTTGCCATTTGTCCCAATAATATTTTTCATGGCAATCTCTCCCTTTCCTTCCCACCTCCAGGATCACATTTAGTGGTTGATTCTTTGTAATCATCTTTAATCTTTGTCTACCATGACCTCTTCATTTCTAAAGATTACAGGGCAGTTGTTTTGTAAATGTCCCTCAATTTGGGTTTGTCTGATGACTGCATTCAGGTTATGCCTTTTTCTCATAATTAGAACTTCAGACTTGCATAGGCTATTTTTACCACAAAGCAAAAGTTGAATTTAAAGGTCATCACACCCTCCCCACAGAAGTCCCATTGCTTCAAAAGCGGCTAATCCCACCTGTATGCTAAGAGGAACGCATTTGATAAACTAGCTCACTTTGAGGTATTAGTGGCTGAAGACTATACTAGTACCTGAGTCCGTAAACCTGCTAGGCATCACTGTATTTTAAGAGAAAAATCTATTAACCCAAAGGATGCAATTTCTCAAAAAAAGTCACAAGAATATGCTTGTACTTGCAAGTGTGGGCCTGCTTTTTATATACATGTTCAAGGGTGAGAAGCAATGCAATTTTACCTAGTTATTTTACAAAAGGCTCTCACTATGAAACGCTTCAGCAGTCGTCTGCTTTCTATAATAGATGCAATAACCAACTAATGAAGCTGTTAATCTGTCTTTACTTTGTCTAAGTTTTCCTAATGATTAATATCACGTAGCAAGGCCTTCAGGGACTCAGTTCAGAGCAGTTAACGTTTGGATTGCACAATTTCTAATGTTTGGGAGAGAAAGCGCAGTCAAAGCCAGGCTGATTGGACAGTGGGAGTTCTGGCAAGAGCAGTGAGTACTAGGTGAGGGTAAGTGGGGAGCAGTGATAAAAGAGGGGTTCCTGAGAGGGAGGTGAGATCACATACAAATCTTTCTCTGTCTTCAAGTTTGCCCAAGGTTGGCTCGTTTCTGCTTATGCCCACTAACCAACAAGAAAGGAAAAAAAGATCAAGGTTATTAAACAAAATATAGAATTTCTTAATGAGGATTTCAAGTATAGATTTTATTTAAGCCTGTCATTTTGAAGCAAATATCTGTTCTTATAATGAAAATTTGTTATGAAGCAAGTAAAGGAAATAGTTGTGTATCCCCCTCCCCCTCTTATCTTTAATACAGCAAGGAAGCAAAGCAATCTCTTTCCATTTCCCAGGCAATGTTCCCAGCAACCTCACGTCTTTATGTTCTTTTTTCTTTGTAGAAGCAGCAGCACCAGCAGCAACTTTTGCACATAGTTCTTGGGAGGAAGAGGTATTAAGATACAAACCACATATACAAAACTAGTTCCTATGTTACAGGCAAGACGAGTGGCACAAACAGGAGTTGGTATGTGACAGAATGGCTAAAGAAATAACCAATGCATGTAATCTGTGGGGTGGGTTACTTATATTGCACCCCCGAAGCTTCCTATAGAGGAGTAAACTTATGTCTGTGGAGTCCTAGAGTTAGGAGAACATTCATGTCAACTTAATCAGACTTAGAGCCCAGATCACATTGAAAGTTTTAGGGGAAGTATATCATTTAAACTAGTGTCTATATGATGATGGTGGGAGAACGTGAGATACTTATCATGCTAATTTGCTTAAAAAGTTAACATTAAAGTACATTTAGATATTACAATTAAAAAGAGTTCTGGGGTTAGGTAATTCAGTTTATGATAGCTTTAAAGTATTATCTATAGTCAGATGTCCTATAATTTAGTTTAATCTTTAAAATTGTTGTTGTTAGAAAACTGATTGGATCTTGGAAGTTCTCATCACAAGGAAAAATAAATTTGTAATTACCGATGGTGTTGATGTTAACTGGACTTATTGTTGTGACCATTTTGCAATATATACAAATATTGTATCCTTATGTAATGTTATGCCAATTGTACCTCAATAAAAATATAATAAATGAATAACTAACCACTAGTTACATCCCTGCCAGACATGCTTTAAATAAAGCTTTCAGTTTTCCATAATTGCTTTTACAGTTCACTTTGTAAATGCACCTTGCTCATAAGTTTTCCAGTGAGTATAAAAGTGCTTCATTAATGTCTTCATTTGATTTATAGCAATCTTGATTTATTGAAATGCTCCTCGCTCTAATTTAGAAGATGGAGCTGATTCTTCTGGCATCTCAGTATGGACAGGAATGACCAGAACCTCTCATTTTAGGGTTTTATTTGCATAAATATTATGTGGTCGTAAAAAGTTGGGAATAAGAATAATGTGGTTATTGCTCCTACTTTGCAAACTTGAATGACCTTTACACCAGTATCTTCACTGTTGGCAAGGAGAACAATTTCTAGTCAGTGGTGTTTAAGATAAGTTTCAAATTCGGTAATTTTAGTTTGGAAAAAGAGAACAGAACTATTTTTATAGTCTTTTCTGAGGCATTGACCTCCTCTGATTGAGCAGGTTTGGGGCTTCTCTCTTCCCTCTTCTTTCCTCAGATGAGCTTCCTCTCCGGAGTCTTCTTCTGGGGAAATAGTTATAATATGGACTAAGACGATTGTTTGGCCAAAAATATGGACGGTACTGAAAACGGTGGTTGCACCTCGGTGGGAGGAAAGGTCTGTTTGGAAACCTAACTTGGACGCTGGGCCTCCGTATTGGAAAAAAATGGAAAGGACACTTGGTTGTCCTTGTGATGGGCTGGATCCTTGTCACCGGCTTTCTTGTGGGAGGTGGAGGGGTGAGTGTAAAGATCTGGCAATCTGTAGGATCCACATTATTTTGTGAGCCTCTGGAGGGGATGACTACCCCTACTTGTCCTGTGGGGAGAAAAATGCAAGTCAGGAAGCAGGCCTGATAACAACAGAAGAAGGGAGATGCTTGAGGGGTGGGAGGAGAGCGAGATTAGAAGGGAGAAATGGAGAGGTCTGAGTGTGTTTGGAAGAACTGCCAATGTTCAGTGAAATGAAACATGGACACACATTATGATCCCATGGTTGCACTCTGGGGAATTTACCCAAGAGAAACAAGTATATATGTCTACAAAAGACTAGTTCAAGAATGTTCATAGCAGCCTTATTCATATTAGCCTAAACTTGGATACAATACAAATGTCCATCAATCGGAGAATGTATAAATATTCATACAGAATATCTGTATGAATATCTACAGTCTGAGAAAAACAAATATATGATTTCACTTACAAGTGGAATCTAATGAACAAAATAAACTAAAAAGCAAAATGAAATAGTACTCAGCAATGCAAAGGAAGAATTACTAATACAACAATACAGATGCATCCCATGGATGTTATGTTGAGCAAAAGATTCCATTTGTATCAAGTTCAAGAACAAGCTATACTAATCTATGGCTTTAAAAAATGTAAAAGAAAAATAGTTAGCTTAGGGTTGGGGTAGGTATTATTTAGTGGAAAAGTAACGAGGGAACTCTTTAGATCTTGATATTGGTGGTTGTTACATAGATATGGAGATAAAGACTATATATATATACACACACACATATATAGATATATAGATAGATAGATATATAGATACACACACAGACACACACACACACCCATATACACTTATCTATATATGTAAAAGCCTAAGTGACTGGCTGATTGGCTAGTAGCTATAACACGCACTGACCACCAGGGGGCAGATGCTCAATACAGGATCTGCCAAGCTGTGGTCACTTGGCAGCTGTGGTTCTCCAGTGACGCACCCAGAACCAGAGAGGAGGGAGTCCGATTCTGGGGTGCGTCACCCGAGAACTGCCCTCTCGCAACCCGGGACCTCTTGGGGGATGTCAGAGAGCCAGTTTCAGCACAATCCCTGCAGGCCAGGCCGAGGGACCCCACTGGTGCACGGATTCATGCACTGGGCCTCTAGTATATACATATCTACACACATGTTTATACACACATATATGTATGTATGTGTAAAATGTGATCAATCTATACCTTAAGATTTGTGCATTTTATAGTCAGAGAAAAACAAATATATGATTTCACTTACAAGTGGAATCTAATGAACAAAATAAACTAAAAAGCAAAATAGAAACAGACTCAGATACAGAGAACAGACTGACAGCTGTCAGAGGAGTGGGAGGTTAGGGGCTGGGTGAAAAAGGTGAAGGGATTAAGCAAAACAACAACAAAAAAACCCTCATAGACAGAACACAGTATGATAACTACCAGAGGGAAAGAGGGGATGGGGAGGAGAGGGTAAAGGGGGGATAAATGGTGATGGAAGATGTGACTTGGGGTGGTGAACATACAATACAGTATACAGATGATGTATTATAGAATTCTACCCCTGAAACCTATATAATTTTATTAACTAATGTCACCCCAATAAATTCAATTGAAAAGATTTGTGCATTTTTATTGTATATAAATTATAACTAAATAAAGAAAATTAGTTGAAAAACAGAACTTAGTGTTAAGAAAATAAAAATAACTGCCCCTCACCCCGACAGGCCATTAATCCAAAGGCCTGCTTCACTTGCCCCAGCAGTGCAATCATTCCCCAAGGAGGAAGCAGGGAGCCTCTGCACGCAGCAGGGGAAGGAGCACTGAGGACCAGGACGACGTTAGTTTCTGAGAAGAAATTTGGATGAAGCTCAAGTGTCCAGGTCTTCCCTCTAGCTCTATCATCTACTTGAATTGGCTATGAGAAAGTAAGCTTCCCTTTAGAAAATTATTCCTTCACTCCCCTAGCGACTTACCAACTAGACCTGGAAAGGACTGCTGAGTGTGAATGATGGGAAACTGAGCTCCCCACAGGAAGTTGGGACTACAGAGGCACGTAAAAAGAGCTAGATACCCCTCACCGTTAGAACAACCGAATCCAGGTTTCTTGGTTGTATTGGATATGCTTATTGCCTGCCTCTGCTCATAGTCCCTCCCAGAGATTCTGTTTCACCCACAACCCCCGGAAAGGTCAACCCTGTACACTTTTGGCTATGGCTGATTGGACTGCTGTTAGACACTTACCTCATTCATTGCCTGGCCAGTGACCAATCAGATTCTCACTTGAGAGTTTCAACAGAGACACAGTCAGTGGAAGGTGTAAGACAGGGGCTGGGTTAGGTTTTGGTCAGTTGAATGTTGAGTAAGCAGAGAAGCCCGTCTTTCCATAGAAACTATGAAATGGGGAAGGCCTCTCAAAGAGAAAAAGAGACAAGAGACCATGTGGTAACAGAGTGATGATGAAAGTAGCCTTGATTCCTGACTTTCCAGGGCTGATCTGACTGAGGGCTGGTTGTACTTAGGGTCTTAGAGATATTTTTATAATAACCACTCCACTTCCAGTTCTCTTTTTAAAAGCTAGCTTGAATTGGTGTTTATTCCTTGAAGGAAATACTGACCCTTTCTTCCAGACCCATCTAGGCTACTGAGTATTGAAATTCTATGACTGAAAGTAGATTAAAATATTTCAACTTCCACAAGATGATTAAATCCCACATGACTCATTCTTTCCTCCTACACAATTAGATCAGTTCCGAACCTTTTGTAACATAAAAATCTTCTGCTGAGGTTTCAGTTGCTAGGGGAGAAGCTAGCCTTACTCTTAATCCCCATCTTGACACTTTGCTGTCAGATCAGGCTTAGCTAGGCCTTGAGCTCTGTCACTCAGTAAGCTGCATTCCAGCTGTACAAACCAACCAACCAACCAACCCACCCCTGAGCTCATCTCATTTCTTAAAACCTGAAGCTACTCTCCACATCCTCCAGCTGACAGTGGGTGTTAGAGCCTGCTAGGCAGCTTTTTTCTGACTCTGGGATGTCCCGAGGCGTTCAGTGTTTTCTTCTGGGAATTTCTGTGGGGCTCAAGATCAAGGTACAAGTTTGTCCCATTAACCAACCTAAGAATGTGGGCAAGCCCACATAAAACCACATTCTTCCAGCAGACTAGACACATGGTGACTATTCCAGGTCACTGGTTGGCTAGCACAAGTGCTCTAAAATGGGGAAGCCATAGGGATTGATTTGGGAACTGTCACAGATTCTTTACAAGGTTAAGGCCAAACATCTGAGTGAGGGGGTGATGCCATTCATGGTCTCCAACTTTGACTGAGTTAATACTGCTCATTAATTCTTTTATTTAAAATGCTATATTTCTTTTTTTAAACATATTTTTATTGATTTCAGAAAGGAAGGGAGAGGGTGAGAGAGAGATAGAAACATGATGAGAGAGAATCATTGACCGGCTACCTCCTGCACGCCCCCTACTGGGGATTGAGCCCACAACCCAGGCATGTGCCCTTGACTTGGATCCAAGCTGGGACCCTTCTGTCTGCAGGCTGACACTATCCACTGAGCCAAACCAGCTAGGGCTCATTAATTCTTTTGTTTATCCTTGTTCTGCTCAATTCCCACTGTCTTCTAAACTTTTAATATGCTCCTCAAAGCTGCTTCAAAATTCCCATTCTTCATTTACCTGAAGAATTCTCTTCTAAATTCTCTCTACCTTTCTAAGTAGATTACTTAGCTTCATATTTCATAGAGAAAACTTTGGTGATCTGCCATGAAATTCTTTGGTTTTTACTCTCATTGCAATCATTGCAAAGAAAAGTCTGCACACTTCTGATTCTGCCGCCCCTCCCCCACCTATTTAAATGAATTGGAATCTGACTCTGCCTCCTCCACTCCACAAAGGCTACTTTGGCAAAAGTTACCAATGGTTATGGGTTTTAAAAAATTTGGTTCCAGATACTTAGAGCACCATTGCCTGCCATCTTTGCTTGGTTTACTTCTATGCAGATTTCATATCTCATTTCTTGAGGGAGGCCTTAATCCTGAGACTGTGTTAAGGCAATATGCAGTATACTCCCATAGCATCCTGTGAGTCCATGATACTCATGAGTCATGTGATTGCTCTTCAGAGGTTATATTCCTCCTCCACTGAAATATCCACTTGACCATCCTGTAGACCACATCCTTTGACCTCATCCCCAGCATGGTACCTAGTAGAATTGATTGATTGAGAGAAATCTGTTTCTATAACTGCAAAAGTTACCGTTTTCCTATCTCTCAGGAATAATGCAATTGTTACTAAGCAAATAGTTCTCACTGTGTAACATACTGATATGCCACCAAAGACACTCACTATCAAAGATGAGAGTGCTTCTGCAACCTTATTCAGGCCAAAGTAGGTCAAATATTTAAATGCAGATTAAAAACATTTTGAGAGGCAGAACAGCATAATGTTTAAAAGCATAGGCTCTAGAGCCAGGTGTCCTGAGCTCTGCCATTTAACAACTCAGAGACGGGTTCCTTAACTTCTCTGAGTCTCTTTTTCCTTATTTGTAAAATGGAGAAAATAATACTATCTATCTCACTGGTTTATTGTATTATCTGAAATAAGATATGTAAAGTGCTCAGAACATTCCTGATCCACAATATGCATTTAGTAGGTGTTAGCTACTGTTACGATTAATCTTAAATGCTATGGAAAGATTCTGTTAGCAAGAGCCCAATTTTCTTGGTTCCATTTGGTAACTCTTTATACATAAAAATCTGTGCACTATTGATAGGACTAAAGGGTGCAGATCTTATTACAACAGGACCTCCATGAAGACAGGGACTGCTGACTTTGTTGGTCACTGTGATGTCCCTAAGCATGTAGAATGGTCCCTGGCTTAGAGTGGTGCCCAGACACACGGCAAATACATGGATCTGATAAATGGAATGAATGGCCAGCCAGACATTGAATTTTCCTCTCTATAGATTTTTGTAAAGCTCACTGAATATTTAATGTCAGTCCTAGAAAATTCACAATAATAACTTACATTTAAAATTAGAGTAAAATAAAAAATTAAGCCAAAATATTGCTTAGAGTTTAGATATCAATTTTAAGTGGGTTTATTATAGTCTAGACATAAAATTCATAGCATACCAACAACTAGTACATTTTTTTAAAAAAAAGTAAGGATAAGAAGACTTTTATATAAATATATAATTACCTGTAGTCTGTGGTTATTTGGGCAGACAATAGTTGGGTCGTAGAGAACTATACGGATTTTAAGAGAAGTAAGCTTCACACTTGATTTATAAGTACTAGTATGCAGTTCTTCCTTTCCATGACACATGGAGTATTAGAAAAATTCGCACATGCTTTTGGAATTGAACCAGAAAGAAATATAAATCCTGTGATTAATTTACTCACCACTCAACTCAATTTGATTTTGACTTAGTTAACTGCAACTCAATGACTCACAGAATGACTGGCTATCTTGATCATATCTCTAATTTTACAGGTAAATAATTTGGAGCCCAGAAAGTGTCACACAGGCTTATTTCATTTTCAGCAGTCGCAGGGTCCTATGCTAGGTATTGTGGCACATGCAGAGACGATAAAGACCCAGCCTGAGCTGAGGAGTGCAGATGCGCTGCAAATACATGGATCTGTAATACAGAGCAGAATGCAGGAATGCCATGGGTGATGCACAAGTTATTATAAGTATTATTCTAAGATATCGGAGAGATTGCAATTTTGTCTTAAGAAAGCCTTTGTGAAGGCTGTACCATAGTGACACTTAAACATTGTCATGAGAAGCAGAATTGCAGTAAACGGGGCAGAACAGGAGGAGGGGCAGTCCAGCCTGCCAGGGAGAGGAGAGGAGAGAGTGAGGGTTGTAGAAGTGAGCAATGAGCTGGGACCAGGGTGGCTTGGATAGAGTGAAGCTACATTGCATGGACTTCCATGCCCGTCTGAGAGACAGTGGGGAAGCGTGAGTCAAGTTCAGAAATCATATCTCACATTTTAATTGGTGTTCTTTGGTGTGAATAAACCTCTAATCTCATTATAACCGGTTTAGCTACACATTACAAAGTTTCCTGACGAATGGTTCACTTTCTGGAACGAAGGCCTGAGGTGGCTAGTTCTGTTTATTGGTGTTTCTTTTAGATGTCACTTTTAGCAAGTGATGCTTGGAGTCCTTGTCTTAGGAAGAAGTGGGGCAGGGGTTATTTGTAATCTCTATTTCCTGCCCTCTGATCACCGGAATTCATGCAGAGATTGGACAGGGTGAGCTCTGGTGGTCTCTCCACCAGCACTAAGGTCTCTCTCCTCTCTGCTGTGAGCTTTGGGAGATGGAAGCAGGGAATTTGTTGGAGGCTGATTAGCTTCTGGCTGGGCTCCTGCAAAGCCCCCAGGGGCATGTGAAGGGGAGAAAGATTCAGTTTGACTCCTGGGTCTCTACTCCCTGAACCATAGTTAGTTCTGGAGCAAAGGGAAACTGTTATCAGACCCAGGTCTCCCAGTTTCTTCTTCCTCTCTCTCTTCCCTCTCCCCTCCCCCCCCCTTTTTTTTTTTTTAATCGTTTTCTTTCATTTCCCCAGAGGTTTGTAAGCCAAATCTAAGGCTCAGGCCACTTGGAAATTTCATAGTGGAGAAAGGAAAAAGAAAAGGAACAGTGGAGAGATGGAATCTAATATAACCCTAAAGAAAGAAATCTATGCTCACCTGAATGGCACTAAAACACAGCTAAATAGATGTGATTAATTAAAGCAACTAACAAACAGAGACTAAATACCCACCATGTGCAAATCACTGTGCTTCTGAGGATAGAAAGAGGTGGACATTGCTGTCATTCAGGGCGGCAAATTGTTAGCTTTAGAACCAGAGTAAGTAGTATTCGTATAGTATTTTAAACTTGAAGAGCTTTTCTTGCATGATGGCTCACAACCCCCCAAATAATGCATGTTTTTAATCCTGTCACTTCACATATGAAGAGATTGATATCAGAAAGGTTAAGTATGTCTAACGTCAACAGCGCGAGAACTGAGACTGAGATTGAGATCGTCAGATGATAAGATTCAGCCTGTTCTTCTTTAGCCACACAGGCTGGTGGAAGCTGACAAACATTTTCAATTTATGAACATGTATAATCATGGAGCCAAATTGTATCTTTTCACACAACTTATTGATTAGTGGGCCCACGGTAGAATAAACACAAAAACCCTTACCTTCTGCCACCGTTACCACCAACCAGCAGGCCAACAGCCAGCAGGAGAGGCAGAGCCCGTGAGCCATGGCTTCTACCTGAGCAGTCACTACCTTGAACCTAGCGTTGGTTTAAAAGGGAGTTGGTGACTCAACAGCCTGAGTCAGGTAATTTGCATTTGCATAGTGGACCGCAGTGGTCAGGGCCTGCGGTGTGAGGCCAAGAAATCAGCAAGGAAGTACCAGAAAGTATTTATCAACCAGAAGCTTCTTGCAATGACAGCCAAACATCGTTCACTTGTCCTTAGAGTTGGACTGTATTCTTTCAATTCCCTCAAGTCTTCTCCCCTGTTTACCTGTGTGTATGAGTCTCCCTCCACAAGAGAAAGACTCTGTCTGGGAAATAGTCAACACTGCTTCCCTCTGTGGCGCTTACTTATTTAAAAAATGCCAAACAGGACGGAGAGGGCATTATCAAAAGGCTTCCTGACCCAGGCAGTTTAGAGAGGCTGTTTGTTCGTAGGCCTCTGACCAGGATTTATGGCTTCTCTGCTTTTGTGCAGGAGCCAAGGGCAGCAATAAGCAAAATATCTTCTCTGATAGCCATCATGATCACTGTCTAAACCAGTGGTCGGCAAACTGCGGCTCGCGAGCCGTGGTTTGCCGCTCTGTTGACTAATGAGTTTGCCGACCACTGACCTAGACTCTCAATTCCAATAATTACAGGCTGTTGTTGTTCCTTGTGATTAAGCCCTAAACAAACACCAGAGTCTGGAAAGATTAACTTAGCGAGTTGTCTTCCAGGCTCCTCCTTATGCACGAAATTGCCAATAAGATGGACATGATACATCTGTACCCAGTTATTTCCTGAGAGAAGGATTGTCAGCTGCTGGAGGAGTGGGATGGGATGGTCACAAGTGATTAAGAGCGTGGACCTTGGAGTTACAAAAACCTGGCTCCAATCTTGGTACATAGTCCAACTCTAATTTTCTTTTAAAAAAATGTTTTTATTGATTTTTAGAGAGAGGGGCAGGGAGAGGGAGAGAGAGATAGAAACATTGAGGAGAGAGAAACATCCATCGGGTGCCTCCTGCACGCCCCCTACTGGGGATAGAGCCCACAACTCGGGCATGTGTCCTGACTGGAAATGGAACTGGTGACCTCTTGCTGCATGGGTTGATGCTCAACCACTGAGCCACACTAGTGGATCTGTTCTTTTTCCGACAAGCTGGGTAACTTGGAGTGAATCCCTGAGAGTTGTTGAAGCATCAGGTGCCTCATCTGTAAAATGGGGCTTGTAGTATTTTTCTCAGAGGATTGTTGTGGAATAAAAGAGTCAACTGACTTAAAACTATTTCAGTGTGTGGCCCATGAAATGAGTGGTTATAAAATTATTCTGACTCCAGTTTTTTGTTCTCTTAGGAGGTGATACTTGCCAAGTCATTCAATTGCTCAAAAGGCCCCCACTTAGAGCATTTTCCTGGGCACTACAGAACAGCAACACAGAACACAGCCCCTAGCTTCGAAGAGCTGACAATCGAATGAGGGAGACTAGGCAAACAGAGAACCAAAACGAATAAGGCAAAATGGTAAATTCCACAGGCTTGCTATAATCCTAGGCAAAATTCTGGAACAGATGATTAAATGGACGATTTGTCAGCAGCTTGGAAAGGAAGCAGGGGTGATCCAGACCCAGCTCATTTCCTTTGATTAAGGCACTACCCACTGGTTCAGCAGGTCTCTGTTGACCACGCATGATGTACCCTAGGTGCTGGGCTAAAGATAGAGTTCCTGCTATCATCGAGCACAGTCTGGCAGGGACATTAAATATTAACTAAGGAATAACAACAAAGGATCTTGAGGGGTAAGAGAGAGGAAGTACAGGAGGCTATGAAGCAGAGCACAGAATCTGTAATTTTCCATCACCGGGTATGTATTACAGATGCTACTTTGCCCCTGCATTGGTAACACACTGCCTTGCCAATAAAACCAGATCCATGTAATCTCTTTATCTACTGCCCAGTGTTCCATTTTATGGATTTATTTTAAATTATTTAACCAAACTTTTAGTTGAAGGACATTTGTATTATTTCTTCTGATCTCCTTTCTTTTCTGTATTGGATTTCTAAATAGCTTCCAATTTACATGTTGATGAAAATAAATGACAAAAGCAAGTGGCATATTTTTCTCATTTGCATCTATTGCCCTGAAATTTATAAAAGAAAGGAACAAAACTTTAAAAGGGACATTTAGATTGTTTTATTAAATTTTTATTTGACAGAAAGTTCTTACTTATTTCTTTACTGTTGGTGTATAGAGTAACTCTTGCCATATTTTGCTTATTTATATGTTATATATAAAGTGAAACCAAGTGATCAACAATATATAAACTCAATGAAGCTGTTGTGAGGTCATTAGGTTAGCAAATTCATTTGCAAAAATCTTTAACTCGAAAAAGGAAATATTTCTGAAAGCTTATTTCAAATATGGTAACTTTGATACAAGTATCTTTTCAGTCATATACTTTAAAAGTCCACAAATCATAATGTAGTCATTTAGTTGAAGATTGATCAATGAGATGCAAATTTCCATAATCCCAATGTCAACAAAGCTGCAGTGGCTTTGGGTCACTGTTGTTGGTTCAATGTGTCAAGGGAAAAGGCCCATATGGCCAGTTGGTGTTAGGTTTTTCTAACAATAACTTTATGAGGAGGTGATATAGAACTAACAGTAGTCACACTTCCTTCCCAAAGACTCAGATATTGAGGCTGGGATTCAGACCTGAGATTTTTCTGGATCCAAAATTTATGTTTTTCTTCTAATTAGATATATTTACTTTGCTTTAAAAATCTATTCATTCATTTACTCACTAATTCATTAATGAATATATATTCTTATTTTAATTGAACTTTGTTTTATGTCCATGTGGCTTAACAATCTATAAAGAAAGAAGCTCTATCCTGCCAGCCCCATTTAGAAATGACCCAGGGAGGAGCTCTGGTTGGCTAAGCTTGTGGCTGGGGAAGGGAGGGAGGAATCAATACAAGAAGAAGAGAGATAGGGGTAACAGAGACTGGGCTACAAGGGATGTTGGCCAAGGAGCTGCCCTGATTTGTGTCTATTACACCCACAGTGTCACGTGACCTTCCCACCCAGAATGTCTCCTTCCCACTCTCCAGTATGTGTCACTTACCCAGAATGCCTGTTAACAGGCAAAGGCCAATTGATGTTCCTGTGAAAAACAAAAAAAAGGACAACTTTTTATTACTAAATGCCTGGGATTGTTACAAATATGGTAATATTTATATTGCTGTTTTTTGGGAGACATTGTTGTTGGTGACTGAAGGGTCATGTGGTTCAGCCACCACTTGGCATGTGACCTTATTCCAACCAAATGTCAACTTAGATGGAATTATTCACTGCCTTTATTCAGTCCAGCATCCGTGTCTAGGTTGCCCTGATGAAAAGTTCCCGATGTCCTGTAGTGACATGTTTCATCACGGAGGGGACGCTAGCCTCTGAAGGCTTTCTGATCGTTTTAGGGAAAAGTCCCTCATGTCCTCCGTCCAGGTTTGGAGCCCAGAGAAGCGGGAGCCTGGGACTGGGGCGTGCTGCTTTGTGAATGTGTACTTTGTTTTCATTATTCATTCAACAACTACTTATTTAACTGTGTGCCAGACACTATGTCAGGTGAGCAAAACAGACAAAAATTACCTGTCCTAGGGCAGTATCATTCAGTGGGATGGAGACAGAGAGTAAACAATAATTGTAACAAAGGAATAAATTATATAATATGTTAGGATATGTGAGAATGTTCGGATATTCTGTAATATGTACTATAGAAAAATAAAAAAATATAATCAGGGTATAAAGGGTGGGTGGGTGTGGCACCTTTAAGTAGAAGATGATGTTTAAACAAGGACTTGAGGGAAGTGGGGAAGTTATTTATGTAACTCTATGGGGGAAGAGTGTTTCAGGCGGAGGGGAGGGCACAGCCAGTGCAAAGGTGCTGAGACAGGAGTAGACTTTGTATGTAATATACGATAGCAAAGAGGTGGCTGTAACTGGGCAGAGTGAGTCAAGGGGGACAGTACCAGGATAAGGTCATGGGGTCAAGGGTCATTATGTGAAGCCATTGGAGGATTTTGCAGAGGCATGGCATGACCTTACATCTTGAAAAGACAACTCTAGCCACTGTGTGGAGAACAGATTGTTGGGGGCAAGGGTGGAAGCAGGCGGTCCAGTTATAAGACTACAGCAGTAGTGTAGGGGGAGAAGATGATGACTCACATTGGGGTGGTAGCAGCAGAGGTGTGGGGATAGGGAGATTCTGGACATATTTTGAAGGTAGAATAGATAGGATTTCCTGGTGAATTGGAAGTAGGGTGTGGGAGACACAGGAGAGTCATGGATTACACCAAGATTTTTGGTCTGAGTATTTGACTGCTGTGGTTGGGTGTGGTCAGGTGGTGAGATTATGGTTGAATTTCTAAAATCCTAATATATAAAAACTCTGGGTCTGTCACATCCACAACAACCGGGAGGCTCGACCAACTGGAAGTCAGTCCTGCAGTCAGCACTGGGTTGCTGTGGTGACCCAGCACTGACTGCTATGGCTGCAGGCACGGTGACCCAGCACTGACTGCCGAGGGGGCTGCGAATCAGGCTGGGAGAGAAGCTTGAAGAGAGAAGCAGGGTCTGATCCATAGCCTCTGTGGCAGCTGTTGATCAGCACTTGCCTCTCTCTTTCCGGGCCTGGTCAGCAGCCGTGCCTCCATTTCTCTCTAGGCCTCCACAGGGGCTGCTGATCAGCCCTGCCTTTCTGACCAGGCCCCGTTGATAGGCCCAGAGATGCTGACTGGCATAGAAACCGACCAATCAGAACCAAATTGGCCGGCAGAAGAGGGCAGTTGGGGGCGAGATCAAGCTGGCAGGGGAGGGCAGTTGGGGACGATTGGGCCGGCAGGGGAGTAGTTAGGTGTTAATCAGGCCAGCAGAGGAGCAGTTAGGGGGTGATCAGGCTGGCAGGCAGAAGCGGGTAGGGGCAATCAGGCAGGCATGCAGGTGAGTGGTTAGGAGCCAGCAGTTCCAGATTGTGAGAGGGATGTCCAACATGTGTCTAAGCAGTCAGACATCCCCTGAGGGGTCCCAGATTGGAGAAGGTGCAGGCTGGGATGAGGGAACCCCCTCCCCCCCAGTGCACGAATTTTGTGCACCAGGCCTCTAGTGTTACTATAATATTGCTTTTTCCATCAATAAAAATTGACACTTTAATGAATAAATACTAAAAAACTTTACAACTTGAGACAAGTTATTAGTCTGCGGACCTGTTCCATGAAATTGCAGGACTAGAGAAGTGAGACTGTCATTTCTGGGCAATAAGAGGGAACTGGCTTGCAGCCCGGTTGGTGATGTGCTGGGAGATTCTTATGTCCAGCGCAGCGTTGCTCACAGGGGATGGAAAGGATGAGGTGAGCGGGTGAGTGAGGCGCAGGTTCTCCTGACCCATGTGGGCTCTGGGTTCTCTGCTTGCCCTGTCTTACCATGGGTGAGACCCTACATTAACATTGAGCTTTGTATCTATCCTCTCTCTCTGGACTTTGAGATCCTTGATGGCAAGAACTATTTTAAAATATTTTTAAATTGTGATGAAATGGACAATATAAAAATGATCATTTTAACCATTTTTAAGTACACAGAAGAACTGAGTCTTAGTTACAGCTGTGGCCTCAGTGCCCTGCACACAGGCACTCAGTAAGTAGTCTGGAGTGCATGGATAGAGGAATGCCTGGGGAGGGGAAGGAGAAGGGTCCCTGCTTGTGCATATGAGCTCATGCACCTTGTTGTCTGGCAACTACCTGTTAGGAGAGGACAGGAGGGCAGGAAGGTGGCTGTACCCAGGGTCTCCAGATCTCTGCCACACCCTGCTATTTGGATCTGAGCTCCGGGAAATGTTAACACCTTTCTTTCTCCTCCCACTTGCACTTTATGATGGTTAGTTTTGTGTGTCAACTTGGCTGAGACGTGGTGCCCAGATAGTGGGTCAAATATTATTCTGAATGTTTTTTTTCTCTGAGGATGCTTTTGCATGAGAGTAACATTTAAATCGGTGAATTGTGAGTAAAGCAGATTGCCCTGAATAACATGGGTGGGCCTCATCTAATCAGTTGAAGGCCTGAATAGAGCAAGAAGGAGCTGAGCAAACAGCCTTCAGAATTGAACTGCATCATCAGCTCTTCCCCTGGTTCCCAGACTGGCAGGCTTTTTGGACCCTGCAGATTTTGAACTTGCCAGCCTCCATAATCACATAATCAAATTCCTTAAGATAAATGTCCCCCTATTTATGTATACATACTATTGATTCTCTTTCTCTAAAGAACCTGACCAACACACACACATATTCTCTCTCTCTCTCACTTTCACCTATATGCATGCTGCTCTCAGGTTTAGGGCACATCTATGTACGAAGAGACTTAATAAACCAAATTCTTCTCAAATAAAAGTCTAGGTGTTTGTGGATAATGCAGGGCATAGCCCAGTGCTCCCTGACCATGACTTTAGGAATTTTCAGCTGGATGGTGAGTATTGAACTGGAGAGTAGCACCCCTCTCCCCCATTTCAAAAAGCCTGTCTTTTAACTGGAGGCTGAACACCTGTATTCTGGGGAGACTCTCATAGTGACCTCCTTGCCTTCTTCCCTTATCAGCCTCTCTTGCCCTCCTTCCTGGTGGTTTAAAAATGTGTCTAGAATTTTAGGGAGCACAAACGCTGAAGATACTGGGTTTGGATACAATAAAAGTGGTTTTGGGTAAGTAGTTTATTTTAGATGCTCAAATGGAGATAATATAAGTCATCCTTCTGTAGTAATTGAAACGGAATCAAGCTCCCTGAGAGGGAAAAACCACAACCAGCAATGTTCAGAAAGGCTGGACTGTCCTAGCTGTCCACCTGCAGCTTAGGGCGCCGCTCTGCAGAACGGCCTTCCACATTCTCAGGGCCCCGCCGGGATGTCTGCCTGAGGAATGGATCAGCTGCATCTCGCCCCGCTCATCTCTGTGGGATGAAGGTCCCGTTTTGCTGCCAGAGCTTGGAGAAGCAAAGGCAAACTACAGTTACGTCTAATGAGGCTACTACTCTCCTGCTGCAGAAACTGCCTGTCTGGGAGAGGCATTCCCATCACACGCTGGCCACAGTGAGTAATGCGGAAAGCTGCCAGTAGGGCCTCCATGAGTCAGGTTATCAGGGGAGTCGTGGGGACCAGGTCTGGACTCTGAGTCAGGCTAAGGAAGTAGTGGCTGGCGCTGTGAGGCTTATCTCCTGGAGGCCTGGGTGGCTTAGGGTTCTCTGTCGGCAGGATGGGGCAGACACCTTTTCAGGGAATCTAAAGGTTCTGTGGTCGGTACTGATTTGGAGGTGCTGCTCTGTGGTGGCCTGGATGACTCCCCTGCAAAGCTTGCTAGCACATCTTCTGCTGGAATTTCTCCTAAGAGGGATCTCAGGCCCCTTAGACACATCTCCAATTCTCCCATTTGCAGATCAGGAGACTGAGGCCTGGGAAGGTTCCTAAAGTCATCCTAGTGCTTTAACAGCAGAATGGCAATACTATCCTGGTCAGGGTCAGAGTGATGCCCACTACATGAGAGCCTTTGTTTATCAGTGGTTTGAAACGATTAAACCAGTGGGATAAATCAGCTTCCCTGCCCCTCAGTTTCCTCATATGTATAAAGTATCATTTACTGTATTCTTTTATTTATTTATTTTTTCTTTTTTTCATTTACTGTATTCTAAGCATCACTATTTTAATTATTGCACATCCATTAGGCCATTTAATCATCATTAATCCAATGAGATAGGTACTATTGTCACCCTCACTTTAAAGATGAGAAACTGAGGCACAGAGAGGTTAAGTCATCTATAAAAATAAAAGCATAATATGCTAAGTAGATCGAACAGCCAAACCACCTTCCAGATGTCCTTCCAGATGGCCTTCCGGACAAAGCCGGGGCTGTGAGGGCCGAGCCCCTTGCACGAATTTCGTGCATCAGGCCTCTAGTATGGCTAATAAGTGGCAGAGCAGTGATATGAACCCAGGCAGTCAGGCTCTAGAATTCTTGCTCTTAACCACTGTGCTGGGTGTGTTCTGATGTCTTGGCTGTCAACTGATTGCTGTAAAAGCTTCATGAAAGTAGCCTTAAAATTCAGTCATGTGGTGTAGGACAAAAGACTTGATCTAAAAAAAGTTTTTTCAAGGCAAAATAAAAAGAGGGAGAGGGAAACCTACAGTTTAGAAGAGATCTAAGAGACATATTAACCAATTACAATCCCAACTTTATTCGGGTGCTGTTTGAAATAAACTAATTGTAAAAAATAAGGAAGAACAAAAGACAATTGGGGAACTATGAACTCTAATTGGATGTTTTGATATTAAAGGATTATTATAGGTGTAATAAAGATAAATGGCTTTGTCCAAAAAAAATTAGTCTTTACTTTTTAGAGATAGATGCTAAATATTTATAGGTAATACTAGAGGCCCAGTGCATGGATTCGTGCACTGGTGGGGTCCCTCGGCTGGCCTGTGCCCTCTTGCAATCCGGGACCCCTTGGGGGATGTCGGAGAGCTGGTTTCAGCCTGATTCCCACAGGCCAGGCCGAGGGACCCCCACCAGTGCATGAATCCGTGCACCAGGGCCTCTAGTATGCATATAAGATCTTTGGTTAATCATTTCCCTCCCTCCTCTCTCCCCTCTTTCCTCTGAGATTCATCAGTCTGTTCGATGTTTCCATGCCTGTGCATTGAGCATCTGCCTCCTGGTGGTCAGTGAGTGTCATAGCTACTGGTTGAATGGTCGAATAGTCACTTAGGCTTTTATATATATATAGAGGCCCAGTGCACAAAATCATGCAGGTAGGGTCCCTAGGGCCTAGCCTCCTGCGATCAGGGCCATCTTTTGTCTGTTTGCCAGTCCCCAGGCTGAACGCTGCTTCCGCTGCCAGGCTGTAAGGCCGTTGGGATCACCAGGTCATCCCCAGCTGCTCTGTGGCTCAGGTCTATGGGAAAGCAGGCACTGGTGACTTCACCTCCATGCGCGTGCGCAGGCTGGCGGCTGATGGAATGCACTTCGCATTTGGGCTCGCTCACACCGGGTTGGGTAGGTCACGGGTATGCCCCACAGCTTCCATCCATGCCTCAAGCCCCAGCAGCAGTGGCAGCAGCAGTGACAGCGGTGGTGGCGCCCGCGTGAGTGGCCCCAAGTGGGCAGCGAGTTCCATCAGTGGCCGGCACGGCACATGCGCATGCACATGGAGGTGAAGTCTGTAAATATTTTTTTCTTCTATGCATCCAGCACGGCTAGAGAGTGGTCCGGTTCCTGAGTAGGGGCTGCTGGGGATTGAGAAAATGAAAGAGACAGACACAGAGATAGAAGGGAAAAGCTGGGGCCGGGTGGTACCACTGTCCTCTGACAGGGACAGGGACCCAGAGCCAATACAGCGTATTTATTTTATACAGCAAAAAACAGGAAGTTTTACTAAAAGTTAAGACAAAGGAGATTATGTGCATTCTTGGGTGGGCCCGAGTCATATTCATTCCTGGTGCTTGGCTGGATTTAAATAACAAAACCCACCCCCTGTCACCTGGGCTGAAGGTCAAGCTGACAACACTCCTGCCTCTGGCAAAGAGTGTTTCCAGGACATGGCTTTGCCAACGTCATTGGATTCAGCTGACAATAATTAAAGAAATGCCCATGTGCCTTCTCAGGCGCTCTCTACAGAAGTTTCCGGCACCTGCTTTCCCACAGGCCTGACCTCCTGAGCAGCCGGGGATGAGCTGGTGATCCCAATGGCCTAACAGCCAGCCCAGTCCTCCAGCCACCCACCCCGATTCCCCCGTTCACCATTGCTGATCCATCGGAGCCTGTGGGCTGGGGGCAGGGACCAAGAGGTCAGCCGTTCAGCCTGCTTGCCAGTCCCCAGTCCTGCCCCGCCCCGGTCATGGGCTGGGGGTGGGACCACCTCATGGTGACCAGTCATTTGGTTGTCACGGTCATCATGGACACTGGCTTTATATATATATATATTTAGATGCTGCCTAGGATTTGCTTCAAAACAATCAGAAAATGGGGAGGGAGTCAGGTGTAGGTGGAATAAGACCATCCATAGTTAATAACTGTTGAAACTAGGTGATGGTGCATTCCAGTTTATTATATTCTCTACTTTTTTTGGAACTTTCCATTATAAAAAGATTTTAAAAATCACCCAGAATAAATGTTGTTTCATTCTCTCAGAAATGTCACAAGCACCATGGACCTACTTCACAGGGCTAGAGGGAAGAATAACAGTCCATAGTGAGAGAGTTGTGGGACACTGCTTAGAAGACTCACCTTCAAAGGCTGTCATTTATTTCAGGGTGATCCCTGGTGCTTTTTCCACATGGCAGATGTTCAGTACATTCTTCTAGACTGCGTGAATGCATGAGCATATGAATGAATGTTGTCTATAGTGAGTTGGAGAACCATTCTGTCCCAAGATCAGCAATCTTATATAATAAAGAGCTAATATGCTAATTAGACTGAACAGCCGAACAACCATCCAGACGACATTCTGGATGACCATCCAGAAGTGGAGCTGCGAGGGCTGGCCAAGGCTGCAAGGGGCTGCAAGGGCCGGCTGGGGCTGATAGAGGCTGCGAGGGGCTGCAAGGGCCGGCTGGGGCTGTGAGGGGCTGCGAGGGGCTGCAAGGGCCGGCTGGGGCTGATAGAGGCTGCGAGGGGCTGCAAGGGCCGTCTGGGGCTGTTAGAGGCTGCGAGGGGTTGCAAGGGCCGGCTGGGGCTGATAGAGGCTGCGAGGGGCTGCAAGGGCCGGATGGGGCTGATAGAGGCTGCGAGGGGCTGCAAGGGCCGGCTGGGGCTGTGAGGGGCTGTGAGGGGCTGTGAGGGCTGAGCCCCTTTCATGAATTTCGTGCACTGGGCCTCTAGTAATTTTCAGACCAAATACAATAAAATGATTCTGTATTTTCCCATTTAACCAAATATTGCATTTAAAGGCAGCTTTCTCTACCACAATCATAACAAGGACCAAAATACTCCTACACTGTCCCTCTTTACCCTGGTGGATCAATGCACATGAACAAATTTACTAACACAGAATCTTCACTCAGGTGCTGTGTCCCCACCACTGAGTTCCAGTGCAATTGATTTTTGCTTGCCCAGCCCAGGATCAATCCTAAGTCTTCTGATTACCTAGCTCTGAGTTCCCTCTGTGGAAACATAATTTCTGTACTCTCCTGTCTCCAGGATTGCCTGTAATCTACACCTGCCAATCAGCATAGCAGTCCTATGGCCATAGTGATATGTTTAGGGATGGACATTTGACTCAAGCCAAGTCAACAGGCCCAGTCAAAACTAGTCCTGGGACTATTGCACGAATGACTGGAAAAGAGGCACACAATTGCCTTTGGATTTGAAGTAGTGAAGGGCCATACCTACATGAAGGGGGAGCCTACATGATCAAGCAGAGTGGAGAGATATCAGATTCTCTCCCTGGACCTGGCTGTACCTGATGTCATATACACTGTACTGCATGTGGCATGCTAAAACATATTCTGAAATATTACCATCACATTCTAACAGTCTAATAGTAGCAAATCACATACGGAATGAAGATTCTATTTTAAACCTAGTGTTGCTTGCTAAGCGGAAAAGAAGAGCTATTAACTTTTATATTCCTGTATTGGATTAGAAACTACTATAGATGTAGACACAGAGTGGGAACTTATGTCAGTTCTAGTGGTTGGGTAAAGCATTAACAGAGATTAGATTTTTATTATTCCTTGCATTCTTCCTGAGAGCTGAGAGAAACTAGGTGGCTAGACAAACCCCTGTGCAGGTGAAACCCATGGATACTTAAACGTCTTGCAGACGTATGTGGTAAGGTGACGTCATCTGAGTGCTCAGCTGCCCTATGTATGCTTGGCGGTAGCATCAGACAGATTCAGATTGTGGTAATGAGTAACTGTGGGGTCTCCCCAGCTTCAGACACAGGATGAGTTCACATTTTATCCTTCGACCTGTAACTACCCCATCTAGAGCTTCTGAATGGAATGATCTAAGTCTAGTCTTAGATACTGTGTATGCTCAATAGCAATTCAACATTTAGTGAATTGAAACCTCCAGGTCTGGCATTGTAGATCAGGGATGACGACAATGTGTCTCCTTGTATAAGGATGAGAATATTTATCATTGTACTTTGGGCAAGTCACCTAACATTTCTGTTTAATTTCCTCACCTGTAAAATGGGAATAATAATAGTACCTACCGTATAGGATTGTTGTGAGGTGAAATGAGTTAACATTTAAGCACCTAGAATAGAGATGGGCACTTTGTAAATGTTAGCTGTCATTAATATTGAAAATTAATAATTTTATGCCTCAGATAAACATTCCTCTAGAACCTGGGTATCTGAAATAAAATGAAGAAAAGGCAGAAATATGAAGATTTATGAATTGTGGAAAGTTCTATGAGAGTGTGCCATACTTCTCAGATATCAGTACTCTGAAGTCATGGTTTTTAGTTTTCTGAGATACTGAGTCAACTGGAAAGCTGGATTGAAAGGTTCTCAGCGGGGGATGAGAGTGTGTGTTTTTAAAAAATTTTATTTATTTTTAGGGTTCTGCTAGGTGGCTAGTCACAGCTAACTAAAATCTGTAACCATACCTACCCAGACAGTGGTTTCTGTAAATCTCAGTAGCCAAGCTGACAGGGGTGTGAGAGAGTTCTTTGAAATATCCAACTTTCACAGGAAATGGTAGCAATTCAAGACCTGGATTCAACTTTAGTCTGTGTCTTAAGGAGGTGATGAGGGTAATGATAACAATCAACTACTAGTTCTTAAGAGATGAAATGTTTTTATTTAAATACATAGAATGCTGTTATTATAACTTCCTTTCTTTTCTTTCCCTCCTTCCCTGCCTGGATGTTTTTCCTTCCTCTTTCCTCTCTCTGTCTTTGTCACAAGAACTATATACATTCCCCTCTCCAGAAGCACTTTTAGCAGTTGGCAGATCCTTCAGTTCCCTTTTCTGTATATTTACACACACATGCAATTAGAAATTGTTTTGTAGGTGGGCTTAAAATTATTTTATATAAGCAGGATATTTTGAGTTGCTGCCTACATTATTTCTTCTCACTTAAAATGTCTTTTCTCTCCATTCCAATACATATAGATCGATCTCTTTCTTTTGAATTGCTGCTTATTACAGCACTAGAGGCCCGGTGCACGAAATTTGTGCACGGGAGGGGGAGGGTCCCCTCAGCCCAGCCTGCACCCTCTCCAATCTGGGACCCCTCGGGGAATGTCCAACTGCCGGTTTAGGCTTGATTGGGCCTAAACCGGCAGCTGGACATCCCTCTCACAATCCTGGACCACTGGCTCCTAACTGCTCACCTGGCTGCCTGCCTGCCTGATCACCCCTAACTAACTCTGCCTGCTGGCCTGATTGCCCCTAACTGCCCCCCTCTGCCGGCCTGGTTGCCCCTAACTGCCCCCCTCTGCCAGCCTGGTGACCCCTAACTGCCCTCCTGCCCTGCTGGTCTGGTTGCCCCATGCAGCCTGCTGTTCAGTCATTTGGTCGTCCCTCACTAACCCCCCTGCCATCCTGGTTGCCCCACGCAGCCTGCTGCTCAGTTGTTTGGTCATCCCTCACTAACCCCCCTGCTGGCCTGGTCGCCCCACGCAGCCTGTTTGGTCATCTGTTCGGTTATTTCGGTTGTGACAGTTGCTTAGGCTTTTATATATATATACAATTTGGGTGCATCATAGTTTTATTTATTCATTCACCACTTGATGGAATTTGGGTTGCTTTCCATTTTCTGCTCTTACAAACAATCCTCTCATAGCCCTCTTTGGGCACATGCAGTTTCTGTGCCATAAAGTACATTTAAAAATAACTTGCCAAAACAGGATTTAGATTTAAATCACAGAATACATTTTCATTCCACTCTAAAAGTTTCCAGTCCCTATGGGCCTTGTTTGATTTTTTTGAATAGCCACATTTTATTGCTGGTTAAAAGCATTTCCTATCTTTTCAACGAAAAATGGCCAGATAATGGTGATGGCCACAAAAAAGGTGAAATGTCCATCTCAGTAAGACATTCCCTACCTAAGAGTCATCTGCAAGTGTCATAGTGATATGAGTGGCAACCAAAACATTTCTTGAAATCTTCAGGATTTCAGAGGTAATCTCCTTCAGCTGTGTAGCCTGGCAACGTTTTTTACCATTACAAAATCTCTTTCATAAACACCAGTCCCCTTCATTTTTAGTTAAATTGTATGTTGAGTACAGTTTGCTGGCAAGTCTGCAGTGGAATGTCCGTCTCCACAAGGTGCTCATCACCAGTATTTGTGGTTAGCATTCTGCACAGCCTGTATTCTTCACTATCTCTGTTTAATAAAACACTTGTTTTCAAAAGCATGAGGCCCAGATCTTCTGAGTCTGATGTGATGTTATCTTTCAACTTCACAAGCTCTACCACAAGCATTTGGAAAGTTTGTTATCTGACACAGATCTGTCAGGGCCTCTTCTACTGTCAACCTGCCACAAACCAATAAGCTAAGGTTAATTCAAAGATTGCCTATTTAGTGACTACATAATCTGAGATAGTGCTATTAAAAATCGCTCCCCTGTGAACTTTTTTACTGGTCCAGAATGAAATAAGATGTTTGTTCCAGAATGTAAATCAGCACACTATTTTATTCACTGAGAAAGTCTTGCCATGAAAAAAATGTTGACTGAACTTAACAGTGCTTCGAGATATAGTTGATTTGCATTCTGGTGCAAGCTTTTTAACATGTACACATGTCTGTGAACCACATTTGAGTAGCACCATCTAAGGTGCTTTATGACATTGAATAAATGAATGATATACCTACGATGGATTAAATGGCTTTTCAGGGTAGAGGTGGCAGAATGGAGAGAAGGATGGCGAATAAATAAAATAGTCTCTTTCAATGGGGGAATGTTCCTTCCCTGCTTTTGAGCTGCCACAAGGAGAGATGGTTATTCAAGGCCCAAATAGCCTACTGGGCTAGTATCATTCCCTATCAAACTCATTTCCCCATCTTGCTTTTTGCCCTTCTTCCTGTTAACTCTGGCATGGGATTTAAAGAAAGGAAAGCAATATATGGAGGGCTCATTGTATGGTCTGTTTTACAGACAATTAAATACAATTCTCACAAGTGGGTGAGGAAGTATTATTGTACACTTTGTAAATGCTCAGAGGTTCACTTAACTCGACCCAGGTCCCATCTATATATAAAAGCCTAAGCGACCAAATGACCAGTCGACTGATTGGTCACTATGATGCACACTGACCACCAGGGGACAGATGGTCAACGCAGGAGCTGCCCCCTGGTGGTCAGTGCGCTCCCACAGTGGAAGCACCGCTCAGCTGACCCATGAGCGCAGCTGTGATGGCTCGAGCCTCTCTGGCCTCCCCTCCGAGGCAGCACTACTGAGTGGCGGTGGCAGGCGTAGCTGCAGGGCGCCTGGCCAGGGCCTAGGCTCCTCCCTGGCCGCCTGCCACTTCATGCACTACCACATCCCTTGGGGGATGTTGGACAGCCTGCGAGGATCAGGCTGAAACCGGCAGTCCAACATCCTTCAAGGGGTCCCGGATTGCGAGAGGGTGCAGATTGTATGTAATAAAGTGGCAGATTTGAGATTGGAACCTAGGTCTCTGGGTAGTTTGGTCTTTTATTGTCACATCCAAGGAGAGTGCTAATAGAATCCAGGACCCAGGACAGAACTTTAAAAATGCACACTGACACACTAATGTTCCATGTTGGAACTTTGAGGTTCTGTTAGTTTCATAGTCTGCCTTCTCTGACAGTCCTGACAATTGCCCACTTCTCGGTATTTGTTACATACTTGTATATCCCTGTAGGTTATGAACACCTCATCTTACCATCTTTGTATCCCACACAATAGTGTATGGAGCTTTGAAAGCATTACATGTAATAGGTTAGTACAGTGGTCAGCAAACTCATTAGTCAACAGAGCCAAATATCAACAGTACAACGATTGAAATTTCTTTTGAGAGCCAAAATTTTTAAACTTAAACTTCTTCTAACGCCACTTCTTCAAAATAGACTCGCCCAGGCCGTGGTATTTTGTGGAAGAGCCACATTCAAGGGGCCAAAGAGCCTCATGTGGCTCGCGAGCCGCAGTTTGCTGACCACGGGGTTAATACATGTAATAATGTTAGTCTATAGACTTTTTTATGTGCCTAAGATAAATAGTAAATAAATGAGACTGAACGAGACTCAAAACTTAAATTTTCAGATGTTGTGGTATGGAATCTACTGAGGATGTGTGTCATCCAATAGAGCAGTGCACAGTGAGGAGAAAGGCATTAGGAGCCTACATCAGTAAAATTTGGGGGAGGGGCATGCTGGGACATCCCCACTGAAGTACAAGACACATTAGTGCAACTTGCACCTCACTATGAAGGTGGCAGCACAGTGCTGAATAGGCCTCTTTGGGCTCTGAAGGCAGCACAACACCTAAGAATACTGCTCTCTGCTCTACACGAAAGGCCGCCAGTTTTGAGTGAGGCCCAGAGCAAGAAAGGGTCTACGGCAGGTCCATACTGTAGTGGAAGCAGGCCTGCCACTTGGGTCATCTGACCTAGTAGATTCTATGATATCACTTATTGGTGGAGAGGAAAATGTGGAAAAAATTAAGCCAAACTCTTGTTTTTTTTGGTTCATTTTATTGAATAACTAAATGTATAAAAACCACATAGAGCACATTACTGAAGAAAATATTTTCTTTTTCAAGTATATAATGAATTCTTCACCCCTCAGTTATTTCTGTAACAATTTTATCTTTTTATTAAAACTAAGTATACAAATTTTAATACATTTCATCTTTCCTCCATTTAAAGACTATGTTATAATTATGATTATCTTTAGCAACCAAAGTCTAAAGATTTAAACTTTATATGGAGAAAAACGCCATGTCAAGTCCTTCACACCTGATTTGGTGCTGAGGTTGAACTGGTGTATTGGTTTGTTCCAGAATCCAGAGGCCACTCTAAGCCTTAAAACAAAGTGAAACTCTTAGGCTGGCCTTGGTTTCTGGAGGAACCTCTGGATGGTGGATGACTGGTTTTGCTCCGCATAGAACAGCTCTTCCCCAGGCTAAGAACTGTTCTCTGGGAACTGTGAACTGAGGTATATACTGTAGTCAGACATTTGTTTGGGGTGGCAGTTGGGGAGGGCCTTTTTTATGTCATATTTCTATTGGTAATCACATCTCCATAAAAATAAAGGGCAAATGGGTAGCTCCAATTCATTGATGATACCAATATTTTCCCACAGTTATCTCTTGCTCAGTGATACGAAGACCAATGAAAAAGAACACAAGGACTGAATTCACTTTGAACACAAGTAGTAAAAGTGACTGGTAACTGATAGTGGCAGAAACTGGGACTTGGCTTTTGTGAAGGTCTCCCGGGCTTGATTTATTTTAAGCAGCCTGTAGAGAGCTAGAATTTGGACACACTGTTTTGAATCTATCCTTTTACTTTTTTCCACTGTCCACTGACTTTAATTTTTATATGAAAAAATAGGGTGAGGGAAAAAAAATCTCCATATCTGTCACAGAATCACTATAAAACCTAAGGTCATACCTAAACTTCCCACTTAAGTGTCCATTATGAATTCAAAATTAAATAACTAACATAAATAATGGGTAACTAATGAGTTTTTTTTAAGGTAGTAAAAATATATGACCTCAGAGACTTCTTAGCATAATGCTGATCCGTCAAATGTGGGTAAAATCCCATTAAGAAGGAAGGTTTGGAATCCTATATAAAAATATAACATGCATTAAAATCCTATATAAAAATATAACATGCATTAAAACAGAGTATTCTTAAATATAAAAAAATTCAAGTGACCATATCCTTATTGATACGAATATATCACAAATAAAATTATAATGAACATTTTAGCACAAATGAAGTTCATTTCTAGTTAACACATTGAAATAATTGACACTCAAATTCTAAATACTATAGCATAGATGCCTTAATGAGATTCATATATGTATATATGCTTCAAAGTAGAATTTGACTTTGGGCTAGTACATTGTATTCTAATCCATAGTTTATATGACTCTTAATTTCAGTTGCTTTTACGAAGAAACTGGGAGAAAACCAAAATTTCTGACACTTGGATCAATCAGAAAATAGCTACTGTGTACTCAGTAAGAAATTATTTATAAAGCTGATGTTTTTCTTACCGATTTCTCTATATAAAAGCTCTTGAATAGTAATATACTCTTCTAATTAGAAGAAAATATTATAAACCTTTCTCCAATTCCTATTTCCACTGGAAGAGCCACATCATCTTTTTAAATTAGTTTCTTCTATATTTTATATTTTTAAAAGTGTCAGCATATTACTTTCTGTAAAATATAAAGCAGCATTAAAAGTATTCATCTAGTACTGGCATTCAGATTTTGAAGATACACCTTTGTGATGAAATGACAGTAAAAAAACAATATTCAGAACTGTCAGAGTAACTAGCTATTAGAAAAATCAGATTTATGATCCTCTCTAAAATTTTTAAAGCTACGCAGGTTTACATCAAAGTACTCATAGTGAGGAAGAACAATGTACTGTATTGAAAAACTGAGACCTTGTCCAGGGGTCTTCTTAACTTGTCTCTGGACAACTTTAAAAGCCTAAAGTTCTGTACCATATGCTGTTCTCAGGGTCAGTACCACGGGATGTCTTGTAAAAAGATCTTTTGGTATTACTGATAACAAAAGCACCTTGGACTGGATCCAAGGTCAACATGTGTTATAAATAAATTCTGCTTTATAGTAAGATACATTTAAAGTAAAATTGAACATATTTACCATAAAGAGTACCTATGTAAATAATAGTAAAAGTATTCCTTTGAAGTAAAAAATCTGCTGCTGCTGCTGAAGGGTTCAGTTCCTACTACCATAGCTTAACATGGCTGATTTGATATCATTTCCTTAGTCCAGAGGGATTTTCTTGATCTTTTAACTTACAATAATGACCTGGCACTAGTTTAGGTATATAAAAACGTAATTGTCACAAGTCACATCAAAACATGAGAACTAACACAAATTTCTGCATGTCTTCAAAAATGGTCTTTGGATAACAACTATAATGCTTAATGCTAAAGAGGATCCAAAGAAGCACTCTAAATGATAGACAGTATTTAATAATGGTAAATAAGAATTATTTTCTAAAAAGCTGTACCAATGTCAATTGTAGGTTAAAGATAACGTGAAATTATTTCATGAAATACAGTCTCATTCTATGCTCTCCTGATAATATTCCCAACAAAAAGCTTCCAGTCTATTTGCTGTTTCTTGGCTGATGAGACAGTCATCCTTTAATTCCCTGATTGTCTTCCCCAATGATTTTTGGAAACGCTTTTCTCGGTCTAAAACATTCCGCAGACTTTTCTTGGTATCCTCTAGCTCGCTGATCACATGATCTAATTTATACTTAAGTTTCTTTGGACTGTCCATTACACTGTAGCTATGCTCCTAAAAACATAAATACCAAGTTAGTAAAATAAACAGACAAGTAATTAGCCAAAAGCTTATAACTAGGCCTCAGCTGTTTCTCCAGTTACTGTGCTTAGAGAAGACCTTTAAGTTGGTTTTAGTAAGTTGGTGAACATAAGAAGAGGATAAGGGAATAAGCAATATTTCAGGTGCCTAGAGCCTCTTTGTTTTGTCAAAGGCTAGGCAGACAAGAGGAGAGCAGAATGCTATGGATGGGATGCACTTCTCATTCAAAGTAGGTATCTGCTTATGAACACTGAAACCCACAATGGCTATAAGGCTTTCATTCCCTAAGGGTGGGGCTTCTAAGTTTGTTTTAACAATAAAAAAACTTACATTGTTAAATGAGTAACTGAGTTACTTAAGTTTGATGAACAGTTGACTTTATAAAGGAAGTCAGGAAAGGAGCACTGACTGAAGCAGGCCCTCAGGCTGGGTGTTAGGGTTTAAAGAGGACTCAGGCCTTGGATTTTTAAAGAGATAATTTAAGTTCTTTTAATATTTATTATGATTATGCTTACATTTGCTGGGTATACCTTTTTCATTTGAAAATATGAAAGATAACACGGACATTTATAAAGGCACTATAAAAAATTTTGAATAATTTTATTTAATATTAAAATTAGTGAAGAGAACTTTTGCTTCCAGCCAAAATGAAATAAGAGACTTGGAATGACTCCTATCTAAAAAAATCAATACAAAGACCAAGACATAAAGTTTTGACATGATCAATTAAAGTGGTAACTGTCTAGTTAGGCTGATCAGCAATAAAAGTGAACAGAAACAAATGATTAGAAATGAGATGATATTACTATAGATTTTATAGATATTAAAAGGATAATAAGGAAATATTATCAACAGTTTTAAGATAATAAGCATGACAACTGAGATAAAATGAACAAATCCCTTGGAAAATACAAGCTAACAAAAAGACTTCTCCACAAAGAACACTTCAGACCTAGCCAGCTTTGCTGGAGAATTCTACCAAATATTTATGGAAAAAATAATTCCAATTCTATACAAATTCTTCCAGAAAATAAAAAAGAAGCAATATTTTTGAACTCATTCTTTTGAGTTCAGCATTATTCTGATAGTGAAACCAGACAAAAAGACTGAAACAAAAGCAAATTACAGGCCAATATCACTCTTGAACACACAAGAAAGTATTCTAAATAAAATTTTAAATCGAATCCAATAATATATGAAAGAAATAACGCATCATTAAGAAGTAGGGTTTGCCCTAACTGGTTTGACTCAGTGGAGAGAGCATCGGCCTGCGGACTGAAAGGTCCCAGGTTCAATTCCAGTCAAGGGCATGTACCTTGGTTGCGGGCACATCCCCAGTAAGAGGTGTGCAGGAGGCAGCTGATCGATGTTTCTCTCATCGATGTTTCTAGCTCTCTATCCCTCTCCCTTCCTCCCTGTAAAAAAATCAATATATATATATATATATATATATACATATATATATATATATATATGGATTTTATATATATATATAAAATCAATCAATATATATATAAAATGTTAATTTTTTAACATTAAAAAATCAATTGATGTAACTAATCATATTAACAAACTAAAAAAAGAAAAATATTATGTCTCAATAGATACAAAAAGATCATTTGACAAAATTAGCATTCTCTTCCAATAAAAATTCTCAGCAAACTAGGAATAAAAAGACACTTCCTCAATCTGATAAAGGGCATTTACAAAAAGCTGTAGTTAATATCACATTTAATATCATATTAATGTCTTCAATGGTGAAAGACTGAATGTTTTCTTCTTAAACTCAGGAGCAAGGCATGGAGCCCTGACCAGAAGTATCTACAATAACAATTATTGTAGATACTTCTATGACCAGATAGCTTAGTTGGTTAGAGCATCATCCCTATACACCAAGATTGTGGGTTCAATCCTCAGTCAGGGTGCATATAAGATTCAACCAATGAATGCATAAATAAGTGGAACAACAAAATGATGTTTTTGCTTCTCTTTCTCTCCCTTCCTCTCTCTCTTTCTCTCTCAAATCAATAAATAAATTAAAAAAAAAAATCAGGAGCAAGGCATGGAGATTAGTTCTTAGTAATTCTATCTGGTATAGTTCAAGGCAGTGCAAGAAAAAGAAATCAGTTATTCATATTGAAAAGAATCAAAACTATTTTAAATGACAGACATGATGTAGAAAATCTGATAGCTTCTACAAAAAGCTTTGATAATTAACATGTGAGTTTAGTAAGTTTTCCAGATATAAGATCAATAATATAAAAAATCAATTGTATTTCCACATACTAGCAGTAAATAAAACAATATCACTTATAAAAATGAAGTGAAAGACCTGTTCACTGAAAACTACAAAACATCACTGAGAGAAGTTAAAGGCCTCAATATATGAAGAGATATAATGAGTTAATGGGTTAAAAGACGTAAAAGAGACTTATTAAGATTGCAATTCTTTAAAAAGAAAAAAAAAAAAAAGATGGCAATCCTTCCCAAATGAATCTATAGATCTGACGTAATCCCAGTCAAAATTCTAGCTGGCTTTTTTTGTGGATGTTTTACAAAGTGATTCTAAAATTCATATAAAAATGCAAAGGACCCAGAATAACCAAAACAACTTTGAAAAAGAACAAAGTTGGAAGACTACCAACTTTGATTTAAAGAATTATTATAAAGCTATAGTAATCAAGATAGTAAAACAGATCTGGATTCCAGGCCTGGTTCTAACATGAACAGACAATGAAATGTAGAAATAAGTGCAAGCTTGACTACTATATGTGTATAATTATACTTTAAAACCTAAAGACATAACTATTTTTTAAATTATATGTTTCCATATAAAAATATAGTATCTAAAGGGAGGAACTGCATTTTCTTGGTTGAAATATCCTTGTGAAAGCATTCTCTTAACTAAATATGTAAACAAAGGCTTAACTACCTCTAATTTGTATTACCATGGCCCTGGGAAGTAGTTTATTTTTGGATATTATAGATTAAAAAGAAAAATCTCAAACATCTAAACTCCTAGTTTTTATTGTATTACCATGGTCCTGGGAAGTAGTTTATTTTTGGATATTATAGATTAAAAAGAAAAATCTCAAACATCTAAACTCCTAGTTTGTTTAAATAAGATTTTGAAAGGTTTAAAACTAATGGAAAGGAAAAATTCATCTTAAAAATATCAACATCAGCTCAGTAAGTAATTTTACTTACAAAAATGAACTGGGGTTGAAATTCTTCAATACACGAGGAAGCACCAACAAGCTGGTGATTGTGGTTTGTGACTGGAAGGGGTTTGAGGGTGAAGTTTTTTCTACAATGAAGCTGTTCTCTTTTCCCCTGTTAAGAATTGTTAATAACAATTATTGTAGATACTTCTGTCCTTTTAAAAATTTTATTCCTTCCTAACTCTGTAAAATTAATATTTCTTTTAATGAAAACAGCTTTTAAAAGTCAGTAAAATTTAAATTCCACTGAAATTACTTTAAAGGAACTTTTCCAAAATTACATCTAGAAGCACAAATTTTCCTAAAAAAGAAGAGTAATAATGAGAGAAGATATGTCCTCCAGGTATTAAAAACTTTTACACAGAAATAATAGTAAAACTGGTTTGCTACTCTCCTGGACAGAAAAATCTAGAAATAGTTCAAGTAGACAAAAGCCTTTAGAATAAAATAATTGAATTATAAATAAGTGGAGAAAAGCTATAATGTCAAAATCAAATAAGAAATCTGTTATATCCTTATACATAATAAAACATGATGAAAGTCTATGTATTAAAAATTTATGTAAAGATAAAAACCATGAGGAACTATAAAAAATATAGGGAATGTTTATATAATCTTAAGGTGGGAAAGGCTAAAGTCAGACAATACAAAAGGCTAAAGTCAGAAAATACAGAATTGACTACTTAACAAAAAAGTCTGAATTAAAAAAAAACAAAAAACCCAACCCCATTAATTAGAATTAAAGACAACAAAAGGTAATTGCAACATAGATGGCAGTTAAATGGTTCATATCATATGTGTATATATATATACATATATATATACACACATACACACACACACACACACACACACACATATATATATATATACATAACATTATAATATACCTTAAAATATGAAAATAGAAGAGGACCTGAAGATATAACACACTCACACACATCAAAGAAATATAAATGGTGAATAAACACATAAAAAATGTAGAAACTCACTAATATTCAGAGATGAATTAAAACAGTAAGATGACATTTTTGCCTATTAATTTTAGCAAAGGTTAAAAACACAACTAATACCGAGGGTTAGGATAGACAGACATGCTTCTGTATTGTTAGTAGGGGAATAGATTGATATAAGCTTTTTGGTAGGCCTTGGTAAGAACGGTATCAAAAACATGTCTTAAAAATATGGCCCTAGCCTGTGTGGCTCATTTGGTTGGAGCCTCGTCTTACACCAGGTGTCCTGTTTGATTCCCGGTCAGGGCACAAACCCAGGTTGTGGGTTTGATCACTGAGATGGATATGAGAGGCAACCGATCCATTTTTCTCTCTCTTTCATCAATTAAATAAAAAGATTTCTTAAAAAAATTTTTTTTAATGTGTAAAATTTTTGATCCAACAGTTTTATTTTTAAGAATTTAGTGCAAGGAAATAAAGATATGTACAAAGATTTAGCTACAATAATGTTCATTATAGTGCTGTTTAAAATAGTGAAAGATGATAACTTATCTACAATAGTGAGGACCAATTACATAAATTATTGTTCATACACAGAATCAATGGCTATATGGTCATTAAAAATGTTCTATAAAGCTCACACCAAAAGTACTAGCAAGGATATAGATCCTTAGGAACTGTAATATGCTGATGGTGGGACTGTATATTGGCAAACCACTTTGGAAAATTATGGCAATATCTACTTAAGCTGAACAGACACATAATAGAATCCAGCAATTCCACTTCTAACAGAAGTGTGCATACATTCTTCAGAAATGTGGACATAAGTGCATCAAAAGTCATGAACAAAAATGTCATAGTTGAATAGAAAAATTAGTTTATTTATACAATGGAATATTATAGTGCAAAGACAATAAATGGATTTTAGAGAGAGGGAGAGAGAGGGAGAGAGGGAGGGAGAGGGAGAGGGACAGAGAGAGGGAGAGGGAAAGGGAGAGAGGGAGAGGGGGGAAGGGGGAAGAGGGAGAGAGGGAGGGGGAGGGAGAGAGAGAGAGAGAGAGAGAGAGAGAAACATCGATAGGCTGCCTCCTACATACCCTGGCTCGAGTGGCTCAGTTGGTTGGAGTGCTATCCTGCACACTGAAAGGTGGGGGGAGGGGGTTCGATCCTTAGTCAGGGCACATACTGGGATTGTGCGTTTGATCCCTATTTGGGGCAGGAGGCAACTGACTGATGTTTCTCTCTCACAGTGATGTCTCTCTCTCTCTCTCAAATCAACTAAAAAAATAAAAAAGAAAGATAAGCCAATAAAAAAGAGGATATACATACAGCGTAATTCTATTTTTGTTGATTTCAGAGAGGAAGGAAGAGGGAGAGAGAGATAGAAACATCAATGATGAGAGAGAATCATTGATCGGCTGCCTCCTGCAGGCCCCACACTGGGAATCGAGCCCACAACCTGGGCATGTGCCCTGACCAGGAATTGAACCATGACCTCCTAGTTCATAGGTCAATGCTCAACCACTGAGCCACGCCGGCTGGGCCAGTATAATTCTATTTTTATAAGACTATATAGGTAAAGATGAATTTACATATAAACATATATATACAAATGACTGGAAAGATACACATCAGAGTGTTAACAGTATTATCTCTGGATTATGTAATTATTAATTTTTATTTTCTCTTTCCTTTATTATCTAATTTCCTATAATAAAATTTTCTTTATTAGGAAATAGTTTTTGAAAGTAACTTATTTTTTATTTATTATGCCAGTATTTCTTAAGGTCCTCTTAACACTGCAGATAGATGACGCCTTACTATAGGATAAAAACCCTTCAGAGCAAATTGCACAAGGGAGGCAGTCTCTACTTGGTAACTCAGGTGCCACAATAGGAACAACTGCAGATAGTGACCAAGATCACATGGGTGCAGTCACACTGCTGGACCACTTCCCTTGTTTCCAGCTGTCAGGAGGGAGATACCTTTCAATGGAGGCTCATTACTATTGTGGAACCCACAGGCTCTCTCTGAACTTTCCACAGTGGATCAGTCAGTCTAAAGTTTATGGAAGCAAATACACTTCCAGGTATATGAAGTCAAGAAAGGTGTTGAGGATGAGGCAGCCACCCCATAGCACTCATATCACTGAGAAAAAACAGAATTCAACTAGAATTTACTTACCCAATCCTTTCAATTTCCTTTTTAGATCTCTTCTCTCCTTACCTTCTCCTGTTCTTTTGTTTTTTTTCTTGTCCTTTCAGTCCTACCTAGGCTTCAAGTTTGCATGTATGTGGCTCTAAACCAAAGTGAGCAGGACTCCCAACTCGGAACTTTACTTAAACCATTCTTATGTTCCTCTATTTTTCAGATACAAGTCTTGAGCTATGCTAATTCTTAGGGGTAGTCCATTTCACCAAACCTTTATAAATATTTCTGAGTGGCTATTGGTAAAATACTCCTACTACATATTTCACAGTCTGAAGCAGCAGTTTACACCTTTAAAAACTTAGAGGATTTCAAAGCAAGTGTGGTGAAGCTTCTTCGATAGTACCATAAAGAGTGAGTAATGGTGGCAAGCAGTACTCATAAACAAACCTGTAAGTGAGATGGGAAATCAAAGATAGAAGGTATGACTCCAGGTTTCAGTTTAATATTTGGAGTACTTCTGTCAAAATCTGTCTTCTTAAAGTGCCTTGAACACAACACATCTCCTTTTTTAGGCTCCCAAATGCCTGCAGCATTCACATCAAGTCTTTTCATCGCTAATACCCATTTTCTCTTTACATTTTCATCTGTGGGGAATCTAGAAAAAATACAAAAAGTATTTTAAAATTAAACACTATTGATATTATACTTGAGTTAAGGATGTGACTAAATTAATTTCTTAACTAGTCTGCTATTACTCTTGGGAAATATTACAGCAGAAACGATCAAGATTCATGCTTTTGTAACTTACAGTTTTAATAGTCAGATTTTTCAACTAACCATGTTGTAGACATATGGTCCTCATTTAAATTTTTCTCATGTTATAAAGAAATTTCAAAGGATATTTAATACTTTATGGTAAGATCCACAACTGAAGGTTTTTCTGCATCCAAGGACAGAATATGTTTGGGCAAAGATCCTGCATTCAGATTGTAAACTACATGCAAACAACACGGGCTTTCTTTGAAGGTATGCTAAAATGCAAAGTAATGCTAGCAAACATGGCTTTGATGATATTTCTGTGAACCAGCAGGATACCTTGGCAGGTATCTTTAACCTCTAAACTAAATTCTAAGTGTAAAGGCATCACCGTCGCTTCAAATTTAAGTAAAAAGGTTATGTAAAAAGAACTTGGGAACTGAAGTTCAAAACTTAAGATTTAAGTAACACTGCTTTTGGCTTTTGGAAGTACTTGGCTCAACGACAGAAAAGTCTCACACGTGAAACGTCAGCCCTTTCAACTTGGAATTTGGCAAACAGCGAGAAGCACATCCAATCGCCGAGCAACATTTCACCATGACTTTAGCAACGCATAACAGAACTGCAAGAAAATGAAAATGGTCAGCGTTAGTAAACTTCCAAGCAAGGGGGGGTGTACATATTTACCTTTCCCAGTACATTTTGGGTGAAGGGAAATCACACGAGAAAGCCAAAGGCAAGTGTTTTCTTCCAACACCTGCAGCTCTGCTCATACACGTTTCCAGGGGCTTGGCTCCTTAAAGGAGCCAGGTGGTGTTTAGCCACGCGCCCCGAAGCCAACACACGGGATTTCAATGTCGCAGCCTCGTTTGCGCATTTCCCTCCCACGGCTGCCTCCCAGGTGGGCTGTGCCCCCGGGCTCAGCACTCCGACCCCGCCCGGCCTCCTGCCCCCCCGCAGCCTTCAGCGCCCGTGGCTCCCCCGGGGAGCCCTCCCTTGACTCGCAGGTTAAGTCAGATCTCCTCTAGCATTGGCTCTCGTAGGACACACACTTCTTCCTGGCCCTTCGCAGAGCTGACATCTTCCCTGTATGTCAGAGATTCTCCCTCAGTCCTTCTCCCTCAGTCTGGGAGTCCCAGGGTGGCATGGTGGGGCGTGTTTTTTCCTTTTTTTTTTTCTTTGTCCCCACGTCCCCACGACTTCGCTGGTGACCGGTATACAGTAAATGTTAGCACATCATTTGAAGAAATAAAGAGCAAGTCAAGGGGGAGGGGAGGACCCAGGGAAGCCAGGCGCCGGTGAGGGCCCGGGTGCCCAGCAGGGGCGGCGCGCGCCCGGGACCCGCGCCGGGCCCGGCGCCGGGCCGAGCTCCGCCCCTTTCTCGAGGCCGCGGCCCCGCGCGGCGAGAGGGAGGGGCCGCCCTGTCAGGTGCGAACGCGGCCGGAAAGGGCCCCTTCCCCGGGGGCCGCCGGGCGTCTCCGCGCCGCTGCCGTCCCTCGGGCCCCGAGCCGCGCCCCAGAGTCAGGGCGGGTCGCTATGGAGTCGGGAAGGCAAAGGCTCCCTAAGAGTCATTACCGTTAGCGGCGAGGACAGCGACTAACGTCGACGACAGAGATTGAGTCTTCCTCGGCTTCCGCCCCGCCAGCCGGAAATCCGACTGCCCCGGGTCACGTGCTCAGCCGCCATATTGGCTCCGCTGGCCGCCGCGGCCGAGAGGGCGGCGCTGCTCCTCTGGACGTGGTTTCCCTCCCCGGGAGAAAGGGTCCTCGGAGTGTGAAGGGGAGGGAGAGGAGATGGCGGCCTTGGTGCGAGAAGATGGCGCTCGAGGCCCAGAGCAAGGACGGCGGGGCTGCGAACATTATGACCGAGGATGTCTCCTGAAGGTGACGGCTTAATTGAGCTCTTCCTCCGCGAGCTGCCGCCGGGCCGGGCTGGGGACGGAGTGGGCCGGGCGGTTAGGTTCGGGCTTAAGTTGGAGGCTAAGCTGTTGGTGAGGCTACCCTTCTTCACCTCCCGCTGGGTCCCTGCTGCGGAGAACATTCTCGTGGAGGTGCCCACAGGCCGCACACCTCCTCCCGTTTGGTACTTTGCAAGCAAAGTCGTCCTTGTTTGGGAGGAGCCTGGGCTTGCACGTCGATCCCTGCATCGGTGGGTTTATCCATCTGTTTTGCTGTTGTTGCTGGAAGTAGACGGAGGCCGTCTCGGGCCTGTGCTGGCTTTTCCCCAGGATCCCTTTCCAGTGTGATGAAATAATGGCAGAGGGACAGCCAGTGGAGAATCTGATAGGATTTCAGCTCCTGTCGTAGATAACGTTTTACAGCTTCATTTTTGTGCCCAGACCTGCCAAAGGGAACATGTATGTGTGAACTAGGAAGACAGTCTTGTAATTGCCACTAAGTAGGAAATGATGGCTAGGACAGTGCCTACTATGCATCTATTGTTATACTTGTGCTGTTCACTTTTAGAAAAATACCTAGTCAGTCTATAATTTAAAAAATTGGCACCCATCCGATTCCTGAGTTTGAAGATTTTGCTTAGAAAGCTTGAGATTTGAGTCCCACAACCCTACTCCTAGACCTTAGCTTTGCCCCTTAATAATTTGAGCAAACTACCCTTGAAGTGCCTCATATATAAAATACAGTTAATAATAGAAGTTCCTATTTCATAAGGACTATGAGGCCTGTGAAGACCATCTAAAGCCCTTTTGGCAGGCCATGGTTTGGTGAATATTCCTCTACTGCAATTGATGAGCTCTTTCAAAGTTGGTCATTCACCAAGTGTGGTGTAAGGAATTGAATGCTATTCTTACGATTCCATCTCCACTGAGTTGTTCTGTTACTCTTTCAAGCTTGAGATCTAAAACTGAATTCAACATTTTGGCCCTCCCTCTAACCCCCAAGAAACTATGCAGACATTGTATCTGCGTTTCATAACTCTGAGCTACTGGGCCTTGAGTTATCGAATGCTTTTTTTGTCCCTCCCCTCTGTCTTCCTTAAATACCAGAGGCCAAGTGGAAAGTTTTTAGGAGGCAGTAATCAATTAAATCAAATGCGGCTGTTTGAGTAAGAGAAGAACTAAAAATTTATCAAGGAGGAGGTAGCTGGTATTCTGAGACGTTTCTGTGGCGATATTGGGAGAAAACTTTATTGGAGTGTATTCAAGAGAGAATGGGAGTAGTGGAACTGGTAACAGTCTTTATAGACAACTCTTGGAGTGTGTTGTAAAAGAACAAAAACATAAGGCTGTGGTTGCTGGGAGATGTGGGGTCATGGGATTGTTTTTCCCTTTAAGATGGGAGTTATTGCTGCATGCTTGTATATTCTTGGAAATGACCCAGTAAAGTGAGAACATTAAATAATAGGAGGGAGAGGCAAAACTGCAGGAGCACTGTCCTTGAGCATTCAAAGAGAACATGGAACCCAGTGCGTAAGTGAGCCTTTAATAGTAACATGGACTGTAGATTCTGTAACAGAAAGGAAGATAGAATATAAGGTACATTTGCAAGTAGGTTGATAGAATTTGTGGGAGGATGTTCTCGATTATTTCTATTGTTTTCATAGTGAAATAAGAAGCAAGGTCATTCACCAGCAGATTGTAAGTAGGTAGGAAGAGGTGTTCAAGGTTTAAAGAGAGAGGAGATGTGAAATAATCCCTACACTCGGGAAGAATAAGGAAATTGACTGGGAAAACGTGGTAGCTCTAAGAACCCACTTTTTTTCAGTGGTTATGACTTTAAATTGAGACCAGTCACGGTTGAGGTGCTTTTTCTTTATCTGTATTCAGCTGTTCCTATGTAAGTTAAGTAGGAGAGAGTTGGATTTAACCAGTTGAGATTCTGGATAAGTGAGTATATAGAGGAAGAGAGAAGGAACCCAGGGTGTGGACAGAAGAATTGGAGTGTGTTGGAAAGAGAGGTAGTGTTTAGAGAATTCCATACTTGAAATTAAGTTACAAACACGCCTCAGTTCTAGAGCAGTGGTTCTCTATGTGGAATGAATGGACTCCTCAAGGTCAAAACTACTTTCCTTCAATGTCTAATACTAAGACATTGTCTTTTTCAGCGTGTACAAAACTAATGATGAATACTGCTGGCGCCTTAGCACAAATCAAGGCAGTGGCACTGAACTGTGCCACACCTATATATTAAAAGCAAAACAAAACAAAAAACAGGTTTACTTAAGAATGTCATTGATAAAACTAAAGCAGTAAAATTATTAATTGTATAAAATCTCATCCCTTGATTGTACTTTTCACATGTTTGATGTTTTCATCAACTGCTTTCTGCACAGACTGAAATTAGGTGGTTTTGTGAGGAAAAGCTCTTGTGCAATTGTATTATGAACTGAGCTACTTACATTTTTTATTGAACAGCATATTTTTACTTGAAGTATGGTTATTCAGGCTTGGGTATTTGGTGAACATTTTCTTAAAAAGGAGAGAAGTGTGACTGTCATTACCCGGAAAACAACTAACAGTGATAAAATTTGAGCTTTCACGTACCAAGTAGAATTTTGGAAAACGTGTCTTAGTCACTGTGAGCTTGAGTGCTTCCCAATACCTAAAAAAACTTTTGATGAGATGGGTAGTGATATTAACAAATGTGATTTTTTGATATTGCATAATTCAGTGAACTGATACTTTCCAAATAACCTGTGCATGAGTAAAAGATACTTTCAAAGTTCAAGATAGGTCAGTGGGTTTTACTGTAACAGGGAGAATAGTTTACTGATATGATTTCAGAGTCCATATTGCAACGAACCAAGAGTTGTTGAGTTTTGGTATAGTATCATAGTATCAGAGAAGAATATCCAAATTCTCTGAAAAGGCTATTAAAGTACTCCCATTTTCAGCTACATATTTGTGTGAGTCCAAAATTTCTCCATATACTTCAACCAAAACTAATTGAATGTAGAAGCAGAATTGAGAACCCAGAATTTTTTTGGGAAAATATAATTTATTTTTCATTAAACTTATTTATGTTAAGATGTAATGGGCTTGTTACTATTATTTTTAAAAGTAATAAATATTTTCAGGACCTATCAGTTTAATTTATAATATGGTATTAATAGATATAATTTACATAAACAAAAGCTCTCTGGGATAATCAATAATTTTTAAGAGTTTAGGGGTCCTAAAACCAAAATGTTGGAGAGCCACTGTTCTGTAGTATGACTGAGCATATGTGGAAGTGAGAAAGGAAAGTAACTGAGAATTCAGGGTATTGAAGGATTATTATTGTGGATGTGCAGATCACTAAGAGTTAGGACAAGAATAGTGTTGGAGAGAGAGGCAGCCAGTTGAGTGTTAAAATCTTTAAGGAATAAACTATATCATGGTGAGTCATAGCATAGGAAGTGGTCAGAAGTAAGTGGGGAGCTAAAAGGTTACATTGTACTGGAAAGTATTGGGTTAGTTTGCTAGTCTGGAAACTTCTTAATGTACTAGTTGGGGTAAGGCTAAATAAATTGCTATAACAAAAAGACTCAACAGTAAGGTGAGTTAAAGAATAATGAGTTTATTTCTTTTACCTAACAATTCCAAGGTGAGCGATCCTGTTTGTTGATGAAGCTCTGTTCTACATGATCACTCCAGGGACAAGTTTTTTCAGTTGTATTATTTTGCCATGTTTTAGGGCATATAGTCATCAGCTGGGTTGCTGCCATGTACAGGTTTCATCTTATGAAAAGGGAAAAGGGAGCATGAAGGAGGGGTCATGCCCAGTTTCTTAATTAATATTCAGGCATGAGAGTGGCACTGATGTTTTCTGCTCATATTCTCTTGATAAGAACGTAGTCATTTGGCCACAACTAACAGCAAGGAAGTCTAGGAACTAGTATAGCTGTGGGGAAGGAGAGAACAGATTTTGGTGGACAGTCTTTGTCACTCTTGAAAACAAGGACTATTTGTTATGTTTATTATATCCTCTAAAATATGAGGCATATAGTTAACAGTTGACAAACACAAGTGAACTAAAATATCTTTATAATATTCAATGTTTAGCGATTGAAGTAGGTAAATGAATTTATCTGGAAATGTCAAAAAGTTGTTGCTGGCTTGCCATTTAGGGTGTTGGAGGGTTAATTTTCTAGTCTAGAGATTTGCATCCTTCATGATTCTTTTGTCTTTAAGGACAAGGTTGTGCTCAACTTGATACAAACATGTAGATGTTGAAAAGAATAGTTAAAATATGCTAAGAAACAGTGAGATGTTATGTTTAGGGTCAGCTTACCCAACTGATTTGTAGGTTGTATTCTTTGACCTTGTTCCAGGAAGAGGAGGAAGAAAATTTCTTTTTGCATTGCAAACTTGTCTTCTCTTGCTTATTATAACTCTTTTTCTCCCCTGGGCATTAGGCACCTTGCTGTGACAAGTTGTATACTTGCCGGTTGTGTCATGATAACAAGGAAGATCATCAGCTAGATCGCTTTAAAGTAAAGGAAGTACAGTGCATAAATTGTGAAAAAATTCAAAATGTAAGATTTTATCACATTTTTATTTTCTTTATTTAAAAAAAATTTTTACTAAGGTGGTTTTAAAATTTTAATCAAGAGTATTGCCAAGTAAGGCAGCTCTAAAAGTAAGCAATATCTTTGCTTTAAGTGTTTAAAATCTTATAAAAATAAAACTGCATATACTTTAACATAATTCTGGATATTCAAATAGTAATTCAAAATGTTTTGGTAAATTTATCCCAATATTTACTTACATATGCCTTTTTTTAGGCCCAACAGACTTGTGAAGAGTGTAGCACATTGTTTGGAGAATATTATTGCAGTATATGCCATCTGTTTGACAAAGACAAGAAGCAGTATCATTGTGAAAACTGTGGAATTTGTAGGTACTGTATGTAAAATACTCTTTTCTAATTACTTCTAGTGTATCTGGACAATAATAGTTTTTAAAAAAATTTTAATAAATCTTTATTGTTCAGATTATTACAGTTGTTTCTCCTTTTCCCCCCCATAGCTCCCCTCCACCCAGTTCCCACTCCCTCTGCCCTTACCTTCCCCCCACTGTCCTCATCCATAGGTGTACGATTTTTGTCCCGTCTCTTCCCGTTCCCTCCACACCCCTTTCCCCCTGAGAATTATCAATCCCCTCTTATTCTATGCGCCTGATTCTATTATATTCACCAGTTTATTCTGTTCATCAGATTTTTAATTAACTTGATTTTTAGATTCACTTGTTGATAGATATGTATTTGTTGTTAATAATTTTTATCTTTACTTTTTTCTTCTTCCTCTTAAAAAATACCTTTCAGCATTTCATATAATACTGGTTTGGCGGTGATGAACTCCTTTAGCTTTTTCTTATCTGTGAAGCTCTTTATCTGCCCTTCAATTCTGAATGATAACTTTGCTGGGTAGAGTAATCTTGGTTGTAGGTTCTTGCTATTCATAACTTTGAATATTTCTTGCCACTCCCTTCTGGCCTGCATAGTTTCTGTTGAGAAATCAGCTGACAATCATATGGGTGCTCCCTTATAGGTAATTAACTGTTTTTCTCTTGCTGCTTTTAATATTCTCTCTTTGTCTTTTGCCCTTGGCATTTTAATTATGATGTGTCTTGGTGTGGTCCTCTTTGTATTCCTTTTGTTTGGGGTTCTGTGCACTTCCTGGACTTGTAAGTCTATTTCTTTCACCAGGTGGGGGAAGTTTTCTGTCATTATTTCTTCAAATAGGTTTTCAGTATCCCGCTCTCTCTCTTCTTCTGGCACTCCCATAATTCTGATGTTGGTACGCTTGAAGTTGTCCCAGAGACTCCTTACACTATCTTCAAATTTTTGGATTCTTTTTTCTTTTTGCTTTTACTGTTGAGTGTTTTTTGCTTCTTTGTATTTCAAATCTTTGACTTGATTCTTGCATTCCTCTAGTCTGCTGTTGGGTCTCTGTATAATATTTTTTATTTCAGGCAGTGTATGTTTAATTTCTAGTTGATCCTTTTTCATATCCTCGAGGGTCTCGCTAAATTTATCGGCCTTTTCTAGGAAATTCTTGAAAAACCTTATAACCGTGGTTTTGAACTCTATATCCATTCGTTTGTTCTCCTCCATTTCTTTCGTTTGTGATCTGTTTCCTTGCCTCCTCATTTTCGCTGGTTCCCTGGGTTGGTAGGGTGGCTTTATGTGCTAGGTGTCCTATATGGTCCAATGGGTTGGCCTCCCAGTTACCTGAGGTGGACACTCTTGGTGCACCCCTTTGTGGACTGTGTGTACAGTCTTGTTGTAGTTAAGTCTTGATTGTTGTTGGTGTCACTGGGAGGAATTGCCCTCTAGGCCAATTGGCTGTGAGGACCCACTGTGTCTATAATGGAAGAATTGCTGTGCTGGAGACATGCTTATGGGGCAGGACTTGTTTCAGTGGGGCTTTGGTGCTCACTGAGTCTGCCTCTTCAATGTGTCCCTTATGAGAGTAGTTGAAATCTGGTGTCATCTCACACAGACCACTAGATACATTAGCTTCTGGATCTCCAATTGGGTGCAGGTCAGCTACTGTCTGAGGCCACCCAGCAGGAGCTACAGCTAGAACTACAGTTTTCTCCTCTTTGCTTGGGGTTTGGCGGTTTTGGAGCTGTCTGACCGGAGCTGCAGTTTGTTTGGTTAAGCTGCGATAGGGCAGGCCATTTATATGCAAAAGCCGCTGCTCGGAGCTTGGGTGGGTTTGTAGATTGTGGGGGGTGGACTCTCAGGGTGTCACTAGGTTTAGGGCGTGGCAAACAGCGATGGCTGCCAGTCAGCCGTCTCTGCGTTTCCGCGTTTCCAAGTCCCCGCGCCCCGCACCCCATCGCAGTAAACACTGATTGCTGGGCGCACCTCTGCAAGAAAGTCACCCTCACTTTCTGACCTGATGGCCGACAGTCCAGCTTCTCCCCGTAGGAGTTTGGGTCCCCAGCGTCTCCCCAGAAACTGGATTTCCGAGTAATTGGGAGCTTGTCTCCCTTCGAGTTGAGAAACAGCACATCCAATCACCTGCCACCAGCCTGATTCGAGCGCCTCTGTACCTCAGCTTTTCAGCGCTTATGCAAGTCGCAATGCTCTTTTTCTCTTTCCTTCTAGTTGTAGAACTTCCACTCAGCCGGCTTTCCCATGGTTCTGGGTGATTGATGTTTTGTCTTTTAGTTGTAGTTTTGAAATTGTGCGAGGTAGCAGTTAGGTGTTTACGTATGCCGCCATCTTGGTTTCTCTGGACAATAATAATTTTTAAAGATCAACTTTATTGGAATATAATTTACCTCTAATAAAACACATTCATTTTAAGTGTCCAGTAAGTTTTCATAAATAGTCATATCTATGTTACTACCAACACAATCAAGATAAAAAAGCATTCCATTCTAAAAATTTTCTTCTTGCTTTTTTTTGGTAATAATCATTTAATTAGCCCACCAACTATTGTGTGGCTATTTAACATTTTAACTTTGGGATATAAAATATGCTTGTATAATGCAGCGTTTTGTAGGTATCTGAGGTAGAAAATTAGAGTGGATTTTTCTTTTTTAAAAATTTGTTTTTAAAAAGATTATGAAAGTTTTTATAAAATTAGAAAATATGGAAAAGTAGAAAAGAAAAAAACCACCTATAGTCCAACCACCCACTGACAAGCTACATGTTGGTATATAGGAATTTAAAAAAAAATTCTGAAGTATTAGAATTATACAAAAGTAAATATGTAGTGTATATATGCCTTGAAGTATAGTAATAAACAAAAAAGCCACACAGTTTAAGAAATAGAATGATAGTACTGTTGATGCTCCTAGTTCTATGTCAATCTTTTCTCTTTGTTCCTATTGAAGATGACTGTGTTGAATACTTTAAATCACTTTCTTTTCTTTTATAGTTTGTTTTTAAGGATAGATAGCAAACATACTAAAAGATACAGAAATTACAAACAGCCAGAGAGAAATAGGGGAATATAACATCTGCTTCATGCCCCAGAGTGCACCCTTAACCCTGCCAGCTGTCTCAAAAGACATGCTTTTGGTTGTGGGGGTGGGGATGGGTCAACTCAAAGCCATCAATTCCCATAAGAAAAACAAGCTAACGTGCAAGCCCCGTCAATTAACTAAGATTGAAAGCTTCATCTTTCTTAAGAAGGACATGTTACAGTATTAGGGAATACAGTATACTTTATGGAATGTACCTTGTTCCTAAATGGATGGACTTAAAACCTACCCTATCTAATAAAAGAGTAACATGTAAATTGACCTTCACTCCAACACACAAGATGGCTGCCCCATGTGGACACAAGATGGCCGCCACAAGATGGCCAGCAGGGGAGGGCAGTTGGGAGGGACCAGGCCTGCAACGGAAGGCAGTTGGGGGCAATCAAGCCTGCAGGGGAGGGCAGTTAGGGGTGACCAGGCCAGCAGAGGAGGGAAGTTGGGGGCAACCGGGCCTGCAGGGAAGGGCAGTTAGGAGGGACCTAGGCCTGCAGGGGAGAGCAGTTGGGGGGGACCAGGCCTGCAGGGGAGGGCAGTTAGGGGTGATCAGGCCTGCAGGGGAGGGCCGTTAGGGCCGACCAGGCTGGCAGGGGAGCAGTTAGGTATCAATCAGGCTGGCAGGGGAGTGGTTAGGGGGTTATGAGGCTGGCAGGCAGAAGCGGTTAGGGGCAATCAGGAAGGCAGGAAGGCAAACAGTTGGGAGCCAGCAATCCTGGATTGTGAGAGGGATGTCTGACTGCCCGATTAGGCCCGATCCCGGTAGGATCGGGCCTAAACGGGCAGTCGGACATCCCTCAAGGGGTCCCAGATTGGAGAGGGTGCAGGCTGGGCTGAGGGACACCCCCCCTCCCCGTGCACGAATTTCGTGCACCAGGCCTCTAGTGTTCTAATAATAACTAACAGTGAATGAAAAAAAAAAAAGAAATTATAAAAGCCTAATGTGTTTGCTTATGAACATACTCTTTTAACTACCACCCAAATAAAAATATAGAATATTCATAATACTTTAATGGACTTTCTTATGCCCTAAGGCAATACACTCGCACAAGTTAAACACTCTCCTGACTTTTTATACTTTTTATAAATGGAAGCATATAATACATGCTCTTTTGTGTTTTGTTTTATATACTTTAAAGCAATATTTTTTAGGTACTTACATAGAATTGTTATATTTTCCTTTATGATTGACTCATTTATCATTATTTAATTTTTTTTATGTTTAATGTTTTCTGCATTAAGATTCACTGTATCTATATCAGCTTTCTTTTGATTAGTTTTTGCTTATATATCCTTTTTCATTTTTTATTTGCAAACATTTTGTATATTTATATTTAAGCTGTGTGTCTTGTAAGCAGAATATAATAGGGTTTTATGTTTTTATTGAGTTGATAAAGACTGATTTTTTTACTGAAGTATTTAGTCCATTTATTAATATAATTATATTAATTTCAATTAACAGTTTTAATACTATTTACTGCTGTACTATTTAATTATTTGTATTTTTTCTCTGATTTCTTGCCATTTTTTGGGTTAATCAGCCTTTTCTATTCTATTTTTATTCTCTGTTAGCTTATTAATTATACATTCTTCCATTATTCTCTTAGTGTTTAATCTTAGAAATTGTAATATACATCCTTGGCTTACTACTATAATATGTTTATCATGTCCTGGACAATGCAAGAACCTTAAACACTAAGAGGATTTACATACTATTGCTGTCATGTGTTTTTACACACACACACACACACACACACACACACACACATTAGAGGCCCAGTGCACGAAAATTTGTGCACTGGGGGGGGGGGGCCCTCGGCCTGGCCTGCCCCTTCCCAAAGTCTGGGAGCCCTCAGGGGATGTCCTACTGACGGCTTGGGCCTGCTCATCTGCGGGAGGCGACCGGGCCAATCAGGGGAAGGCACTGCCCCCATAACCCCGCTGCTGCTGCTGCTGCTGCCTCTGGCCTTCCTCTATAGGAGGCGACCGGGCCAATTGGGAAGGTGCCACCCCCATAACCTCGCTACTGCTGCTACTGCTGGCCGCTGTGGCTGCCGGCCCTCCTCGGCCCTTGCAGCTGCTGTGACTTTGTCCGGAAGGATGTCCGGAAGATGTCTGGTCTGTCCAGTCTAATTAAGATATTACCCTTTTATTAGTATAGATTAAACTCTGTAAGATGTTTTCCTGAACAGTTAGTATTCTCTTATATTTACCATTTCAATTGCTCTTCTATCTTCTTTTTAAAAAAATTTAAATAGTCTGGCTGGCGAGGTTCAGTGGTTGAGCATTGACCTATGAACCAGGAGGTCATGGTTCAGTTCCTCATCAGGGCACATGCCCGTGATGTGGGCTCCATCTCTAGTAGGGGGTGTGCAGGAGGCAGCTGGTCAATGATTTGCATCATTGATACTTCTATCTCTCCCTCTCCCTTCTCTGAAATAATAAAAATACATTGAAAAAAAATTTTAAATGATTTTTTAATTCCAGTTGACATATATTATATTAGTTTCAGGTGTATACCCCAGTGATTAGTCATTATATAATTTACTAAGTGAACATCTCGATAAATCTAGTACCCATTTGACACCATACATAGTTATTAGAATACTAGAGGCCTGGTGCACGAAATTCGTGCATGGTGGGGGGATCCCCTCAGTCCAACCTGCACTCTCTCTAACGCGGGACCCCTTGGGGGATGTCCGACTGCAGGTTTAGGCCCAATCCCGTTTTGGTGTGGACTTCTTTTGGTTCATCTTGTTTGGTACTATCTGTGCTTCCTGGACTTGTATGTCTATTTCTTTCACCAAGTTAGGGAAGTTTTATGTCATTTTTTCAAACAGGTTTTGAATTTCTTCTTGTCTCTCTTCTCCTTCTGGCATCCCCATGATGCCAATATTGGTATGCTTGAAGTTGTCACAGAAGGCTCCTTACACTATCTTCATTTTTTTGGATTCTTTTTTATTTTTGCTGTTCTGATTGGGTGTTTTTTGATTCTTTCTATATCACTGATTTGATTCTTGGCTTCATCTACTCTACTGTTGATTCCCGGTAAATTATCCTTCATTTCAGTTAGTATTTCCTTCATTTCTAACTGCTTCTTTTTGTGGTTTCCATGCCTTTTTTTTTTTTAAAGCTGTTGAACTTTTTCTCTACGTTCAACTACTCTTCCTGTAAGTTCATTGTGTATCCTTATAACCAGTGTTTTGAACTCTGCATCTAGTAGATTGCTTATCTTCATTTTGTTCTTACGTGGAGTTTTGTTCTGCTCTTTCTTTTGGGACATGCTTTCTTGTCTCATTTTGGCAGCCTCTCTGTATTTGTTTCTATGTATTAGGTAGAGTTGCTTTGTCTCCTAAGCTTGGTAGAGTGGCCTAATGTAGTAGGTGTCCTGTAGGTCCATTGGCACAGGCTTTCCAGTCACCCAAGCTAGGCACTCCAGTTGTGTCCCTCCCCACACCCCCATGTGGGCTATGTATACCCTCCTATTGTAGTTGAGCCTCTATTGCTATTGGCACATCAATAGGAGGGATTTACCCCCAGGCCAATATGTGTTGTAAGGACTGGCTGTGACCACTGACAGCCATGGAGGATCAACTGTGCAGAGGCCTGCCCCACAGAGCAGGGCCTGCCCCACTGAGTCTGCCCTTTGAGCTTGTCATTGTATAGGTGTTTGGGTTGTATTTTAATGTAGTCTGAAGCTATCCACCATGTGCACTGGCTCTGGGGCCTCCAAGGAGGTTGAGGCCAAGGTCAACTGCCATTGGCCACCTAGCTTGAATTACAAAGTGATCTGCAGCTGCTGGTAGTTCGTTGGGGCCATTTAGTGAGAGGTACGGGGCACACTGAGGCCTGATGCTGCTTGTTTGAAGGATTTTAGGAAATCCTGAAGCCTGACTTTACCTATTGAAAAGGCAATGGAAACAGTGTGGGTATGCCTGTAAGTTTAGTAGGTTGGAGTCTCAGGGAATCACCAGAGCAGGCAAATGGTGATAGTTAAGTTGATGGAGACTCAGATATGGCTCCTGCCTGCTGGCTCTGTGAGGAAAGGGCTCAGAAAACGAACAATGGCCTCTGCCAGCACTTCTCTCTGGCAAAAAGCGGCGCCTCCCTCCCCCAGCTCTCACCCTGATGCCAAACATTCATTTCCTCCTTGTATATTCCTGGTGCCTTTTGAGCTGCTATCCCAGTGCTGGAACTCAGAAAGAGTGAGTCAGAGTAAGTTCATGTGCAGGCCCTTTAAGAGGAGCTGCCTGGGACTCCAGCAGCCCTTCTTCTCACTCAGCCTCAATTCATGGTGGCTTTTACAGCCAGAAATTACAGAGACGTCTCTTCCCAGCACAGGAGGCTGGGCTGGGAAACCTGGGGGGTGGGGGGGGGGGGCGCGGGGAGAAGGGGCTGGGATCCCTCACTCCTCATGGGAGACCTCCATACCTGATATATTTCTTCTGATTTTTTTTCTGCCACACATGGCTGGGGGGACCAGCCTGTTATGCTTCTCTGCCCCTCCTTCCAGTCTTGATGCAGCTGCTTCTTTAAATCCCTAATTGTAGGATTTCTATTCAGCTAGATTTCAGGTGGTCTGAATGATGGTTGTTCTGTAGTTTAGTTGTAATTTTGATATGGTTGTGGGAGGATACAAGTACTGTGTTTTCTTATGCCACCATCTTGACTAGAAGGATCCCTCTTCTTCTTTATCTTTGGAATTATTTTCTTTCTGCTTGAAAGCAGATGGGAGAGGCAGGTGCGACCTTCGTTGTCAGTAGTTCTCTGATGTGAAAAGGGGTAGCACAGTTACCTAAACTGATCTAACCTCTTTGCATTTTACAAAGTTAAACAGCTAAAAGGAGTAAAATAGGAAACCAAACCTTGTTGAATGTACAGTGCATATTGGCAGTGCCTGCCTAATTACGATTTGCCTGCTTGCTTCTCCTGTTCAGTTGTTTCTTTTGAAGGCAGTGGATTTTTCTGTTGCATTTCTATCTTCTTCAGTTTCAACTTAACGAATTTCTCAATGTCAGCCATATTGGGTTGGTCTTATTCCTGATATTAAGGGAAATGCTTTCAGTTTTTGCCCATTGAGTATAATTTTTGCTATAAGTTTGTCATATATGGCCTTTATTATGTTGAGATATGCTCCCTCTATTCCCACTTTTCTGAGAGTTTTTATCATATACAGGTGCTGGATATTATTGAATGCTTTTTTTTAACGTCTATTGATATGATCATGTGATTTTTTTAAATCCTTCATTTTGTTTATGTGATATACACAATTATTGATTTGCAAATATTATACCAGCCTTAGGTCTCCAGAATAAATCCCACTGGGTCCTGGTGTATGATCTTTTTAATGTATCGCTGGTTCCAATTTGCTAATATTTTATTAAGGATTTTAGCATCTATGTTCATCAGGGATATTGGCCTATAATCTTTCTTTGTATTGTCTTTATATAGTTTTGGAATTAGGATAATGCTGGTCTAGTAAAAAGAGATTGGGCATCTTCCCTCCTCTTGATTTTTTTGGTTTAATATGAGGAGGATAGGGGTTAGTTCTTTGAATGTTTGGTAAAACTTGCTTGTGAAGCATCTGGTCCAGGACTTTTGTTTACTGGGAGGTTTTTTGTTGTTTGTTGATTTTAGAAAGAGAGGAAGGGAGAGGGAGAAAGGGGTAGAAACATCAATGAGAGAGAAACATCAACATTGACCAGCTGCCTTCTGCACCTCCCTCCCTCCCCTTCTCCCCCACTGGGGATTGAGCTGTAACTGGCCATGTGCCCTGACCATGAATCGAACCAATGGTCTCTTGGTGCATGGGTTAATGCTCAATCACTGAGCCACACTGGCTTGGCTGCTAGAAATTTTTTGATTACTGCTTTAATTTCATTAGTTGTTATTGGTCTATTCATGTTTTCTGATTCTTCCTGATTCAGTTTTAGAAGGTTGCATTTTTCTAGGAATATGTCCATTTCATCCAGGTTGTCCAGCTTGTTGACATATAGTTGGCATATAGTATTTTCTTACAATCCTTTGCCTCTTTCATTTTTAATTTTATTTATTTGGGTCCTCTCTCTTTGATTCTTTTTCTTTTTTAAATTTTCTTATTGATTTCAGAGAGGGAGAGATAGAAACATTAATGATGAGAGAGAATCATTGACCAGCTGCCTCCTGAATGCCTCCACTGGGGATTGAACCTGTAACCCAGGCATGTGACCTGACTGTAATCTCCTGGTTCATAGGTTGAAGCTGAAGCACTGGGCCACACTGGCTGGGCTCTTTGTTTGATCAAACTTGTTTATCTTTTCAAAGAACCAGCTCTTGGTTTCATTGATCTTTTGTGTGTGTGGTGTTTTTTTTTGTTTTTTTTGTCTCTTAAGTCATTTATTTCTGCTCTGATATTTATTATTTCCTTTCTTTTACTTACTCTTGGCTTTTCTTTGTTCTTTTTCTAGTTATTTTAGTTGTAGGGTTAGATTATTCACTTGAGATTTTTCTTGTTTCTTGAAGTAGGCCTGTAATGCTACGAATTTCCCTCTCAGGACTGCTTTTGCTGTGTCCCATAGATTTTTGGGTTTTTATGTGTTAACTAGTAGACCATTTGCAGGAAAAATCCTGCAAGCGGCCACTGCGGCCGCATGTGCTGCCGCTGCCGCCGCTGTTGTAGCCGCCATGCCTGCACCCGCGCGCCACTGCCACCTGCCCCGCTCTGCCCCACTCCGCCCTGCCCCGCCCCGCCCTGGCTTTCCCTCTGGCAGCCATCTTGCTTTCCGCTTTTCCTTCGTCTTCCTTCTAAGTTGTCTTCAGTCTTCACTCCTCCCTCCCTCAGCGTATGCAAATTAACTGCCATCTTTGTTGGGTAATTTGCATACTTGCCCTGATTGGCTGGTGGGTGTGACTTTGGATGGTGGGCATGGCTTGGGTGTAGCGAAGGTGCGGTCAATTTGCATATTACTATTTTATTAGGTAGGATTTTCATTTGTTTCCAGCTAATTTCTAGTTTCTTTCTTGATCTCATTGGTAACCCATTCACTATTTAATAACATACTAGCCTCCATGTGTTTGAATATATTTGAGGTTTTTAAATTGTAGTTGATTTTTAGTTTCATGACATTGTGATTCTAGAAGATGCTTGATATGATTTCAGTCTTCTTGAATTTGTTAAGACTAATTTTGTGTCTTAACATGTGGTCTCTCTTTGAGAATGTTCCATGTGTGCTTGATAAGAATGTATATTCTGCTTTGGTATAAAATGTTCAGTAAATATCAATTAAATTCCTCAGATCTAGTGTGTCATTTAAGCTTGCTATTTCTTTGTTGATTTTTTTGTCTGAAAGATTTATCCAGTGATGTCAGTTGGGTGTTAAATTCTACTACTTTGACTGTAGATCAAGCATGTCAAACTCAAAGGCTAACACGGGCTAAATAAACAAGATTTAAGTTTATGTGGGTTGCAAAAAAACCAAAAGCTTCAATTTTCATAGAAACATAGGTTTATTTCGATAAGAGACATGCTGAATACAAAGGGCTGAAATAAATGAGTAATTGTTAACATAAAATAATAGAACATTTTAATAAAAATTAATATTTTTTCTTGAACATTAACTTACCAGACACTGAATAACTGCAAAGATTAATTAGTGTAACTATACAAATAAACCTATTTTTCTTGTTCTCCGAAAGCGAAATATTTCCTGTTGTGCATGCCAAACAAGTCAGTACAAGACTAATGACGTGGCAATAAGCTGCTAAAATATTCGCAGCTAGTATTAGTGGAGAGAAACGGTGCACCTGTGCGTAAGGTGCGTAAGGGAAATGAATGCAACACAATTATAGTAATCAGTCGTTAGTAAATGTTGTAGTTTGTTATTAATAATTATGTATAACAGGATATTTTAAAAATTACGAACTTTTTATTGAAACGTTTTTTTTACATATTGTTATATTGGCTGGGCTGCAAAAATATTCATTGTGGGCCGTGAGTTTGACATTCTTGCTTTATATCTCAGTCCACCAAAAGTATTTTTTAAATGTATTTAGGTGCTCCTATAGTCAGTGCATATATGTTTACAAGGGTTATATCCTCTTGTTGGGTTGATTAGTATTATGTAGTGTTCTTGTTTGTGTCTTGTATGGCCTTTGTTTTGAAGTCTGTTTTTCAGATATAAGAATTGCTACCCCACCTTTTTTTTTTTTGTTTTTTGCTCCCATTTGCATGGAATAGTTTTTTTCATCTACCCTGTGTCTTGATTCCAGGGTTTGGATATAATTTGAATAGGTTCTAGCTTATAATTACTTCTTGTTCTTGCACTTGCATCATCAAAATTTAATACTGACTCCAGAGCTCAAGTACCTGACAAATAGATTCTGGTTTATCATTACGTCTGTCTATGCATTGCCAAATTCAATGCTTTTAATAACCTTCAGGAGTTCATAATGTTGTTTAAAGGTGGCTGTCTTCTTAGCTCCAGTATAGCAAAACATTTTTTATTTTTAGATTATAAACACCTATTAAGATGATCAATCCTGTGAATTTTTTCAGTTTTTATACCATCTATTTCCTTCCCGGTACTCCTCCCCCCCATTTTTTTGTTAATCCTCACCTGAGGATATTTTTTCCATTGAATTTTAGAGAGAGTAGAAGGAAGGGGAGAGAGCGGGAGAGGGAGAGAAAAAGAGGTGTGAGAGGGACACATCGATTGGTTGCCTCCTTCACACATCGGGGCACAGGATCGAACCTGCAACACAGGTATGTGCCCTTGACTGTGAATTGCACCCACAGTTGTTTGTTACACTGGCCTATGCTCTAACCACTGAGAAACATCAGCCAGGGCCTTCCCAATGCCTTAAACACACACTTTTCTTTATTTGTTCACTTACGAGCCTTATCAATTACATTTTGGAATACAAACATCATAAAAGATGGAAGAATACTGATACACATTCTGTTAGCGAAATGGGATAGTCCAGGTTCTTTTCAGAAAATATTGTGAAGTCCTTTCTATTGAATAACTAGATGAGGGTACTATATTTTTTGTCCTTAGAAATATACTGTTCATTCATTTTCTTGAGTGAAATCATTCATCTGCAGTGGTTCTCAACCTTTTTAATGCTGCGATCCTTTAATACAGTTCCTCATGTTGTGGTGACGCCCAACCATAAGATTATTTTTGTTGCTACTTCATAACTGTAATTTTGCTACTGTTAATGAATCATAATTGATTAACAGTAGCAAAATTGAGAGTAGCGGTTTAGAACCACTAGCAGTGTCGCCTAAGACCATCGGAAAACACAGATATTTACATTACGATTCATAACAGTAGCAAAATTACAGTTATGAAGTAGCAACGAAAATAATTTTATGGTTGGGGGTCACCACAACATGAGGAACTGTATTAAAGGGTCGCAGCATTAAAAAGCTTGAGAACCACTGATCTAGAGTATCATCATCTGAAAACCGTAATCTGATTTCTTACATATATGATCACCATCATCATTAGTCTAAACAGTGGTTTTCAACCAGGGATGATTCCTCCCCCCACACACACACCCCCTCCCCAGGCATATTTAGCAATGTCTGGGGACATTTTTGGTTGTTACAGCTGGGTTGGGAGGGAAAGTAGTGTGCTACTGGCATCTACTGGATATAGGCCAGAGATACTGCTAAACATCCTACAGTGCACAAAATAGTTCTCCACCAAAAATAATGATCTGGCTCCAAATGTCAATATGCCTAGGTGGAGAAACCCTAGTCTAGAATGCTGCTATCTGATTCTGTGTTATGGTGAACAAATTATCACTGTAGTAAAAACAAATCTAATCTTTTGCCTTTTCCTTTTTCTTTCAGGATTGGTCCAAAGGAAGATTTTTTCCACTGTTTGAAATGTAACTTATGCCTAGCTATGAATCTCCAAGGAAAGCACAAGGTATCAGTATGCATACTTTTAAAAGTATTAATGGTTTTCTCAAAACTAGCTTAAAATTTAATGTTTGGAAGTGTGGGAATTTTCAGTGTTACTAAGTACAACTATGTTGCTTTTAATTTTTAAGCAGTGTCAAAGAGTAGGTGTTCTTAATGTGCTTGAGAATATCTGGTCTACTATTTCTTTTCTTTGTAGTATGTAAGAATACTTATATCAGTTATTAGTATGTTGTTGACAACTTCTAAATTGGTTTATGGATTTTTATCATTGGTGTTTTAAGAAATTTTTAAAATATGAACTACAGGAGAAATATGGAGCAGTGTGACCTGTTAGCACACAGCATACCAAGAAAATTCAGGAAATAATCTTATATTTTCTTTAATAAGTAGACACATATTTTTAATCTTGATGTAGCAATTAGATCTTGATGTAATGATCCCAGGCTCTTAAAATTATTTTTCATTATTTAGAAAAAAAGTAATAAACTACCATTAATATTACTAATTCTATCTAATATAAGAATTTAGGGAATGGAGAAACTAGTGAGGGTTTTTAAAAATAGATATGAGATAATAACTGACCTAAAATAGTAAAATGATAAGAGAAGTTGAAGTGAATAATGAATACTAGTATGTGGGATATGCTGACAAGGCATAAGAGAGAAAGAATGGAGCTGAGTAAAGATGACCCTCAAGGTTTTTAGCCCTGGCTTATGGTACTTGTTTAATAGATTGTGAATTTGTTTGAAGTAAAAGGATTGAGTTTGGTTATATAGACTTGAGTTTGATAGCAAGATATGCTATGTTGTCTTTTAAAAATGTACACATTTCTCTTAGGATATTTTTATTTTGTTTCTCAGTTTTCTTTTATTGTTTGTATTAGTAAATGGTCCTGCCATTTACTCGAGTGCTTTCTTTAAAAATCTGGTTATTATCCATGGTTTGGTGCTTTCCTTTACCTCCCCATATCTAATCGGACACTGTCTTGTCAAATTAAGAACTCATACCCTGGAGGTATCCTATTGGAGCTCAGGTATTGTTCTGTCTCTTACAAGATGCAATTTCTGCCGGGGCTGACTGGCAGACCCTGAATGACAGATGAATGATTACTCTGACACACGTTTTTTGTGAAAGAGAGGCTAAGGGGCTAGTTGGCATAAGGAGCCAAAAAAGCCCCAATTGCCTGCCTCCTTAGACTTTTATTGTCACAAAAGCTTGAACTAAAATTAACTATTACATACTATCAGCAGGGTAAGCATCCTTGAGAAAGCATATGTGTCCTTTAAGCAAGGATGTTTTGAAGTCTAAGCATAAAAATTCTAGCAAAACACCCGGGGGCTCAGACTTGTTTGGAAAAGTAAAGGCAGGATTTGCTGCCTTCGGCAAGGTCCCCCAGAGGCCTCGGACCTTTCAGAGAATCCTCCTTACAGATTTTTTAACCAAGTCCCATGCTTCCCCACAATTTCAGAAATTATTTAGCTTTTGTAGGCCTCAGGTACCACATCTTTAAAATGGGGTAATAATTATATGTGTTTCATTTAGAGTTGTGAGAATTAGACTAGTATAGGTAATGAACTTAGTGTGTGGCATGTGGTAAGATCTTGATAATATGAACTGTTATTATTATCAATATTATTAAGCAGTTTAACTTTGGAGTAAAACACATATAAAACAGAAAAGTTCCAAATGTTATTATCGTTGCAATTTTAGTAAGTCTTAGGACTCACTAAATTACCTTACCTGTAAAATGAATAGAATTTGAATATTTAAGATATATTAAGCAATTTCATTATTTCAGGTAATATTGCAAAGCCTGAAATAGTTGTGAGTTAAATTGTTCTCCCCTGATATAGGAAACATGTATTAACCTTTTGCACTCGGATGTTGAGTGTGACTCGACACGGTTAGCATTAGAATAAAGGAATCGAGAAAAAAGCGAGTGCAAAGGGTTAATGTTAATTATTATCTTTTTTTTAAAAATGTCTTTACTGATTTCAAGGAGAGGAAGGGACAGGGGGGAGAGAGAGAGAGAGAGAGGAAGGAAGGGGATAAGAGAGAATCATTGATCAGCTGTCTCCTGCACTACCACTACTGGGGATCGAGCCTGGAACTTGGGCATGTGCCCTGACCAGTAATTAAACTGTGACCTCCTGTTTCATGGGTTGACCTTCAACCACTGAACCATACCAGCTGGCCTGTTAATTATTATCAATAAATTGATTTTGTTTCTTTTATTTGTTAGTTTTTATTATTAATAATATTATTATATCTGTTATTTCCATCTAGTTAAGCTTTTGGTAATTTGAATTTCTCTTTTAAACAGTGTATTGAAAATGTTTCCCGGCAGAATTGTCCAATATGTTTGGAGGTAAGCTTACAATATTTTTTGCTTTGGAAATAATCCCCTCTTGATTTTAAAATACTTGGTTGTTTATATTGTCTTCATGTAAGCAGTAACATTTATTTCTTTTTACAGGACATTCACACATCTCGTGTTGTTGCCCATGTCTTGCCATGTGGACATCTTTTACATAGGTAAAGTAATTTTGTTTTTTTGTTTTTTTCCTCAAAAAATGTTTGGAAATAGTTTTTGTTTTACTAAAATAATATTTTGTTTTTTTTCCCCCAGAACATGTTATGAAGAAATGTTGAAAGAGTGAGTGTTTGGTATTTAAAATGTTATAATTGTAAGATGTCTGGGTTGTTTTCTTCTTTTTCATTGCTATTAGTATATTGGGCAAGACATATTTGTCTTCAGATGAGTAGGGTAAGTGAGTAGTGTTAAGCTGGGAAAGCATCTTTGGGGGTATAGGACTATATCTTGGTCCCCATGCAGAATGCCTTATCTCATCCTACAAATGGAGACAGTTACTTCTGATTTCCTGGATACACTCACTAGGGAGCTCAGTTTCTGACAGAGGCAGTCATAGCTTTGTAAAAGTGCTAAGGCGTGTTGCTCAAAATTCTGTTAAGTCATTATGTTGTCCCAGTATAATGACCTGCAAAGAAAGCTGGTAGCAAGATTATCTAAAGCTGAGACTTTATTGTGGGGGAAGGATGTGAAATTGAGATAAGAATAATTAGGAAAGAGGAGACTGTGTAAAATGTATTTTGTTTCTGCAAATTGATGAGCAGAAGTTTTAATTTATAATAGCCAGATAGAAGGAAACTTTTTCAGAATTTTTAGGAAATAATATCTGGGTAAGTTTTAAGGAATATAGTGTTTTCTTTACTTAAATATATTCAGAAATTGAGGTTGTTTAGCTGAAAAAGGAGCTTAATTGGTTTTTAAAATATATTAAGTATATTCTATAAATACTAGGGACTAATTCCTGTCCATTTTAGAGAACTGAGAAGAAAGAAGTAGGCTTAAAAAATTCCATATGATTCAAGATTTAATTGAAAACTTTCATAGTATAAAAGTTCCCAGGTTTGTAATAGATTGTCTTGAAATACAGATTAATGCCCTTTGTTGGATGGTTTATGTATCAGTTAGCATGTATCTTCTATACTTGAGTTGATATGCTTCTAGTTTAATATTTGGAAAATAACCTTTCTATCTTTTCTAGAGGCTACAGATGTCCATTATGTATGCACTCTGCTTTAGATATGACGAGGTACTGGAGACAGCTGGATGATGAGGTAGCACAGACTCCTATGCCATCTGAATATCAGAATATGACTGTAGATGTGAGTAGAATCAGTGCTGAATACTTTTCAAATTTTTGTTGATGTTCCTGTTTATTTTTGTCCTTTTGATCAGATCTTTTAAAAAAATACTGCTTTGGCATAGATGCCAATGGGATGATCTAATAGGAAGAACAGACAAAATAATCTTTAAATTTTAGTTACTTTGAACTAAAAAGACCAGGGGAAAAAGTTCTAACAATATCTTTGTGCAGTTCTTTCCAACACTAGGTGGCAGGCAGAAACTTTATTCTGAACTGTTTACACATTACTTGCCAGGATCAGTAATGTACCTGAGTAGAGGTGAATTACTGGTTTGATGTTTTGTTTTCAATTATTTTAAATTGATTTTAAGCAAACGTGTTTGCTGATTTTTGAAGATCACTTTTTTTTTTTTTTTAATGTTTAGTACCCTCTTTATTCTATCTTACTTAGACTTTTAAAATTTGGTCTTATTAGCCTGTAACCTAAAATATAAGAATATATTTCTGTGCCATTTGCCTTATATAGAATGATCATCTTTTCTCCATTAATTGAGGTGTGGTGCTGTCTATTCTCAGCATAGTATATTGAATTACAGATAAGAATTAGAATTCTAGATAGCTTTTTGGTGCTTTAATAATTTTTGGACATTTAAATTTTCTAATTATCATTAGTTTAGTTTAGGTACTTCTACACAAAAGGATCAGAACCACTTATGAAAGCCAAATAAAAATTATTTTTTGTTGTATTCACATGAGCATTTTATAATTCATGTGGATAATTGAATTGTTAGTAAGGGCAGTGATCACTTTTGGAATACTAAACTGATAATCACATGATGCTTTACTGTAGGCTGCAGTGTGCAATATTCCATGTGGATGATTTTTTAAAATAACAGCTTTAATAAGATGTAATTCATATACCATACAACTTATCCATTTAAAGTATACAATTCAGTGCTTTTTATTATATTCTTGGAGTTATATAGACATCATCACCATCAATTTTAGGATATTTTCATCACTCCAAAAAGAAACCCTGTATCCATTATCAGTCATTCTCAGTTCATTAGCTCTAAGCAAACACTAATCTATTCTCTACATTTAGATCATATTCATAAGAGAATTATTTTCCAAATTATAATTTTGAGTAAATTTGTAAGTCTTATTACGGTGTGTCTTTTTTTAAAGCTAATGCTTTTCTCACATAGTACTGATCAATTTTCAGGGTAACACCTTTTTTATTTTTCAAGTTCTTAGTACTAGAAAAGATTAATTCCTAAATAGCATCTTATTGACATTTTAGGGATGAGCCAAAAGCTTCTCTTTGTTCAATTGTAAAACTACTTTTGAACTTTAATTCATTTCTGAGGCATAGAAGACTAGGAATTTAGTATATTAAACCTAAAGAAAAGGAAGTGGAGAGTCTGTTGTCCAGGAAGACCTGGTGCTGAAGAAGTCCCTTATACATAAATGGTCAAGTTCCAAGTTTCCCCGATTAAAACTCACCCCACTAGCACTTCCAAATACTTGTTTCCCCTAACTCCTTAAAATCCTTGATTATAAGCCATCAAGGAGTTTGGGCTTTTGAGCAATAGCTTTCCCATTCTTCTGTGTAGTGTTAGCAGTAAAGTGATTCTAATTTCTCCACTGCCAAAACAAAAAAAACTAAAGAATAAGCAAAAATGTCATGGTAAGTATGTAAAAATTTGTTTTATTAACTAATATAATTTTCTAATTTTCTAAGTGTTAATGAAAATAATAAAATCATGTATGTTATTTTGAATTGTAAGTACAGATGGTTCTGGACTTGTGGTAGTTTGATTTACAGTTTTTCAACTTTATGGTGGTGCAAAAGCAATACAAATTCAGTAGAAACTGTCCAGGCTAAGCTATGAGGTCCAGTAGGTGTATTTTCAATTTACAGCATTAACTTATAATGGGTTTATCAGAATGTAACCCCATTATAAGTCGAGGAGTATCTGTATAGGTGTTGATCTAATAGTGCCTATGTTACTTTTCATGCTAGTACTATTTATACTACTCAGGAGCTATTTTAAAATAGACTTCTTGGCGCAAATCCTCATTTTCGTTTTCTGAATTCAGAGTAGCCTCTTAGAGTTTTCAGTGAACAAAAAATAGGGCATTTCTACTTACAGAAATGTTTAGACACATATATGTGTTTTTACATCTTTAGTATGATTTCTGAGGAAATGTTTTGAGCAATGTCACTTTATATCTCTAAGGTTTAATATGCTTAATTTGATTTCATCTCTTCTTTTTTTAGATTCTCTGCAATGATTGCAATGGAAGATCTACAGTCCAGTTCCATATATTAGGCATGAAGTGTAATATTTGTGAATCCTACAATACTGCTCAGGCTGGAGGTTGTAGAATTTCACTAGATCAGCAGTGACCAGCATATACTGCACTGGAAAACTCAGCATTTTCTGATAGAAAAAGCTATCTTTAGTATCCTATTGTCATAATGTGTCAGAACCTATGCATTAGAGTTGATGTGTTTTGTACTAGTGTCACAGCATAAAGTCATTTACAAATACTTAAGGATTCAGGGTCTCTTTATAGAATTATCATATCTATATTTAATGAAAGTCACTACACCTGTGTTTTGATTGAAAATGCCTTTACTGTCAGTTGTTTGGAAGCCAATGATGTTTGCCACTGAACCTTACATCCATAGAAATATGTTATACTTTCATGGAACTTTGCTTTAAGTGGCACTCTGCATGCAGAATTCATTTCCAGTTTGACAGAACTGTAATTAATTCTAAGTATTCTTGACTTTTTAAGGGCTGTACTATAATAAGAATATGGTCTATCTTACTGTTAAAATCTAATTCCATGTGCTTTAGAAATTTCTAAGACAGTCCTTTGGATCTTGTAAATGTGAATTTTGACATAATAACTGCTAATAAAATTATATTGAAACATTGTTTTATAGAAATTTTTTCCCCAAGACTATGTTTTTGGCTTAATTCGGGCAATATAATCTTATACTGTAAAAGAAATATTCTTTTGTTTTGAGGTATTCTTTCATAAGATTAGTTGGGAAAAATGTAAAAGAATAGAATTCTTCTAAGTCTTAAGAAAACCATCAACATTGACAATAATTTTGTTTTGGTTACCCAAAATAATTTCTTCAAAGAATAATTCATTCAGTAAGTATTTAGTGAGCAACTACTTTGTGCTGGGTATGGTTCTAGATGCTGCAGAGACAACAAAAAACAATATAGACAAAAGTCCCTGCTCTTAATGGTGGTACATTCTAGTGTTCTTCATGCTTGATAGGCTTCTAATGTGTGTGGGCATGCGTGTGTGTGTGTGTGTGTGTGTGTGTGTGTGTGTGTGTGTGTTTATGCATGTAGTGGTTGTCTTTGTTGTAAGTGGGTGGATTCTTTCTTCCCTAAATGCTTGAAAGTAGGTGAGTAGAAAGGTGCAGAATATTCCTGGCAAGATCTCTGATTTTTTAATAGTTTTTTGTACTCATGTAGTAGAATTAAATATACCTCTTAATTCAGGAACAGTGCACAACAAAACTTGATGATCCTGAATTTTAACACTAGTATCCCAGTATCCAACTTAGTCTGTTTATAAAAAGCTTTATAAGTAAAGTGTGTACTTATCAGTCAACTCCCATTACATTTCTAACTTTGAGCTAGTTGAATTTTCTGTGAATAAGGAAGATGGTGTTATAACTAGAGATCCTAACATTTCTGGAACATTTATTTTTTCTTCTGTTGAAATTTCTTTACTTGGATAAAGGCAGCAGTATTGATTTCCAGTTTGGAGCCTAGACCTTCTCAATTCTATCTTGCCTTCCTGTCTCACATGTTCTACTCTTGCGATCTCTCCCTTCACCTGTTTCTTTGGCCTGGGCAGGGGAGCACTGTCAATCTTGATTTGGGGAAGCAATGGGATATCTTGTTCGGTGTTAACTGCTCGGAATACAGATAAGGAAAGACTAGTTTTCTAGTTGTAATACTTTTTGTTTCTGTTATCCTGCTAAACTAGTTAAGTCATGATTGCTTTTAATCATAATCACTGGATCTTTGAATAGGAGTATAAAAGTTCAGTGTTTTAAGAATCTACTATGTGCCAGGCTTATGCATTAGTGTTAATCATTACAATAATTCTGTAGCATAGGTGTCTTCATTTTATTGATGAGAAAGCTGATGTTCAGAGGTTATATGACATGCTCAAGTAAATGACAGGTACTGAATGTTGGAGCTGGGAATCAGGTCCAGGTGTGTGACCCCAAACCCACTGTACCACACTGCCTTTGACTCAAACTTCTATTTTGCCAAAGTACTCCTAATAGTTAAGTCATCTGTTATGGAGGAGCTCATGATTCGTTAGACCTTCCAGTTTTAGAAGTCTTACTATTTTTTTTTTGAACAGCTGTTTAGTTTTTATTTCATAATCATAAAGTTAATTCTGCAATCCAGCTAGACTGGGAAGGGGTAAGGAAATTATGGAACCCAATAAACTGGCAAGAGCACAAAGATTATAGAACATTCCAAGCAAATCGGGGTGAAGGGGTGCTCTCCGGAGCTACAGAAGGAATGGTCTGGTGGTTAAGATAAAACACAAGTCAAATTTATTAGAGTTGTCCACAGTCAGCAATGGTGATCTTGCTGGTCTTGCCATTCCTGGACCCAAAGTGCTCCATGGCTGTCACAATATCCATGCCTTCTTTCAGCTGGCTGAAGACCACATGCTTGCCATCGCACCACTCAGGCTTGGCAGCGCCGATGAGAAACTGGAAGCCATTTGTGTTAGGCCCAGCATTTGCCATGGACAAGATGCCAGGACCTGTATGTTTCAGGACAAAGTTCTCGTCCTCAAATTTCTCCCCATAGATGGACTTGCCACCTGTGCCATTATGGCGTGTGAAGTCACCACCTGGCACATAAATCCTGGAATAATTCTGTGAAAGCAGGAACTTTTATAACCAAGTCCTTTCTCCCCAGTGCTCAGAGCACGGAAGTTTTCTGCTGTCTTTGGAACTTTGTCTGCAAACAGCTCGAAGGAGATGCGGCCCAAGGGCTCGCCGTTGACAATGTCGAAGAACACGGTGGGGTTCACCATGGCTGGTCACGGGCGGCTTCGGGGCGGAGGTGTCTGCAAAGCTAGATGTCATGTTTTAATTCATAATCTGATTACTTAAATCTTAACTCAGGATCCAAATTTGTCCAAAATAAGCAGAATTAGTAAATGCTTATGATATCCTGTCATGTGCTTGAAGCAGTTTTCAAATGCCCTGGAAGTCAAGGCTCCAAAGATTTGTTCATGACATGTCAATTCACTTCTCATTCTCAATCATAAGTTCCTCAGCATTCAGTATGTAATAACTTAAAATGGAAAGTCTTTCCTGATTCAAGAATATTTTTATTGTGGGAAATATGTAAGAAGGAGGTAGTCCTGGCCGGGTTGCTCAGTTGATTGGAGCATTGTCCCCTACACCAAAGGGTTGCAGGGTTTGATTCCTGGTCAGGGCACAAACCTAGGTTGCAAGTTCAATCCCCACAGTCTGGTCGTGTATGGGAGGCAACCAACCGGTGTTTCTCACATCAATGTCTCTCCCTCCTGCCCTTCCTTCCTTCTCTGAAATCAATAAAAAACATACTTGGGTAAGGATTAAAAAAAATAAGGCAAGTCTCATCTTCCAGAGATAACTACTGTTCATATTATAACAGATAACTTCATTCTTTTCTTTTCCTGTTAATAGAGACGTAAAAAGCTTACAGGAATATATGCCTAGTCTGGTCTTAGGAATTGTCTGTCCCTGAAATAAGGAACAGCATAATTGTCTGTCTCTAATTTGTATCTTAGTGTACTTATTTTAAAAACCAGTAACAATATGTTTATGAATATTTTTTAAAGGGGAGGGCATCAAGGGTTCAGGTGGATTAGTTTATTATTATTTTAAAAAATATATTTTATTGATTTTTTACAGAGAGGAAGGGAGAGGGATAGAGTTAGAAACGTGGATGAGAGAGAAACATTGATCAGATGCCTCCCACACAACCCCTCCTGGGGAGGTGCCCGCAACCAAGGTACATGCCCTTGACTGGAATCGAACCTGGGACCCTTAAGTCTGCAGGCTGATGCTCTATCCCCTGAGCAAAGCCAGTTAGGGCTGAATTTCTTGGTGCATAGAAGCTCAGTGGCCCCTTTTATCATTTAAAAAGTGTACATAGGTTATTTCTTAACTCTTGTAATTTCTAGAGTCTTAAGTGTAGGGAGCTCTATATGATACTAACTTTAGCTCATGTTTGAAGTAATAGTTTATGGAGTCAGATTTTTAAATTGTGGGTTTTTTATCACTAAAACCTATTTTTATATTGCATACATGTTTCATTTTAAAAAAATTTGGTCATGAATCAAAATGAATGTGAGTACTAAGGAGCCAACATCCTTATAAGTGCTGGGCACTTAATAGGTGTGCAGTAGTGAGTAAATCAATTTGAAATGAATTAATTTGAAGTGGTTGCTGTTAAAAATTCTATGCCATTTCTTTTTTTATTCTTAATCCTCACCCAAGGATATTTTTCTATTGAGGGAAGGAGGGAGCGAGGGAGGGGAGAGAGAGAGAGAGAGAGAGAGAGAGAGAGAGAGAGAGAGAGAGAGAGAGACATTAATTGGTTGCCTCCTGCAACTTTCAACGCAGATATGTGCCCTTGACCAGGAATCAAACCGGCAACCCTTCGGTTTGCAGGCTGACACTCTAACCATTGAGCAACACTGCCCAAGGCTGTCATTTCTTTAAATAGTTATATCTGCTTAAGTTCTCTTAAAAAACTTCCTAAATGGATTTGTTTCTTACTGTCATTTTCATGTGGGTTTCCCCCTTGTGTTTGTCTAGGTAATACTTTGGATTATATGCCACCTTTGGCAGGTCTGCTTCTTTGGTTTATTCTTACACATCCATTTTCATTCCCATAATAATCTTATACCTATCCTCACATCCATCCGGCTAGATTACTTTTCCTAAGCTTAGACTTGTTATAATTTTGGTCAAAATAAAGTACAAGTGTATATAACTGTGTATTTAATTAAGAACAGATTCCTTGCTATGACATCTTTACAATATCCCAATTTTATCTTTTCAGTTTTATTTTTTATTTACATACACTTCTTAAACACATCTCTGATTTTTTGCTCCTTGCCTTTGCACACATGGTTTCCTCATGGAACAATCATTCTTAGAAAAATGTAGTTGTCAAAGGCCTGCCTCTTCTTCACCATCCAGCTCAAAGTTTACCTTCTTCATGAATGCTAATTAATATCTAAAATTTGTAATCTCTCCCTCTATACACTATAGCACTGTACCAGTCTTAAAGGACTTAGTATTTCCTTTATTATGGCTCAGTTTTTGCCTTTCCCCTTCTCATTTCAACATTGCTTATGCAGCACTGTATATAAAATTTCCTGTGGACAAAGCAGGGATGGGGTTGGGGGTACAACTAAAACTCAAAACCCTGTATTGATGTGTGGAAGAGAAACACAGGAGGTAATTGGTGGGAGCTACGGGAGGTAAGAAGATGGGCTGTGGAAGCACCCTCAACCAGGATGGCTGGGGTGAGAGAAAGGGCCTATTACATTTTGAGGACAGTGATGGGGCTTTTCACCTCAAAATGCCTTGTTCATAAGAATTTGCTAAATTTCTAGTGGGATTAAAAAAAACATCTTGCTCCCCAGTTTTCACTGTATTTAAGAATCTGATAGAAGTGTAGTACTAGAATGTATTGGTTGAAATGTGATGGTATCAAGAACCTTTCTTAAACTAGAAGACAGGAATCAAGTCGTGCTGGAATCTGTCTGGTAGGTTCATCTATTCATTTATCCCATGTAACTCACTGTATTTTGCACTAGTTGTTCCAGATTATAAAAAAGTGAGGAGTAAATGACCTCAATTTGTCCTGGCCCAGGAGAGGTGGATGTGTGACAGTGCTACAGGAGTGTTTTTCCTGATTTCTAGCAAGTGTCAAGTGGCTCAATAAGTGAGGAGCCCTTAGAACAACTTCCGGACAACTTTTTGGCTTGGTTCTGCCACTCAGGGACCACAAAAGTGCTGTCTTTTGGAGGTGTTTGAGCCTGTGACTTACGCGTTCTCTATTTTAGAATCAGTAGGTAAGTACATTCCTATGGGTGTCAACAGGCCTGCTCTGTGACCCCTGGGGTAATGCCTGACAGTTCATTAAGGATTGCCCTTGTCTAGATGTTGCTTAGGCCTGCCAAGCATTTGCTCTGGTAAACCTCTGATCAGGATCCGAGCATCAGGCTGGTTGCACTTGTTTTCTCCCCGAGTCAAACTTCCCTTAATCACCCACCTGCTTCCAACTATTGTCCTGTTTTCACTCCTCTGGCATATTGTATTTTTCCATGTATAAGATGCTATTTTTTTTTCTAAAATCGTTAGACTAAAAATTGAGGGGCATCTTATACACGGAAATCAGCCCAGGAGGGAGCCAGCAGGTGCGTAGCTGCCCATACCTTGTCAAACAGGCTTCCTCCAATCATGAGCCTTATTATTACTGACATCAGCTGATGCCATAATTGGAGGTGGAGGTGGAGAGTGCACAGATGCAAAAGGGACCGGAGAGTTCTGAGCCCATGAAGATGTCAAAAAATAAAAAGATAAATACTGGTAAGCAATTGTCTTACTCTGCAAAATTCAAACTGAATGTAATCAGCTGTGCAAAAGAGCATGGATATAGAGCTGCAGAGAGCTAATTTGGACCTCCTCCCACTGAGTGTCTGATCAGACTGGAGAAAACAGGAAGAACAACTCCTTAAGATGCCCAAAAAGAAGAAGGCCTTAAGAGGAAAACCAGCAAAATGTTTAAGATATTGATTTAATTTTGGGTTGGAAAAGTGTGTGTGGGGGGTGTCTTATACTTGGGGTGTCTTATTCACGGAAAAATACAGTATTCTATTTTTCTTAGAGTCAGAATTCAGAATGAGCTAAGGATGGTAAACAGCCCTTTAGCCTAGAGGTTGCCGCAATTCCAACCATTGCCAATAGAGTGGGCTTAGGTGGGGCTTTGCCATTGGCTCCTCATCCTTGTGGGTGGGGACTCTGAGGAGCTGAGTCTGGAGAACTTTGAAAAAACAGTTCTGGGTCTTCTAGAGCAGCGGTCACCAACCAGTGGTCCGCAGACCACTGGTTGTCCGTGAGGTCTGGAAGGTTGGCGAACGCTGTCTAGAGCCTGTTCACAACATCAGAAGATCTCTTGGAAACCCATCCCCGATTGCCCCAGACTGTTGTCCACCCACTTACTCTCACCTCCCACGTGGCTTCACATTTGCTTGAAGTCTCTAATTGGCATTTGTTCCAGTCTCCTTTGCTTAGATTATTTACACGTTAAATTAATCTCCCTTGTTGAATTCCAATTTCCTTTAGAACAACTAATTTAGAGCCTGATATGGAACTTAATATGATCTGTGCCTTCTCTTAAAGTTTTAATGAGTTATATTCCTCCGGAGTTCTTTTTTCTGATTTTTATTGTACTTGTTTAATTTTTGCTCTATGGCAGCATTGATTGTGGGTCTGGAAACTCTGCCTCTTTAGTTTCAAAGGTATTTCTGGGTGAAGGTTACCTTCAGAAGATAGAAATGTTAGGATTTTAAGAAATGACATGAGATGATAAAAACTGACCCAACTCTTTAAAAAAAATCAAATTTGAGTCATCCATTTACAAGAGTATATGGTAACATTTATATTCAGTATAAAGAATAATAATAACCTGAACATTCAGGCACTCACCACCAGAGAAGAAATAATAGAACATTGACAGTATTTGTGACACCCCTACCCTCACAATAGCTTCCTTAATTACATGTTCTTCTCTCTTATTGCCTCATTCCATGAAACAATAATCCTGAATTTTGTTAGTTGTTCCTTGCTATTGCTTATAGTTTACTATCCACATATCAATTCCTCTAAATATATATTTTATTTTTACCTACTTTTGACTTTTGTATAGATGGAATCATGTTATATACTAGAGGCTCAGTGCACAAATTTGTGCACCAGTGGGGGTCCCACGGCCTGGCCTGCAGGGATCGGGCGGAAACCAGCTCTCCAACATCTCCGAGGGGTCCCAGATTGTGAGAGGATGCAGGAGTTCTGAGTCAAGTTCTGTATCGATTGAGAAGTAAATTTGGGAGTCAAGATATTGCTGCTAATGGGGAAAGTAGATTGTGGCTTGGAACCAAGGCCAAATTAAGTTTGCTCTTCCTTATTCTAAGTTGAATTTACCTGTACAGTCATTGAGTACACTTGGAGAGGGAAGTAGTGAGTCCTAAATACTGCAGTTGCAAGGGGCAAGGCTACAGCCTAGAAAGGGCTTAGGCCGTACATGTGCAATGGTTTTTTTCCAAATTTCACCATTAGGTAACTCCTCTGATAGGTGGGGTGCATGGGGAAGCCAAGGAGAGAAGGATGGAGGCTTTCTAAAGAAGTTGATCCTTTTTATCAATGGGGTAAGGAGCTTGGGCCACCTGTGCAGTTGGAAATCCAGGTATACTATCAGCCAGCCCTCTACACGCGCAGATTCTCAACTTTCCTTTGACCCTGGAACAATGCTCATCAATTGAGAAAAACCCACTTATATGTAGATCTGTGTTGTCCAAGCCCGCTTAGTTCAAGGGTCAACTGTACTTCCAAAGAGGGTAGAATTGATTAGCTGAGACAAGAATATGGAGGAATCTTGGTTCCAAAGGCCCTGAGATAGTCATGTTGTCCTGGTATCTTTTAAATGAAGGTAATTTGAATCTGGTCAGACCATGTGGGCTGAATGTAACTTGCAGATAAATAACTTCTTCCTGGTATAGATTCTAAAGCTGGCCTGACCTCCAGGGATGGTGGGCTGTGGCACCAGGCAAGACCCAACTTCCACTTTGTCATCTTGAAAATGAAACAGTGCTGGCTGGTGTAATCTGTGCACTGTTTCTTTTACAATCAAATCATGTTGATGTCCTAGGCAAAAGAGCACTATTTGTCAGAATTAATCTGCCTCTTTCTTTTGGCCTTTTACTCTGTGAGTTGATGTATTTCTTTGGGGCGATTTTGCTGTGAAGATTAACGGATTTGTTCGAAATAATGAAATTATAGACTTTAGAGTTGGAAGACCATATATTCTAACCCACTTTGGTTTTGCTTGATCAAACTGAATTCCAGAAAACTGCAATTTACTTGCCCAAGCTTTCTATGAAGGCCTGCAAAGGAAGAGTTTTTCTTTATTTTCTGCACCACTATCTCCTCTGAGGCTCTGTATATGTATGTGTGTTGCAGGCTGGGATAAATACAGTTGTCCCCGTGCATAAACACCTACCCAGACATACAGATAAGAGATGATCTGAGTTGGGAGAAGGGAGACATGAGGAATAAGGGAAAAGAATGAGAAACATGTAGGAATAAATAGAAGAAGTATCTATTATTGTTACATTAGCTGTATTTCCTAATGTAACAGTTGGGTGTAGAAATCTAGTTGTATCTGTGTATCCAAACATTTGGGCTCCTAGTTTAGTCTAAAGGTTTAGGGGAGAGGCCAGAAACAATCTTGAGTTGCCTAACGGTTGAGTGAGCAGCTTGATATAATAGAAATGGCTTGGACTTTGGAAGCACAGAAGTTCAAATTCTGTCAATCTAACATGGCCTTGGGTCTTAACTTCCCAGACATTTTACTGTTTGTGAAATAGAGATGGTAGCAACAACTTCACAGGGTTTGTGTTGTGAGGTTTAGATAAGATCAAGTGTAAAGCACTCAGGAGAGTGCCTGCTGTGTACTGGGCCATCAGTAGACCTTACTAGTAAAGCTCATACCCTTCCTGTCTGCAGCATTGAGGTGATCTCTAGTATCTGCTCTCGGTGAACTGTACCAATGTCCCTAAATCTCCAGCCACTGGAACAGAGTCTATGCCTTACCATTCTCAAGTGGGTTCTGACTGAAGAGGGCTTGGGAGACTGCCCAGGGACAAATGGCCTCGAGTAGATTGGGTCTTGCTTCTTACTCTGCCCAGAGGGCCTCACAGACCATGAGGTTCTTCTGGCACCATACCAGGTCCTCGCCATTCAGCCTGTAGCCCTAGGCTCTCCAATCCCTTGGATATCCCTCTCATCCTTGACTCATTTTTCCACTGAGGATGACAGGAGCTGGTTGCTCTGTCCTTTCTGAGGAAAGACAAGTGAATTGGTCTTCGATGTGGAACATCCTGAGTGGCTGTCTGCTGACTGGTTGGCCTGTGGATGAAGTAGTCTGGTTGTATAGCTCTGAGCTTGTTATAGGGGGAATCCATTTTCTTTGTAAAGTAACTGACAGATTTTAGTGAGGTTGTGATGAGGGACATTTCTTTTGAGGTCATTGTAGTACATTTTGATTTCTCAAAAGAACAAATTTCTAAATTTAGAAGGAAAAGGATCTTCTGAACTTCAGAATGGTTTGATTGTGGATGGGAGACTTGGATTGTTTCCTAATTTCTCTGCTTAGAATGGGGCAAGTAATTTTCCTGGTAATCAGTTTTCTTTTAGGTAAAAGAAATAATACATAATAACTCCTGATAAATTTAGAGAAAGTTTTCACCCTGTTAGTAGTCATATTTACTAGGCAGTAGAGTAGAATGGTTAAGGACACAGGCTCTGGAGACAGTTTGTATCGATCAGTTCTGTTATATTTACTTGCTGTGTGACTTTGGGCAACTTATTTAACCTTTCTGTGGTTCTTGGGTCATTTGTGAAGATTAACTTTACTTCTGTAAAATGTTTAGACAAAGGTAGCTATATTATGATGTATCTCATATCTGCTACCTTTTCATATTCTTTACTTATTAACATTTAATTATATACACTGATTGGATATTCATTCTTTACCTTCACCATCTTGCCTGAATTAAGTCCCATAACTTTCCTCCCCTCTCTGATTTATGCTTTTACATCTGGATAAGATGATTGGCAGCCTGTGGTACAAAGATGCTGGCGAACTTTGCAGGGAAAATGAACTCAGGTTACCATCAAACTTTGTTTTCTGACAGCAGAGGGTGCCACAGTGTTTCTGGTGACAGGAATTTTTTGTGCAGAATGATTTTTTTTCCTACATGGTACTTAAAAAGTAAGAGCTCTTCCAGGATACTGACATTGAGAACATTTGTTGTCCGTTATATAAGAATGACACAAACCAATATCAAGTGTGCACAGTCATTGAGTAGTTTTAAATTTTAATTAAGCATGTCTATTGCTATCATATTTCATATCTGCCTGTTTGAATTCCTTGGGCCAGATGTGTAAAGGTGGAATATTTCCAAGAGTATATGACCAGTGCTGTCTGCTAATGTTATATCCTTTTACATTTTGGGGCAAGAGAGGAGGGAGGGACAGTGGTGAGGGGTCAAGGGGAGAGGAAGAAGTCTGGGAGCAGGCAGCACCAGTGCCGGAATGATGCAAATTTTGGTGCCATGGGGAATCTCCAAGCTGAACAGGACCAGATAGATGAGAGTTCTAAGTGGAAAAGTGCTGTTTGGCTTGCTGATAATTGGCAACTGATCAAGCCAGAGAAACAAATATACATACCAAAGGGGGTCCAAAATATGGCAGATTGAATTTTTTAAGATGGCTGCAGTAAGATCTCCATTCCATATGCTTATTGTCCAATGTGACATTGATATTCCTTCTATTTAAGAGCTGGGGACTACTTTTTCTCCCCTTGAACATGCGTGGCCAGTGACTGTGGTTGAAGTGATATTTCCTAGACTAGGTCATAAAGGTGACAGATTTGCTACCGGGACATATTGGAATCTCACTGCCATGCTATGAGGAAGCCCAGGTCACACGGAGAGCCCACATGTGACCTTCAGCTGACATCACAACCAACACTTAGCCATGATTGTCAGACTTATGAGTGAGGAAGCTTTCAGAGGGCTCTAGCCTCAGTCACCTCCTGATTGTAACCACATGACAGACTGAGTGTAGAAGTGCCCAGCTCAATCTAGTCAGCACCCAGTACCATAAGAGATAATGAGAACATGATTGCCATTGTTTTAAATTTTGGGGTGATGTGTTTCCTAACAACAGTAACTGAAATACAAAGTTAGGGTCCACCAGCCAGAGGGTCTGGGATAAGAGAGTAAGTCAAGGATGTATTTCCAAAGTTAAAAGCTATTTAGCAGAAAGGAGTTTGGGCACAGAAGAAGGATTCAAGATCAAGGTTGGGGCAGCCAATTAGGGAGTCTACAAGTGAAGCATGACTGGTCAGGGCTCTGTGATGTGGCAGACTACCTCCTATCTTGCTCTTCTTAAAAATAAGCCCACACCCGCTGGCCGGTGTGGCTCAGTTGGTTGGAGCATCATTCCATACACCCAAAAGTGGCATATTTGATTCCTGGCCAGAGCATATACCCAGGTTGTGAATTTTGAATACATTTAACATTTTATTCTGTTTTAGTCAACATTTGCCAACTCCAATAAGAGAGACTGAAACAAAACATTTAAATTAAATATTCTTCAAAGTTTACAAACCCAAATAATAAAAGAAACCTCAATACTCAAACATTAAAATTTAATTATATAAGTTTGTAGAATTTATGGTTCTGAGTTATTAAAGCTTAAAATTGCATGAAGACTTCTGGGACACTCTCTGTTATTTGATTAATCCCCAGTATGTAACCAATTTCTCATCCCTGCCACCATACCCACCCTGTAGGGCACCCTCCTCACTCTACCCATTCTTCACCTCCCAGGCCAGGCTGCCCTTACACGGGGTTGCCTTCCTCACCTGAAGGGGCTATGACTCTCTGGGGCATTTGCATTGAGATGACTTCTTGCCCTGCTTGTCTAAGTTGAGCCACTCCCTGGTGTGGAAGGTGTCCCCCTCCCCCCCCCCACTTGACCTTCAGAGGCCTACTTTATGCTCTGGGCCCCATGGCTCACCCCCTCCCCATTTTATGATGTGGATACCTACTTCTCTTGGGCTCACCTAATAAATTTAGGACTGAATTGTTCAGGAAAAATGACAGGGAAAAAAAGGCAGGGAAAGGCAGAGGACTAAGAAGAGAAATAATTTGTTTTTAATCTTCCTTCAGTATATTCAAAGATATAAATTTCCCTCTCAGTATTATTTAGGTGCATCTCACAGATTTTAATATATAATACTTTCATTGTCATTCAGTTCTAAGTAGCTTATAATTTCCCCATTACTTTTGTTTAACCCAACCGTTATTCATTTATTTAAATAAAATGAGACCTTCAATCAAACTGTGTAAAATGGAATTCTAGAAGTCATTTTACTTGTTTTCTCTAGGCATGTTAAGTGCCAATGATCTCTTTCTGGCTCAACATGGGAAGTCAACAAGTATAAGTCTTTTAGAGAGGAGGAACTATTTCCCTGGAACATAACAGCAGTTTCTGAAGTCTGGATGTCTTACAAACCTTTGCTAGAATTAAAGTTGTCAGGTCAGTTTTATGATGCAGAATATTCTGTGCTTTTCTGGCAGCTTCAGGGGGAAGAGGAAATATTAGCTCCTTATCTTGCTAATACTTTTCACTAGAGTTAGAAGAGTCTAGTTTTTCAAGGCTAAATGTTAAAATGTATGAGGAGAAATAGAGGCAGTTCTGAAAATCCCCAAATTCACAGTTTGGAATGGATTATATAAGTTTTGCATCTATATTTCATAAGATGTTTTTTAGTTTCAGTTTGAGAATTAAATATTCTATATCTTTGTTCTTTTTCTGAAAATGATGACTTAAAAAACTCTGAGTAGAAGATTAATTTATTGTTCTGTCAGTTATTGTTCCATATTTTTAAGCCTACTATTATTAAATATGTACATATTTAATAATATCCTACCTAATAATAGACAAATATGCAAATTGACCATACTTCCAACACACCCACAAGCCACGCCCACAAGTCACACCCACCATCCAATCAGAGCGACTATGCAAATTAACCCAAACCAAGATGGCTACAGCCACAGAGAGCAAGGTTTCCCAGGTAACAGAGGAAGCCAAGCTTTCTGCCTGCCCTTGCCAGGCCTAAGCCTCCACTCAAGCTACAAAGTTTCAATTATAGAAGGTAAACAAATTCAAACAAATGGCGGCAGGATGGAGCTTGAGAGAGCAGGCCAGGGTTGCCGCCAGCAACAGGGGAAGCAAAGCTCTCTGCACACCCTGGCTGGGCCCACCCGCTTAAGGCAACAAAGTTTTAATTATAGAAGGTGAATTAACTGCCACAGAAATGGCTGCCAGCCGCGGAGGGAGCCCCAGGTTTGGCTCTGCTCCAGGCTACAAAGTTTCAATTGTAGAAGGAAAATAAATTCCAGATACCAGGGCCTCCGCTTGGGTTGCCAGGGGGCGTGGCCTGCCTGCAAACCACCCCAGGCCTCTCGCTCAGGCTGCCCCACACCCCAAGGGAACCCCCACCTGATCTGGGACACCCTTCAGGGCAAACCAGCTGGGCCCCACTCCTGCACCAGGCCTCTATCCTATCTAATAAAAGAGTAATATGCAGATTGATCATCACTGCAACACACAATATAACTGCCCCCATGTGGTAAAGATCCTTCCCCCATGTGGACACAAGATGGCCACCACAAGATGGCCAGCAGGAGAGGGCAGTTGGGAGGCACCCGGCCTGCAAGGGAGGGCAGTTGAGAAGGACTAGGCCTGCAAGGGAGGGCAGTTGGAGGTGATCAACCCTGCAGGAGAGGGCAGTTAGGGGTGACCAGGCTGGCAGAGGAGGGAAGTTGGGGGCAAACAGGCTGGCATGGGAGTGGTTAGGGGATGATCAGGCTGGCAGGCAGAAGCGGTTCGGGGCAATCAGGAAGGCAGGCAGGCAAGCAGTTGGGAGCCAGCAGTCCTGGATTGTGAGAGGGATCCCATGTTGGAGAGGGTACAGGCTGGGCTGAGGGACAACCCCCCTCCGTGCACGAATTTCGTGCACCGGGCCTCTAGTATATATATATTCATTGTCATTAAATCTTCTTGGTCTCTTATTCCCAATACCAACATATAACTTTTATTTATCCCATATGATGTTTTTCATTTTATATATTTCTTTTTGTATATTATTAAAATTGCTATACTGGATTACTTTTGGTTTATATCTAAATAGTTTATCTTTTTTAATCCCTTAAAATTATTTAAAGAATTTTAAAACTAAACACCTGACTCAAGAATAAACAATGAGGAGAAACCAAGATGGCGGCATAGGTGAAACACCTAACCTGCAGCCGGGCACAACAATTTCAAAGGCACAACTAGAGGTCAGAACGGACATCGTCCAGAACCACAGGAGAGCTGGCGGACTGAAATGCCCACAGCTGGGGGGAAGGAGAAGGCCACGGGGACAATCGGGGGAGCCGTAAAAGCCTGAGGTATGGAGAAACTGGCGGAGACACCAGCACGCGCGCCTGCGGGGAGGATGGAGCCGGAGAGGAAGGGGTGGCTGACGGCCTGGCCGGCGTTCACTGGCAGGAAGGAGGTAAAGGCTCCGGAGTGCGCTAAGCGCCGGCTCCGACTGCACTGAGCGCCAGTTCCGGGCGAAACCCTGGGAAGCCAGGCGCAGGCTGGGGGAATGAATCTGGGCTGTGGGGCGCAGGCACAGAGGAGCGGGGGAAGGCAGAGCTCCAGAGGCGCGCACGGGAAGGGGCGCAAAGGACGGACTGTTGCCTGCGCCACTGAACTGCCCTAGCGGGAAGGAGACATAAGCTCAGGACCGTGCTGAACCCCAGTTCCGACTGCACTGAACCCCAGTTCCGGGCGAAACCCTGGGAAGCCAGGCGCACGCTGGGGGAATGAATTTGGGCTGTGGTGGCGGAGGCACAGAGAAGCGGCGGCTCCAGACGCGCGCACTGGAAGGTGCGCAGAGGACGGACTTTTGCCTGCGCCACTGGGTGGCCCTGCTGGGAAGGAGACAGGGACGCCAGACTGCGCTGAGACCCAGTTCCAACTACACTGAAACCCAGTTCCAGGCGAGAATCTGGGAGTCCAGATTCATTAGGGGAGGGACTGGACTGTTTGGCAGTGGGCGAAACTCCAGGGCGCGTTTCTCTCAGAGGTGTTTGCAAGGAATACAGAGGGACACAGACACAGGAGCCTCATAGGGCGGGGCTGACAGGAAGCCAAGGTTGTAGGCTCCACCCTGTAGCTCCGCCCCAGCCAAGCTGAGCAGAAGTTTTTTCCTGCTGAGTGCCTCAGGTAGTGGCTGACCCACACTACATTGGAGACCCAGAAACGAGGGCATCTAGTGGTTGGTGGGAGATGACACCAGATTTCAATCACTTGCATAAGGGAGGCATTCTAGAGGCAGACTCAGTGAGCGCCAAGGCATTGCTGCATCAAGACCCGGCCCACAAACATGTCTCCTGCACAGCAACTCTTCCTATATAGACAAAGAGGGTCCTCACGGCCAATTGGCCTGGAGGACAATTCCTCCCAGTGACACCAACAACAATCAAGACTTAACTTTACAAAGGAGGACCAAGATGGAGACATAGGGCGGCAGCCTGATCGTTGCCTACCACAACAATATTGAGACTACGACGGGAGAGCAGAGCAGACACCAGCCAGAAAGACCGGGGGGCTGGCTGAGCAGATGCTCTACAACTAGAATAAAAGAGAGGGGTACGCAGGATGATGCTGATGCCAGTGACCCAAAGTCCACACTTTAAGAACTATGGCTCAGGTGACACAATGGTGGCCTGGAACGTGCTCGGCGCAGTTCCCCCGGCGGTCTCCGGCTGAGGGGACGGCTCCACTCGCTGCCGAGCACGGACAGACGAGCCCCTGGGAGACATGGGGAGGGAGACTCCGTGCTTGCTGACCTCCGAGTCCTTCAAGAATCTCAATGCCCCGAAGTGGCCAGGTGCGCACGCTCAGCGACTGGCCACCGTTGCAGACCCAAGGGCCGACGCAGCGACACCGGACCAGCCCACCGCCGGGCACCGGGCACACCAGAGCCTTGCCGAGCCCGCCGCCCAACGAGTTCTGCGGCAGCCGCCCTGGAGCTCTGAGAAAATGACCGAAGGAATTGCTGAGAGGGAATTGACCAACAGGAATTGGGATCAAGAAGACGAAACCCCGCTGAGACCCGAGTCCAGGCGAGCCTGCGAGCCTCTGGGCTCAGATGTGGTCACACGCCTCTGGGTCTAGGTGAGGCCTCACGCCCCTGGGTTTGGGTGAGGCCACGCGCCCCTGGGTCCAGGTGAAGCTGGATTCCGGGTTCGGGTGAGGCCATGTGCCCCTGGGTCCGGGCGAATCTGAACCCTGGGTCCGGGTGAGGCCGTGGGCCCCTGGATCCGGGTAAGGCTGGGTCCCGAGTACGGGTGAGGCCGTGAGCCCCTGGATCCGGGTGAGACCACGCGACCAGGGGTCTGAGAGAGGTAACGCGCCCCTGGGTCCGGGTGGCTTCGTGCACCTAGGTCCAGGTGAGGCCACGTGCCCCTGGGTCTGAGAGAGGCCACGCACCCCTAGGTTCGGGCGAGACCATGTGTCCCTGGATCCGGGTGGGGCCTCGTGCACCTAGGCCCGGGTGGGGCCGCGTGCCCCTGGGTCTGGGGGAGGCCAGGCGTCCCTGGGTCCGGGTGAGACCGTGTGTCCCTGGATCCGGGTGAGGCCTCGTGCGCCTAGGTCCGGGTGAGGCCACGTGCCCCTGGGTCTGGGGGAGGCCAGGTGTCCCTGGATCCGGGTGAGACCGTGTGTCCCTGGATCCGGGTGAGACCTCGTGCACCTAGGCATGGGTGAGGTCACGTGCCCCGGGGTCTGAGAGGCCAAGCGTCCCTGGGTCCGGGTGAGACCATGTGTCCCTGGATCCGGGTGAGGCCTCGTGCACCTAGGCCCGGGTGAGCCCAAGTGGCCCTGGGTCTGGGAGAGGCCAAGCGTCCCTGGGTCCGGGTGAGACCATGTGTCCCTGGAGCCGGATGAGGCCTCGTGCACCTAGGCCCGGGTGAGGCCACGTGCCCCTGGGTCTGGGAGAGGCCAAGCGACCCTGGGTCCGGGTGAGACCATGTGTCCCCGGATCCGGGTGAGGCCTCGTGCACCTAGGCCCGGGTGAGCCCAAGTGGCCCTGGGTCTGGAAGAGGCCAAGCGTCCCTGGGTCCGGGTGAGACCATGGGTCCCTGGATCCGGGTGAGGCCTCGTGCACCTAGGCCCAGGTGAGGCCACGTGCCCCTGGGTCTGGGAGAGCCCAAGCGTCCCTGGGTCCGGGTGAGACCATGCGTCCCAGGATCCGGGTGAGGCCTCGTGCACCTAGGCCCGGGTGAGCCCAAGTGGCCCTGGGTCTGGGAGAGGCCAAGCGTCCCTGGGTCCGGGTGAGACCATGTGTCCCTGGAGCCGGATGAGGACTCGTGCACCTAGGCCCGGGTGAGCCCAAGTGGCCCTGGGTCTGGGAGCGGCCAAGCGTCCCTGGGTCCGGGTGAGACCATGTGTCCCAGGATCCGGGTGAGGCCTCGTGCACCTAGGCCCGGGTGAGCCCAAGTGGCCCTGGGTCTGGGAGAGGCCAAGCATCCCTGGGTCCGGGTGAGACCATTTGTCCCTGGATCCGGGTGAGGCCTCGTGCACCTAGGCCCGGGTGAGCCCAAGTGGCCCTGGGTCTGGGAGAGGCCAAGCATCCCTGGGTCCGGGTGAGACCATGCGTCCCTGGGTCCGGGTGAGGCCTCGTACACCTAGGCCCGGGTGAGCCCAAGTGGCCCTGGGTCTGGGAGAGGCCAAGCGTCCCTGGGTCCGGGTGAGACCATGCGTCCCTGGATCCGGGTGAGGCCTCGTGCACCTAGGCCCGGGTGAGCCCAAGTGGCCCTGGGTCTGGGAGAGGCCAAGCATCCCTCGGTCCGGGTGCGACCATGTGTCCCTGGATCCGGGTGAGGCCTCGTACACCTAGCCCCGGGTGAGCCCAAGTGGCCCTGGGTCTGGGAGAGGCCAAGCGTCCCTGGGTCCGGGTGCGAACATGTGTCCCTGGATCCGGATGAGGCCTCGTGCACCTAGGCCTGGGTGAGGCCACGTGCCCCTGGGTCTGGGAGAGGCTAAGCGTCCCTGGGTCCGGGTGAGACCATGCGTCCCTGGATCCGGATGAGGCCTCGTGCACCTAGGCCCGGGTGAGCCCAAGTGGCCCTGGGTCTGGGAGAGGCCAAGCGTCCCTGGGTCCGGGTGAGACCATGTGTCCCTGGAACCAGGTGAGGCCTTGTGCAACTAAGCCCGGGTGAGGCCACGTGCCCCTGGGTCTGGGAGAGGCCAAGCGTCCCTGGGTACGGGTGAAGCCAGATCCTGGGTCCGGGTGAGGCCGTGCGCCCCGGATCCATCCGGGTGAGGCTGGGTCCCAGGCCCGGGTGAGACCACGCGCCCCTTGGGTATGGGTGAGGCCACGTGCCCCTTAGTCCGGGTGACGCCGTGCCCCTGGGTTCGGCCGAGACCAAACCAGAGGGAGTCGGACCTCCATTACCACCATTTGTCCACCATCCAGAGCTGAGGGGTCAGTGCTGACATGTACACATAGGGAACTACTGGACATCGAAATTGGGTCTCAAAAGAACTGTTGGTCCAGGGGGAAGCTCGCTACAGATTGATTCATTTGCCTGTCAGCATAACTATTATTGCTCGTCTCACATTCAGTTCTTATTAGTATATATCTAGTGACATATGATCTCGCTCATCTAGGGGAAATGATGAACAACATAGACTGAGGAACAAGAACAGAACCAGAAGCAAGGAGGCATCGATCGGACTATCGGGCCTCAGAGGGAGGATAAGGGGGGGTGGGGGGAGGGTGGGGGGGGGGGGGGGGGAGGGGGAGAGTTCAACCAATGGACCTGTATGCATGCATATAAGCCTATCCAACGTTTAAGTTCAACAGGGGTTTGGGGCTTGCGTGGGGTGTGGGGTGGGATGGGAATGGGGGGATGAGGACAAATATGTGACACCTTAATCAATAAAGAAATTAAAAAAATAAATAAATAAAAAAAAAAAAAAAAAAGAATAAACAATGACAGTTTCTCTTCTCCCCACCCCCAGCCCATTTACCTGTTTCCCTCAAAGGCAATAGCTATCCTAAATTTTGTGTATATTATTGCCTTACTTTAAAAAAGTTACATATATACATATAAATCATATACATGTATGTATCATATATGTTAACAATATATTTTATTAGCTGTTTTTTAATTCTAAAAAGATTATATCAGGTTGTATGTAGTCTTCTTAGACTTGCTTTTATTACTCATCATTATGCTACCTATTTCTTAAAATAAGACAAGGAAGTTTGCTACACCCAATTGACTCTTCCTTTCACAAATTATTTCTCTGTAGCATGTGATACTCTTTGATAGCATTTTACCCCTTGTGGAATTTTTTTTTCAAAATAGTGGTCAGTCTTCTCAAACCATGTTGCTGCTTTGTCAACTAAGTGTATGTAATATTCTAAACCTTTTGTTGTCATTTCATCAGTCTTCACAGCATCTTCATCAGGAGTAGATTCCATCTCAAGAAACCACTTTCTTTGCTCATCCCTAAGTAGCAACTCCTCATCCATTAAAGTTTTATCATGAGATTGCAAGAATTCCGTCACATCTTCACACTCCACTTCTAATTCTAGTTCCCTTGCTGTTCCCACCACATCTGCAGGTACTTCCTCCACTGAAGTCTTGAATCCTGCAAAGTCATCCCTGAAGGTTAGAATCAAGTTCTTCCAAACTCCTCTTAATGTTGATATTTTTATCTCTTTCCATGAATCATTAATGTTCTTAATGGCATCTAGAAGGGTGCATCCTTTCCAGAAGGTTTTCAGTTTACTTTGCCCAGATCCTTCAGAGGAATCACTACCTATGGCAGTTGTAGCCTTACAAAATGTATTTCTTAATAAGACTTTAAAGTTGAAATTATCCTTGATTCATGAGCTGCAGAATGGATACTGTGTTAGCAGGCATGAACACAACATGAACATGAATCTCATTGCACATCTCCATCAGAGCTCTTGGGTGACCAGGTGCATTGTCAATAAGCAGTAATATTTTGAAAGGAATCTTTTTTTCTTAGCTAGGTCTCAACAGTGGGCTTAAAATCCAGGCTTTGTTGTTGTTATAGAGCACACGCAGAGTAGATTTAGCATAAATCTTAAGGGCCCTTGGATTTTCAGAATGATAAATGAGCATTGGCTTCAACTTCACCAGCGGCTTTAGTCCCTAACAAGAGAAGCAACGTGTCATTTAAAGCTTTGAAGCCAGGCATTGGTTTCTCCTCTCCAGCTATGAAAGTCTTAGTTGGCATCTTCTTCCAATATGAGGCTGTGTCATCTATACTGAAAATCTGTTTTGTGTAGATACCTTCATTAATAATCTTAGCTACTAGATCTTCTGGATAAGCTACTGCCTCTTCTATGTCACTTACTGCTTCATCTTGTACTTTTATGTTATGAAGACAACTTCTTTCCTTAAACCTCATGAACCAACCTCTGCTGTCTTCAAACTTTTCCTCTGCAGCATCTTTACCTCTCAGCCACATAGAACTGAAGAGAGTTAGGACCTTGCTCTGGACTAGGCTTTGGTGTAAGGGAATTTTGTGTCTGGTTTGATGCTGTATCCAGACACTAAAACTTTCTCCATATAGCAATAAGGCTATTTCACCTTAAACATTTTTTTAAATATAATTTTTGTGTTCACTGAAGTAGGACTTTTAATTTCCTTCAAGAACTTTTCATTCACAATTTGCCTAACTGTTTGGCACAAGAGGCCTAGCTTTTGGCCTATCTTGGCTTTTCATATGCCTTCCTCATTAAGCTTAATTATTTCTAGCTCTTTATTTAAAGTGAGAGACTTGCAACTCTTCCTTTAATTTGAATACTTAGAGGCCATTGTAGGGTTATTACCTGATTTCTGTTTCCTCTCAGGAAATAGAGAGGCCTGAGGAGAGGGAGAGAGGGGCGGGGGTGTTGGGGCGGATGACTGGTCAGGGGAGCAGTCAGAACACACACATTTATAGACTGGTTCACCATGTTATGAGTATGGTTCACAGTGCCCCAAAACAATTACAATAGTAACATCAAAGATGAACTAATCACAGATCAACATAACAAACATAATAATAATGAAAAAGTTTAAAATATTGTGAGAATTATAAAAATGTGACATGCAAACACAAAGTGAACTATTTGAAAAATGGTGCCAATAGCCTTCTTGATGCAGGGTTGCTACAAATCTTCAATTTGTAAAAACACAAGTACTGTATCTGCAAAGCACAATAAAATGAAGCGCAATAAAAATAGTATGCTTGTATAGAATTGGTGTTAATTTCTCTTTAAATGTTTGATAGAATTCTCCAGTGAACCTATCTTTTTATTTTATTTTATTTTTAAAAAAGATTTTTAAAATTGATTTTTGGAGAGAGGAGGAGAGAAACATCAGCCAGCTGCCTCCAGAATGCCCTCTATCTGGGACCAAAGTCTATAACCCAGACCAAGAATCGAACCGGCAACCTTTTGGAGCATGGGAAGATGCCCAATCAACTGAGCCACACAGTCCAGGACTATCTGTTTTTATTTTAAACTAATGGCCCAGTGCACGGGTGGGGGGCGATGTCCCTCAGCGCAACCTGCACCCTCTCCAATCTGGGACCCCTTGGGGGATGTCCGACTGCCATTGTATTTAAGATTTTTCCATGTCTTTTCCTGGCTTGATATCTCATTTCTTTTTAGCCCTTTGAGTAAATATCATTTTCATGTGATTGCTGGCCTAAGCCGGCAATTGGACATCCCTCTCGCAATCTGAGACTGCTGGCTCCTAACTGCTCGCCTGCCTGCCTGCCTGATCACCCCTAACTGCCTCTTCCTGCCTGCCTGATCACCCCTAACAGCCTCTGCCTGCCTGCCTGATCACCCCTAACCACTCTGCCTGCCGGCCTGTTCACCCCAACTGCCCCCCCCCACCAGCCTTCTCACCCCCAACTGCCTGCCCCCCCCCACCAGCCTGATTGCCCCCAACTGCCCCTCTCTAGCCTGCTCACCCCCAACTGCTCCCCCGGCTGGCCTACTCACCCTCTACTGCCCCCCCGCCAGCCTGATTGTGTCCAACTGGCCCTCCCACCAGCTTGCTTGCCTCCAACTGCCCTCCCCCCCCCTACCAGCCTGATTACCCCCAACTGCCCTTCCCTCCTGGCCTGATCGCCCCTAACGGCCTCTGCCTCAGCCCTGCCACCATGGCTTTGTCTGGAAGGATGTCTGGAAGGTCTCCTGGAAGGTCTCCCAGTCTAATTAGCATATTACCCTTTCATTAGTATAGCCTTTTTTCCTCACTCTTTTATTCTTTCTCTCTCTCTCTCAAAATTTCCTTTTTTTGTTTTTTTTAAAAGAGCAGTTTTACATTCACAGCAAGGTACAGAAGGTACAGAGATTTCCCATATACCTCCTGCTTTGTACACAGCTTCTCCCATTGTCAAAATCCTCCACCAGAGTGGTACTTTTGTTATAATTGATGAAGTTACGTTGACACATCAATGTCACTCAGAGCCTATAGTTTACATTAGAGTTCACTTCTTCTATTGTTCACTCTATGGGTTTGGACAAAGTTATAATGACATACGTATATCCACCATTATAGTATACAGAGTAGTGTCACTGGCCTAAAAATCCCATATGCTCTGTTTATTAGTCCTTCCCTCCCTTCTAACCCCTGGCAACTACTGATCTTTTTACTGTCCTCATAGTTTTTCTTTTTCCAGAATGTCATATAGTTGGACTCATACAGTATGTAACAATTTTAGATTGGCTTATTTCACTTACTAACATGCATTTAAGATTTTTCCATGTCTTTTCCTGGCTTGATATCTCATTTCCTTTTAGCCCTGAATAATGTTCCATTGTGTGGGTGTACTACAATTTATTTATTCATTCACTTACTGAAGGATATCTTGGTTGCTTCCTAATTTTGGCAATTATGTATAAAATGTCTATAAAAATTCATATGCAGGTTTTTATGTGGACATAAGTTTTCAACTCCTTTGGGTAAATATCACTTCTATGTGATTGCTGGATCACATGGTAACAGAACGTATATTTGTTTGTTTGTTTATTTATTTATTTATTTATTATTGATTTTTAGAGAGGAAGGAATTTTTGTGAGGAACCACCAAACTATTTTCCTTTTTGGAAGTTTTAAAATTATGAATTCAATTTTAAAAATAGTTACAGGGCTATTTAGATTATTTAATATCGATGAGTTGTGGTTTCTTCTTTCTCTGTTCCCTTCATTCTGCTGTGAACTATCACTGAACTTTTTATTTTGTTCTTTATATTTTACTAGTAGCCCTGCACATGAATCTGTGTGCCAGTAGCTCACTGCTGCCCTCCAGTAGCTCTCCGCCTGCTTCCCCGCCCTCCTGCAGCTTCTCCCGTTCCCCTTCCCCGCCTCTGTCTCCCCCTCATAGCTTGCTGCCCTGCCGCCTCCTGTAGCTCTCTGTCGCCTGCTTGTAACTTGCTGCCCCACCATCCTGCTGATCTGTACTGGTTGTTAATCTGTTGGTCATTAGGCTTCATGGAGTAATGACCATTTGCATATTACATCTTTATTATTTAGAATAATTATAAAATTTCCACTTGATTTTTTTTATATCTTCTAATTTTTTGCTGAGGCATAGTTTTGCATTTGTTTTAAACATGTTAGTAACTGCTTGTTGCATTTTTATAATGGCTGCCTCAAAATCTAACATCTCTGTCATCTTATTTTTGGCATCTGTTGATTGACATTTTCATTAAGTTTGAGATTATCTTGGTTCGTGATATAATGGGTGATTTTCAATGGAAACTTGGGACATATTTATATTATATGATCTTAAATCTCATTTAAGCCCCATGTTTTAGCTGCTTTTTCAGATACTGCTCTGGCTGGGGGTGAGGGCGCTACTTCATTCTTTGTTCTCCATCTGTCCTCCACTGACACCCAAGGCTGGGGTAGGGGCTCTTCTTCAGCTCTGGGTGGGGGTGAGAGTTAACTCTCTCCTCTTGGTCTCTACTGACACAATTATGGGGTTTCCTTGTTATCAGTGGGTGAGGAGGAAATTTCCGACTCTCCACTAGGCTTTTTCTGATGCCACCCCAGTGAAGAAGAAGGGGACACCTTGCTACTGCCAGGTGGAAGTGGAAGTTCTGACTCACCCCCTATTCCCCATTGGTGCAGCGGGAGAGAGGGCTTGTTATTGCCTGGTGATGATGAAAGTCTTGGCTCCTAGCTGTCTTTCTGCTTCTGGTGATGGTTGTAGGGTACTTCATTATGACCTTGCAAAGGTGGAAGTCTAGTCTCCCCACTTTACATTTTCTGAAGTGGATGGTGGTGGGGCCACAGTATTTTCTGGGGTATTTGAGCTGGACTAGAGTAGTTATTGTCTGAAAGTTTTTTATATGGTTAGATTTCTCCTTTCCTGGTCCTTTGATTAGTATAAGCAAGGTTTTTTTGTTTTGTTTTGTCTGTGCTTGTTTATGTTTTTAGGCTGCCATCGTCTTCAGTTCCAAGTCTGGGATAAATGAGGCAAAAAGAAAACTCATGGAATTCAGCACCGCGTCCTTCCTTGGGTGCTGAGGTCTCTAGCTGGTCTGCCTTTTTCTCTCCACCTTACAGAGTCTTATGTTAGTTTTATATGTAATGTCTAGGATTTTTAGTTGTACTTAGTGGGAGAGATAGGGAAAATAATGCCTGTTCCATTTCTCCAGAAGTGGAGATCCAGTGTAGAATATAACATATCCATTTTACAGAAAAAAAAAATGATATTCAAAGATGTTAATGAACTTGTCTAAGGTCACAAAGAAAGTGAGGGATAGGGCAGAATCAAACTCAGGCTCTAAAGTTCTGAATGTCAGGGCTGAGGGGCAATCCTTTTTCAGCCTCTTTTCTGATAACTGAGTCCTCTCTCCACTGTCAAGTGTCATCATGGAGGCCATGCAAGGAAGTAGCATCACTCCTAATTTCTGCTTCTTGCACCAACATGTGATCTCACTCTGGATAGCATGAACCTCAGATTATTGTATGGAGCAATATGTCCTGTTGCATGATGTTTCTGTGATTTCCACTCCTGTGCAGGGCACATTGTCGATGATCAGTAGCTGCCAGTTGACTTTGCTTTTTCTGACCCTGGCATTTAAAGCCTGCTTGGAGAACCTTAGGCAAACACTGTCGGACATGTGTGAAAGAGAAGGCATTACCACCTTCACCGTTTCTCCTACATCCATTTCTCCATCGTTCCTCAGTCTTCTCCAGTGTAGTGGACATGGTGGAGCTATGCTCAGTTCCCCTTGAGTGCCATTCTACTACTTTTGTACACCACCCGATTTTGCTGTGCTTTCCAAAGCCAGTGTTTGCAGCCTTTCTCTGGAATTCCTCGCTCTTGGGGCCTGCTGTTCCATAAAGGCAAAAAGCTGAAAATATGTGGGGTTTACACCTCCTTGGCGTTACTCCTAACTAATAACAGATGGGTGCAGGCCACTCTGAGAGCAGGCTGAGGTTACCCCGCAGGACAGGGCCTGGGGCAACACTGCTGCTTGGCTTTCTGCCCCTTTCCACCCAGCTCTCCCTTTCCTTTCTGGTTTCCCCTGGGAGCATTTCTTTAATAAATCACTTTCAAGACAAATTCTCATCTCAGGGTCTGTATCTGGGGAACCTGACTAAGACATCCACCAAAGAAATTCAGAGGTGGAGTTGTTCATCTGGAACTGAGGGTGTGCAGTACAGTTACTGTGGCCACTGTTGAGGAGGAAGAGGGAGGAGTCATGGCCCAGTTGCCATGATCCTGTTGTTATGGAGACAGACGTGCTGAGCTGTATCACAAGGTTGCTTTCTTCCAGGTATGATGTTGCTGTGGAAACACAGAGCATGAAGCCTCAAAGAACACTCTGTTCTAATCTCAGCTGCTTTTTCCATCTGCTTTGTGTCTCATTAGCAGGAGGAGCCTCGTGAGACAGGAGGCTTTGGCCACATCTCTGTTCAAGCCATCTCTAGAGAAGGGCCCCACTTCTGGGCTTTTTCCTGTGTCAGTGGGAATCTTGGGGTATTTTTAGGTAAGGTTTGCTAAATTAGATCTAAACAAACTCTTCTTATGCTCTATGGTTTTCAAAATGACTGCTTGCAATCATACTTATCACATATTTATTCCAACCTAAGATAAAAAAAATTCCACCTTAGACTTAGCCTTATTTTGAGCCCCTAGATTTTAAAAAAAAAAATTTTTAGCATTACAAATTTTTTAGCAAAAAAAATTTTTTTTAGCATTAATCTCTCTGTTCCCAGAAATGGGAATGGTTATGCTAACTCATGGCTAATGGCTTCTGTCATCAAGGAAGCAAGATTTTAAGTAGAGTAGTTATGGGATGTGGTATCTCTCCATGGTGATGGCACTGATTCTGGAGTCTAAGCATAGGCATCAACCTGGCCCAAGGCTACTCTTCAGTGGGTGGCAGTGGCTCTCAGTTACAGTGTAGTGTGATAGATATGGTCTCATGATTAAGAGCATGGGCTTTGGTGTAAGACAGTGTCCTGTCTTAGTCAGTGTGGGCTGCTCTAACAAAATACCATAGACTAGGTGGCTTAAGTAACAAACATTTATTTCTCACAGTTCTGGAGGCTGAGAAGTCCAAGATCAAAGTGCTCGCAGATTTGGTGTCTGGTGAGAGCTCTCCTTCTGGTTTTCAGATGGTTGCCTTCTCGCTGTTTCTCTTCTTTTAAGGGCACTAATTCCATCATGAGGGCTCCACCCTCATGACCTCATCTAAATCTAATTACACCCCAAAGGCCCCACCTCCAAATACTATCACATTGCGAAAGGGCTACAATATACATCAATTTGCGGACATACAAACATTCAGTTAACCACAGATGGTTTTAGGTTGAATCTTGAGGCAGGGACAAAATATGAAAAAGGTCTCTTTTATTGTAAAAAGGTATTTACTTTGACATTTAGAAATGGCAATGGCTTCTGCTTTCTTTATTATTATTGTTGAACTTAAACTTTGCCACTGAATTAGAATTTTTAAAGTTAATTCCTGACATTTCACTACCCGAATTTCTTAGAGGTATTAGCTAGATTGGGAGTCAATATCATTTTAAAATAAAAGCAGTGTCAGTTATGGATCAGCCAGGAAAACAAAAATCATTCTAGGTATTTCAACTAGAACAAGATTTAATATGGGGAATAAGGTACCTACAGAAATCATTGAGAGGACTGGAGGAAAAAAGGCAAGAGGACAACCACAGCTATGGTCCATCCAAGGAGCCAGAGAGATTCTGATGCCATTCTGTGGTCAGCAACTGATAAGAAACCACTGTCGGCCTCATCGCTCCTCTGCAGCCCTAAGGGAGGGAATTTCAAGGGAACTTGGAAGCTGTTATTAAAAACTCCCATTTGCTACCACCATTTGCAACAACATGGATGGATCTTGAGAGTACCATGCTAAGCAAAATAAGTCAGATGGAAAAGTGCAAGAACCATATGATTTTATTCATTTGTGAACTATGCGACAGAAAGAAACACACAAACAAACAAGAGAACTCATTGCCACCTAGAACAATGTTGGTTATTGGAGGGGAAAGGGGGTGGGGTAGGTCGAGGAGGGTAAATGCGTGATGGAAGGATACTAAACTTTGGGTGGTGAGTGCACAGTGCAATGTACAGATGATGTATTATAGAATTTTACACTTGAAACTTGTGTAACCTTATTAACCAGTATCATCCCAATAAATGCAATAAAAAAAACCCTATCTGCAAAAACTAGCAGAGGAAGCAGAGTAATTCCATCCCCTTTCTGCCTTCTAATTCTTGCATGAGTGTCTCTCCTTATCAACTAAATCATTCACGGTACCCTGCTGAAAACTGAGTATGTGACATTTAGTTCCCAGGCTTCCAGCCCTTGTGATATAGGGAGAAGAGAGAAGGGGAGGGAAAAGTGCAGGGCCAATATCTGGTTATCATTCATTCAATTAGCCTAGTCCCCAGCATCCTGGTTTTATTTCTCAGCATTTGTAATGGTGAATTGGATTATGAAGTGTATGAGCTGGATGTTTCCAACAAGTCTGTTGTAATTATGTTTTTGCCCTTGTATTGACTAGAGAAAATTCCTGATTATATACACATTAGGTTGTTTAATTTGGGGTCAACTAAAAGTCAGAATGTATTTAGTGAAAGCTAAGGACCTGAGACCCAATGACTAGAATACCATTAACTATTTGGGATGGTAATATAACAATAGTAATAGTGATAATCATCCTATATAATAAAAGCCAAATATGCTAAGTGTCTGGTCATCTGTTCAATCAATCAAAGTGTAATATGCTAATGATATGCTAAGGCTGCTCAACCGCTTGCTATGATGTGCACTGACCACCAGGGGGCAGACACTCTGACCTGTAGGTTAGCTTGCTGCTGGGGTCCGGCTGATTGGGACTGAGCTAGACAGGCTGGACATGCCCTAGAGCCCTCCTGCGGTCCCTCCCCAGCTGGCCAACCTCCCACATTCCTCCCTGGCCCAGTGATCGTGCACTGGTGGGGGTCCCTCAGCCTGGCCTGTGCCCTCTCGCAATCCAGGTCACCTCGGAGGATGTCAGAGAGTCCATTTTGGCCCGATTCCTCTCAAGGTAGAAGCTGCCCCCTGGTGGTCAGTGTGCTCCCACAGGGGGAGCGCTGCTCAGCCAGAAGTCAGGTTCATAGATGGCGAGCGCAGCAGTGGTGGTGGGAGCCTCTCCCGCCTCCATGGCAGTGCTAAGGATGTTTGACTGCTGGGGGGAGCGGACCTAAGCCATCAGTCGGACATCCCCGAGGGCTCCCAGACTGCGAGAGGGCACAGGCCGGGCTGAGGGGACCCCCCCTCCCCCAGTGCACGAATTTCATGCACCAGGACTCTAGTATAATAATGATGATGATGATAATGATAGCTACTGCTTATCTTTACTATTGGGCCATGTTCTAAATGTTTTACATCTACTAACTCATTTGCTTTTTAGCACAATCAAATGTGGTAGATACCATTGCTATTCCCACTTTACAGATAAAGGCACTGAAATACCTAGTCATTATATAAATCTCCCAATTTCAATACAGCTAAATAAGTGGCAGAACCAGAATTTGAATTTCAAACTAGCTCTCAAACACCACAAAAACATATAGAAATTCTAACAGTCAAAATAGGGTTTTTATTCACTTGTTACTTTATTATAAATCTTTTTATTAAGTGCCATCGATGTATGAGTTTTCTTTGGCTTCCCCTTCTGTTTACCTTTGTATTTTGTGATAAAATTAGTGGTTAAAATTCATTGAGAGCGTTCTATGTGTCAGACACTATGCTAAAGGATTTGCAGGTAATATACCATTTAATGCACAAGACCACTTAATGAGGCCCGGAGAGGTTAGGAAGCCTATTCGTGTCACACAATAAGTAAGTGGCAGAGCCTGGATTCAAACGCTAGAGCTGCACTGGCCAAGATGGTTAGCTACTAGCCAAATGTCACGGCTGAACGCTTGAAATGTGGCTAGTCCAAATTATGATGTACTGTAAGTATAAAATGCATACTGTATTTCAGAGGCTTTTCACAGTGTGGCACGTCTGGGAGATGCTGTAGGGTGAAATAAGACCGAAGCACCTCATTTCCAGCCTCAATCTCTTCTTAGGAGTTTGTCTGAAAATTATTGAGGCATGTTGGCTACAGTGATTGGAGTAGACTTTACTGAGAGCCAGGGACTTGAATTGGCGGCGGGGCTCTGAAAGGAAAGCATAAATTTGCATTTCTTAGAAATGCCAATGGCATTGGGAGGTTAGTGAGCAGATGAGTTATGCTGGAAGGGTGTGCTGTCTTCTGAGATTACTTATTACAAATCACTCAGCCTTGGAGTTGCCGAGTCTAGCAACTCAGTTTCTCTCTCTGCTTTGTTGTTCTCTCTCTATGTTGGCTGGCTTATTCGGACTCTTCGAGCACCTGGTGGAAAAAACACTTGATTGACTGGAATTGCTGGGTCCCTGTTCAAAATTCTCTGAGGGGAACATGATTGACTGGGCTTTGGTCAAAGATTCTCTCTTAGTCAGTCAAAATGTGCAAATTAAATAATATGCTACAGAAATAACTGCCTCTCTATTTTTTACCTGCACTTCTATCATGCTTGGGAAAGTTCCTCAACTCTTTTTCCTCTCAAAAGAATTTTTAATATACTTTCACCACTCCATAATCATGCCACAGCTCTTAAACTAGTAAAGCAATATAGTTAGCAATTTTATTTAAGGCAGTTCCCAATACAGGTGTTTTGAGATGTCCTCTTGTGTTTGGCCAATGTATATACCTTTTACTGTTCCCATCTTTTATATATAAAACTCAATTAAACTTGATATCTTTGTTCCCCCCTTTAATACTCGTATATTCTATTCACATATATAAGTAATGTTATATTATAGTATTTTATCAGACTGTCTTTAGATAGAGTGACTATGAAAATCTGGAAGGCAAGGGCTACGTTTACTTGTCTTTACTTTTCTAATGCTGGTACACAATGCACTTTCTGTAACCAAGTGTTGAATGAAAGAAAGAATGAATGACACTGAATTTTCTTTTTTCTAATTCTCACCTGAGGATATTTTTTCCATTGATTTTTTTAGAGAGTGGAAGGGAGGGGGAGAGACAGAGAGTGAGAGAAACATTGATGTGAGAGAGACACAGTGCTTCATTGCCTCCCAAATGGTCCTTAACCAGGGCTGGGGATTGAGCCTGCAACCAAGGTACCTGCCCTTGACTAGAATCGAACCCAAGACTCTTCAGTCCACGGGCCGACGCTCTAACCACTGAGCAAATGGGCTAGGGCTGGCACTGCATTTTCCATACCAAAAAAGACAGGTTTTGTATTTTTAGAATTCCCTTTTTATCACCTCATCTGTGATTCTTTTCTAACCTACCAGTATTGCTTTTTAAATAACTTGTTCTTTGGACTCTCTTAGATGGAGAAAATATTCATTTAAGATGATTTTTAAATACTCAGACTCACTCATGTAAGTGATGAGCTTTGGCAGTTGAATTGGAAGGACTTTCTCAGTAGGGATCACCCCTACAGAGAAATGCTCTACAAATGGCTTTTCTGAAGGGAGCCTTGATACTAGAGAACACTGATCAGTCCCCTACAGATCCGTTTTGTGAGAGTGTCTGAACTGAATTATGTGGCCATCTCTCACTGTCTGATCTGGTTATTCGAAGCCTTCTTCTCAGCCATGTTCCTGGGCATGATTATTGCCCAGAGAAATTCAGGATGAAATGGTCAATTCGAAGGCTGCTGCCATAGGTTTAGCTACAGAAGTAGATGTGTTTGGCCTATGGAGCTGTCTATAAGATCAGAGTCCCTGGGCAGTAGCCAAAGCTCCGTTCCACATTATGCCATGGAACTGAAACTCAAGAGGGAAATAACACTCCTGCCAATGCAGGAGCTTTGCAACCGTGACAGTAATTATTAAAAACTGTTAACAGTCCAAATATTTCAGCAGTTTAATGCCATAAAAATGGAGCCAAACCTTCAATCAAGGGTTTCTAATATAATTTCTCTGTGCTAGCTTTGTTATTAAAGATGAGTTTAACTGATTCGCATATTAATATATGTAAATTAACTAGGTTGGACCTACCATATTATTAAGATGAGAAATTGGCTTATTTTATCCTCAAAATAAGGAAATATCCATCTAGACCAGCAAATGGAATCATTTTCCTGGTTCATACCAAACGTCTAAAATTGATAATTGCCAGTGCTCACTCTATATTGAAAGACATGGCTCAGTTGTTTACATGGTGAAAAAATATAGATAACATGTACTGAATGCTGCCTATGAGCTAGGAGCTTTACATACTTGATGCTGTTCAACATCACAACTAGATCACCTCCACTTTACAGATGAGGAAACTGATATGCTTAAGGCTAACAGTAAGTAGCAGCGCTGGTATTTGAACTCTCTTCTGGGTGGTTTTAAAACCTTTGCTCTTTCTTTTTTAAAAAAATATTTTTATTGACTTCAGAGAGGAAGGGGAGAGAGAGAGAGGGAGAGAGAGAGAGAGAGAGAAACATTAATGATGAGAGAGAATCATTGATCGGCTGCCTCCTGTACACCTGCTACTGGGGATCGAGCCCACAACACAGGCATGTGCCCCTGACCGGAATCAAACCCGGCATTCTTCAGTCCACAGACCAACGCTCCATCCATGGAGCCAAACCAGCTAGGGAAAGCCTTTGCGTTTTCTAATCTCCTAAACCCGTGGTTGGCAAACTGTGGCTCGCAAGCCACATGCGGCTCTTTGGCCCCTTGAGTGTGGCTCTTCCACAAAATACCAAGGCCTGGGCGAGTCTATTTTGAAGAAGTGGCATTAGGAGAAGTTTAAGTTTAAAAAATTTGGCTCTCAAAAGAAATTTCCATCATTGTACTGTTGATATTTGGCTCTGTTGACTAATGAGTTTGCCAACCACTGCCCTAAACTATCTTCTTTACCAGTTCTTCTCTCCCTCTTTTTTCAATTCCTTAAAAGTTAAAATATAGATTGAATATATTTATGTGTATAATGAAGCCTGAGGGTAATTTTTTTGGGGGAGGAGGGAATGTGATAAAGATAATGATATATTTACAAAATGTAATTCAAACTAAAGTGATAGGAGCCTCCACTGGCTTTATAGCCAAGGTCATACTGTTCACAAACTAGTTCTGAGAGTGTGGGGCTGCCGCATGTGTCCTTAGGAAGAGAGAAAGGCCCACGGGTCCTTCTGTCCCCACCTCCTGCTGTATCTCCATGCTGAGTCCTCTGTATCCCAAGATCCCACTCTCTTCACATGACTTTGGCATAGGAAACCTATTGAGGCTGCGAATTCAGTTTCTCTGTAGCTCTGCTACAGTTAAATCCTATCCCTGATTTTCAGCACAGGCTGCAAGATTTAAAGGTCCCTTTAAATTCCGCAAGGGAGACTTGTTGACATTCACAGTGTGCCTTGAATTGCTAGTTAGCTAACCTGAGCCTGTCATTTTCTTTTGTCAAGATTTCTAAGTCTCTTAAATAAAACGAGAAATTTACAATTATTGTAATTATCATGGGCCCCATACTGTTCACGGTTACTGCCAGTGCATACTCCAATACTTCGCTTCCTTTGGCTTCTTCCCTCAATCCACACAGGAAACCTTGATGGCTGTGATGCTACTGCATGCCAGGGGTCATTACCTCCGGACTTACCAACACCTATGTGGACTTTATCTCTGTCTGACCACAAGAATTTGGTGACAGCTGTCTTGGTCTTGCATTCAGGGTATTTATATTGGAAGCATGAAAGAGGGAAAGGAAGAAAGCAATCCAAGGGTGAATTGTGAGACACTGGGCCTCAGTCCTTCCAGGGGCCCTTGGAGGAACTGTGTGAGATGAACCTCAGAGGGACAGATGGGGAGAGAACTTATCTACTGCCTCTCATGCCCTCTTGATCAAGGTTTGCTCCCTGGTGTTTACTTCCTCCCACCTCATAGATGACTATCTGTGTGGTCAGAATAGCTGGCTTGTAGGAATCTCATCTGGCTGGACAGTGACAGAGAAGCCTGGTGGCAGAAAGTGGGCCGTACACTAGTATTTGGAGCACTTGACATGCTGTATGATCAGGTTACATCTGAGCATAGTTGATTGCGTCAGTAATGATGAATAAAACGTTAGGCAGAGAGGATGTGAATGGGGGCACAAGGGGTATCAGACACAGATGTGATTTTGTTATATGGCCCCAACAAATCATCACAAAATAGATGATTTCCTAAAGTCTGGATCAGCTAGTTTCAAATCACACCAATATGAGGCATTGATGACTCTGTCTTGGTTGGGGTGCTCCAGTTTCTCCTCAGTCCCTCTCATCAAGTGTTCACACATGTTGGGGTTCAGACTCAAGGTCACACAAATACTCAGGGCTTTACTTAAATGAATGCTTGGTTACATTTGTGTGGCTAGTGTCACATACATGACTGTGTATTCGTTGTAATCCCATGTGGTTGCTGATGTTTTCTGAGGACTGTGGTGGTATAAAAGGTGCTCCTCTATGGGCCAGGGAAGGTAGAAATAGGCTTAATTGAACTCTAACTTGTGAGGGAAGCTAGAACAAAGACGTATGACTCCATTGATGGGGGTGAATTCAATCAGATCACTGGGAAGCTTTTCCCAGATGTCATACTCTTGGCTGGGGGAAAGGGAGGCGATTGAAGGGGCAGAGTATGTGTTACTTAGAGCTACTCAACTGGTGAGTATGCAAAACCCCACCCATTTCTTTTTGAGAGTGCTGAAGTGAGTTAGATGCCCAGTACTTAGCGGAAGTTCCACAGGATTTTTGACACCTTTCTCATTGTGCTCCATCAGGTTCCTATAGCAATACCCAAAGCCAGGAGAGGCCATGTGGAATGAGGGTGGCTGTCCACAAAGCTCTTGAAACAAAGATGTGATTTGAGCTGATTAAGAAGGAGGCAGAACCCTGCTGGTGTGGCTGTTGGCTGGAGCGTCATCCTGTGCACTGAGAGGTTGCAGGTTCAGTTCCTGGTCAGGGCACATTGATGTGTTCTCTCATATCGACGCTTTTCTCTTGCTTTCTCTCTCCTCTCCCCTTCTCCCCCCTCTCTCTAAAAATCAATAAGCATGTTCTTGGGTGAGGATTTAAAAAAAGAAGAAGGAGGAGGCAGAATACTTGCACAGACTTCTGTGTAACGTCAGCTTTTGGAAACCCACAGCTGCCCTCGACCTCTTGGCTACATGTGGTAAATGTCTCTGCAGTCTCTACCACTAAAGCGTCCACAAGTGACTGTGCTTTCCTAAACTGACCTTGAGGCTGGTGACAGGCTGTCTCTACACTGCAGATCATCTGCACGCACTGGAAGTCCTGCCTGTTCCTCCCCAGCCGGTGGCCTCCCGGGACGCTGCTTTTGGCAGGAGTGTCTTACAGCTGGGTTGATTATTAGTGAATTTCTGAATTATTTATGCCAATGCTCCCTTTCATTAGTGTGAATGATCATGAACTGGTTGTAATAAAAGGGATTTGGATTTGAGGAACAAAAGAGCGAGATCTATTTTTTAGTGTAATGGTGTAACTTGTTGAGTTTTGTTGTTGCTCTTGAAGACTGTTGGGAGAAGCAGTTCGGTGTGTTGGAAGGGACCCTGGTTCCTGAGCCTGCTCTCCTTCCTGTGCCTTAGTGACCACCTTGTCTAACATCCTCATACTTCGTTTGAGCAAACAGAGGACCAGGGAGCTTAGCGGTGGAACCAGAATTAGAAGCCAGGTGGCTGAATTCCCTCTCTGCTCTCATCTACATGATCTCATTGACCTACTGGGTATTCATTTAACTTGTGAGGACACAAGTGAGACGGCAGCTTTCTGCACTCAGGAGAATGCTCACCAGAAACTGACCAGGCTGGTACTCTGATCTCAGAATTCCAGTGTCCACAACTGTGAGGAAATGAATATCTGCTGGTTAGGCCACTCAGTTTATGGTATTTTGTTATGGCAGCCTGAGCTGACTAATTCAAGGGGCTAGAAAAGCTAGCGCAGACTATCAGAACTTGTCTGAGTTTGAGTTCTTCCAAAAGTAGACCCTGAGACAAGGATTAGAGGGAGACCGTTTAATTGGGAGTTGAGACCAGGAAGCAATGCGGAGGGTATGCAGAAGTGAGACAGGAGGATAGCAAAGCCAGCATGCAGTGTGGGTGATCACTGTGGGCAACTGGAGTTCAGTATCCCCGGGGACCCTCTGAAAGACAATGTGGAATTGCCTGGGAATTTCCCTTTTGAAAGCCAGGAAAACTGTGGTGCACATATGTCAACTCACTGTCCCTGTAAAGGCATTAAGTTCTCAGCATTCCTGGCCTATATGTGAGGGCACAAGTGAGGTTGCCTGGGTCAGTGAGTACTGTCAGGGGTAGACGTGCAGTGGTGTGGACACAGGAGCTGTCTCCAGTCATCTCTGGGAGGACTGAAGGGACATGAACACGGCACAGACCATGTTGACTACAGCAGAACTCTTACACTTCAAGGTGAACACGAACATTTGTGGGGCTTGTTAAAATACACATTCTGACACTGTGGAAAACAGTATGGAGTTGCTTCAAAAAATTAAAAGTGAAACTCCCCTTTGATCCAGTGATCCCACTTCTAGGAATATATCCTAAGAAACCCAAAACACCAATCAGAAAGGATGTATGCACCCCTATGTTCATAGCAGTACAATTTACAATAGCTAAGATTTGGAAACAGCCCAAGTGCCCAGCAGCAGATGAGTGGATAAAAAAGCTGTGGTACATCTACACAATGGAATACTACTTAGCGGTAAAAAGGAAGGAACTCTTACCATTTGCAACAGCATGGATGGACCTGGAGAGTATTATGCTAAGCGAAATAAGCCAGTCAGAGAAAGGCAAGTATCACATGATTTCACTCATGTGTGGAATCTAATGAACAAAATGAACTGATGAACAAAATAGATCCAGAGACATAGAACCACAGAACAAACTGACAAATTTCAGAAGGAAGATGGGGGTGTGAGGTGGGAGGAATATTAACTGGGGAACTTATAGATACATAGCCCATGGACACAGACAATAGTGTGGCAAAGGTTTGGGAGGGGTGGGTATGGGAAGAAGGGGTCAATGGGGAAAACAACAACAACAAAAGGAGACATTGGTAATACTTTCAACAATAAAGATAAATAAAATAAAATATTGTCATAGAAAAAAATACAAATTCTGATTTGGTAAGTCTGGAGTGGGGCCCGAGATTCTGCATTTCTAACAAGCTCCCTATGATGCCACTGTAGCTAGTCCATGGACCAGGCTTTGTGTAGAAAAAGTTACACACTCTTTCATGGATTCAGCTCATTTCCACACATATTTATTGAACACCTGCTGAGCTGGATACTGGGGCTATCCTGTGATGTACATTCAAAATAGTGAGATTAGAACATAGGGATCAATATTGCATGTTTTACAGATGATCTAAGGGCTACCTGCTTTAATTGTCCAGGCTTGGAAGTGCTCACTACATATTCATTTGTTTTAAGAAACAGAGGAAGGAGGATTCCTGAAGTGTTTCTATTTCTTGGACAGAATTTCAGCCTTTTAAAAATGGTGGAAGCCATTAGCACATATCTGCCTCTAGGTATGTGTCTCAATGTTGTGGTATCAGCCTCTCTGGGACCATGAGAGAGTTTTCACAAAGCTATTGTTCACTTGAACATCTTAAAATAAAAAAAATCTGGAGTTGTAATAAAAATAGCAACATTTTTATAGTGCTTTACAGCTTTCAGAGTGCTTTCCACCACATTATCTCATTATGTCCATTGCAGACTTGAGAGAAAATAATCTATGAATGGCATTTAAAAATAAATGTATTGCACATTAGGGCAGGTACATTACACAGCTGGGTACATGATATTCAAGATCAGATGATAATGAAAAATGACTGTGAAGAAGGCTGCATATAAACATACTGTGTCCCAGAGTACTCAGATAAAATCTGCACTAGCTGGGAAAAGGCAGTTCAGACATATTGTTATTAGTTTCTCACCTTTAAACTTTTCAATGTAAAAGTTGTAGAGTTTCATCAAGGGTCTTAAGAACACTTTTGCCCTGTGTACAGATCTTCCAGTTTGACCACTTGGTTTTTCATTCTGTGGAGAGGCTTTGGGCCATCTTTATGCCTCATCTCAAGTTAAGCCCCAAGAGTGTGGCTCACATACAATGGGCATACCTCATGGCTGTCAACCTCTTTGGCTGAACAGCCAATGGGCTTAGCCGGTCAGATAAGGAAATAAAAATGAGATGGTAAAGAATTTTTTTAGACATTGTAAAATGACCTGGCTGTGACAATCTTCATAAAGATTTTGCTTCATATGCCAATGAACTTTAATTATATCTATCAAATATTATCAACAGAGATTATGAATTATGTCTAATATATAATTACACCTAAATAAAACTAAATATTCTATTTTTAATAATATTTAATAATAATAATAATAATTCCAATAACCACGAAATATTGAGTGAAAAGGAAGCAAATGGATGTCATTCATGAATATTCTCTCAGTCAGAATGCTTTTTGCTTTAATTAATATAATATTGCCTTAGCTGGTTTGGCTCTGTGGATAGAGCATCAGCCCACAGGCTGAAGGGTCCCTGGTTCAATTGCAATCAAGGACATGTACCTGGGTTGCAGGCTCGATCCCCACCCCAGGTGAGTGAGGGAGGAAAGCAATCCATCTGTCTCTCTCACATCAATGTTTCTCTTTTTGTGTCTCCCTCCCTTCTACTCTCTCTAAAAATCAATGGAAAAATATCCTTGGGTGAGGATTAACAACAACAACAATAAAAGAAAATGAATATTTAATGCAGCCAAAAATTTATTGTTTACATAACACATATCTGAAAGTAAGTGGTTCTGAAATTTATTAATTCAGCAGCACAGTTGATGTCTGAGTTCTGGGTCAGCTTCTCTGTGATTCTTTTGATTTTCATTTCATGCTCACACAATGGCTATCACAGCTCTGAGCATTGTGTCCTCACACAACTGAACTGAATTCAAATAGGAAACAGAGTGCTTCCTTCTCCTTCTCCTTCTCCTTCTCCTTCTCCTTCTCCTTCTCCTTCTCCTTCTCCTTCTCCTTCTCCTTCTCCTTCTCCTTCTCCTTCTCCTTCTCCTTCTCCTTCTCCTTCTCCTTCTCCTTCCCCTTCTCCTTCTCCTTCTCCTTCTCCTTCTCCTTCTCCTTCTCCTTCTTTTCCTTCTCCTTCTCCTTCTCCTTCTTCTCCTTCTCCTTCTCCTTCTCCTTCTCCTTCTCCTTCTCCTTCTCCTTCTCCTTCTCCTTCTCCTTCTCCTTCTCTCCTCCTCCTCCTCCTCCTCCTCTTCCTCCTCTTCCTCCTTTTCTTTCCTCTTCCTCTTTTTTAAAAAATGATATAGAAAATTCATTTTGAGAAGTCCTTCATAAGTTTCCCATAGACCTTTTTGACTAAAAGCGGGCCATCTGCCCATTCAGACACCACTCACTGGTAGAGAAAAAGGGATAAGCATGACTGGCTCAGCTGATTATGTGTAATCTTCCAGGGCTGGGTTAGGGTTTAAACTTCCTTGAGCACATTGCTTCCTCAAATCTGAACAAAATAGGTTAGGAAAAAAGCGAAATGGCTCTTGGGGAAACAAGCAATTTTGTCTGATACACATATTTTCTATTGTTTCTTTAGAAGTTCTTTGATTGCCTATTAATTGAACTGGAAACACACTGAGGTGTTAGAATCAAAGACTAAGATGGAGAACATTACCTCTTACTGAATTCTACAGGATTATCAAAATATTTGTGGGACAAGTTGTGTTTCTTGCTAGTTTGGGATTCTTATGAAATGGGGGACTTCCTGTCCAGAGCTCAGCCCTCACATGGTGGCATGTGTCCCCTATATTGCTTGCATGCCTGGGTCTTCAGAGGGGGAGAGGAGAAACAGCATGTGGCCTAATGTTACTAGAAGGGCTTTTTGGAGTAAATTTTCAGGGAAATTTGGAGTTTGAGGGAGAGCAGAGCTGGGGGAAAGACGTAGAGGTAAAGGAAAGGAGGATTTAAAAAGTGTTATGTGAGCAGGTATCCATCCCCTTCACGTATTCAAAAAACACAGATAAGGCCTTGACCAGGTAGCTCAGTTGGTTAGAGCATTATCCCTATACACCAAGGTTGCAGGTTCAATCTCCGGTCAGGGCACATATAAGAATCAACCAATGAATGCATAAATAAGTGGAACAACTCATTGATTTTTTTTTTTCTCTCTCTCAAAATCAATTTAAAAAAATCTTAAACAAGCAAAAACAACAACAAACAGAAAACACAGTTAAAAATGTGGGCTAGGAGATCTAAGATGGCAGTGTAGATAAACATCTGGGCTGCTGCAGTCCACAACGATTTCCAAAACTACAACTAAAAGACAGAACGTCTATCACCCAGAACCACGGGAAAGCTGGCTGAGTGGAACCTCTACAACTAGACCGAAAGAGACGGGAGCAATCAGGGCACAAACTCTGAAAAACTGAGGTACAGGGGAGCGCGTGTGCATTAGGAGCTGGCGGCAGAGCCCAGCTGGAGGTGGGTGTTGCTTTCTTCAATCTGAAGAGAGACAAGCCCCCAATCTCTCTGAAATCCAGTTTCTGGGGAGAGACTGGGCTGTTTGCCATTGGGTCGGAGTGAGGCTGGCTTACTAGCAGAGCTGCGTGGAGGTAGAATTGTTGGCTGCGCCGGGGTGCAAGAAGGTGGTGACATGGGCCGTGGTTGGAGACGGCCCATTGCCAGCCATTGCTGTTTGACACACCCTAGCCTAGTGACGCCCTGAGACTCCGCTCCACACAATCTACAAACACACCCAAGCTCCTAGCAGCGGCTTTTGCATTTGAATGGCCTTCTCTATTGCAGTTTAAACTAGTAAACTTGCAACCCAGTACAGACAGCTCCAAGGCCTCCAACCTCCAAGCAGGGAGGAGAGGGCTGTGGTTCTAGCTGTAGCTCCTGCAGGGTAGCCTCAGACAGCAGCTGAACTGCACCCCATTGGAGATCCAGAAGCCAATGCACCTAGTGGTCAGTGTGAGGCACCAGATTTCAACTCCTCACATCCATAAGTGACACATTCAGGAGGCGGACTCAGTGAGCACCAAAGCCCCACTCAAACAAGCTCTGTACCACAAGCGTGTCTCCAGCACAGCAGTACTTCCATTATAGACACAGCAGGTCCTCACAGCCAATTGGCCTGGAGGTCAATTCCTCCCAGTGTACCAACAGCAGTCAAGGCTTTTAACTACACCAAGACTTTCCACTCAGCCCACAAAGGGGTGTACCAAGAGTGACCACCTAGGGTGATTGGGGAAGCTGAGCTACCAGCCCCTATAGGTCACTGACCACACAAAGCCACTCCCATCAACACAGGGAGGCAGCCAAAATGCGGAGACACCGAAGTATGTCATGAATAGAAGAGATGGAGGAAAGTAAACTACTGGACGACACAGTGTTCAGAACCACATTTATAAGGTTACTCAAGAATCTTCTAAAAACCGCTGAGAAACTTGAAGAGACCTTCAAGGATCTTAATGAGAATACCAAAAAAATGGAAAAGGACCAGTCAGAAATTATGCATACACTGTCTGAAATAAAGAATATACAGAAACTCAACTGTAGATCACTGTACCCAAAGAGTCAAACCAAAGATCTGGAATATGAGGAAACAAAAAACACCCAACCAGAGAGGCAGAAAGAAAGATGAATCCAAAAGTGTGAAGATAGCGTAAGGAGCCTCTGGGACGGATTCAAGAGTACCAACATCCGAATTTTTGGGGTGCCAGAAGAAGAGAGAGAGCAAGATACTGAAAACCTATTTGAAGAAATAATGACAGAAAACATCCCCCACCTGGTGAAAGAAATAGACTTACAAGTTCAGGAAGCGCACAGAACCCAAAACAAGAGGAATCCAAAGAGGACCACACCAAGACACATCATAATTAAAATGCCAAGGGCAAAAGACCAAGAGAGAATCTTGAAAGCAGCAAGAGAAAAACAGTTAGTTACCTACAAGGGAGTACTCATATGACTGTCAGCTGATTTCTCAACAGAAACTATGCAGGCCAGATGGGAGTGGCAAGAAATATTCAAAGTGATGAACAGCAAGAACCTACAACCAAGATTACTCTACCCAGCAAAGCTATCATTCAGAATTGAAGGTCAGACGAAGAGCTTCACAGACAAGAAAAAGCTAAAGGAGTTCATCACCACCAAACCAGGATTACATGAAATGCTGAAGGGTATTCTTAAGAAGAGGAAGAAGAAAAAAAAAGGTAAAGGTAAAAATTATGAACAACAAAAAGACATCAAATACATACCTACCAACAAGTGAATCTAAAAATCAAGTGAATAAAAAATCTGAAGAACAGAATGGACTGGTGAATATAATAGAATCAGGGACATAGAAAGGGAGGGGATGGACAATTCTCAGGGGGAAGGGGATCTGAGGGGTGCAGGAAGAGATTGGACAAAAATCTTACACCTATGGATGAAGACAGTGGCGGGGGGTAAGGGCATGGGGTGGGGTGGGGAATCAGGTGGAGGGGAGCTATCAGGGGGGGGGGGAGAGAAGAGGAACACCTGTGATAATCTGAACAATAAAGATTTATTTAAAAAAAAAAGAATGTGGGCTAATCTAGAATTGATGTCTGTTTCATAGCCTGTGTTTCTTCAACATTGCTCTGAAAGTTGTGTCTTCAGCAGGATACATTCTCATCATTGCCCTCAAGGGGTAAGCAAAGTATTCTCCCCAATGACCCCAATCCTAACTGAAAAAGCAATCTAAACCTGTGGGAGGAACTATGGGAATTATAGGATGTTGGAACTTCCTTGCCCAAGGTTATCTCAAGTTCCAAGATAGATGCTCAAGCATCAGCCACCATATCTACATTCCACTAAGTAGGAAGGAAAAAAAGGGAAGAAGTAGGAGAGGCCAAGGGCAGTGCTAGCTGGTTTCTTAAGGATGATTCTCAGTAGCTGCTATACGTCATGATATATCTAGACACATATCTCACTAACCAGAATTTAATTACATGGTCCACCTAGCTATATGGGCATCTGGTAATGTGGTCTTTATTTTGACTGGCCATGTACTTAGCTAAATATTCTATTATTATGGAAAAAAGGAAGAATGACTATTGGGAGAACAAAGGAAGGGAGCCTCTTCCAGACCCGTACTCCTCTCTATAAATGGGAGATGGACTAACACTTTTATGACTCTTTCCTCTTATTCATGCCATTTATTTAGCATGGAATGCTCTTTATTCCCACTTGCATCTCACATATCTGCACAACTCTGTTGTCTACTGACATTTTCTCATCTTCATAGCTTAATTCAATGTTACTTCTTCAAAGGAGACTTCTTGGATTCTGCCAATTAGAGCTAACTTCTATGTCCCCCAGCCCTTTTCTTATACATGTATTATAGCAAAGTGTTCATTCTATTTCACATTATCAGCAGTTGTTTATTTTTTCCCTTAGATTGTAAATTTCATGAGGGCTAGTTTCTGGTTTTAATCATTTCCAAATTTATACAGTGCCTACATGAAAAAGAAGTAAACTCATATCTTGTTTAAGCCAATGCAACTTTTCATCTTTCTAAAATCACTCACAGCTAAGTATAATCCTAACTAACATAAGAGCTTTTCCCCTTCCCTTTATAGAACTGGGCAGCACTCTATTTCTGAACTGATGATTATACAGTTACCACCTACAAAGGGCTGGAACATTAAAAGAAGGAAATTAATGAAGAAGATTGGAAAATATTCTTAAATTGGTGCTATGATGTATTCTCAGTCTTCGGTGTTAGAGTGGTTGGTAGGGTGCAGAGGAAGGATGTGGGCTTTGTAATCTAACATACCTGATTTAAAATAGTGGTTAAATGACTTATAGATGTGTGAGCTCTGCTAAAGAATTATTTTTCCTAAGCCAGAGTTTCCAGATCTGTAAAATGGAAATAAAAAACTTACTTTGCAAGGTTATTTGGAGAATTAAATAAGCTGTGCACAAAGTGCTTGGTACTGAGAGGATACACATGATTATAATGATCATACTGCGGATTTGGAGTGATTCAGGGAAAAGCTCTATGTTGCCTTATCCCAGAGCCACAAAGCTGATTACACATGGGTCAGTGGTCCTTGGAAGGAGATTTGCCACAGAAGGCAAGGAATGTTATTACTGATAACAGAAATTGAGAGCACACCATTTATAGTCCTGTAATTGAGATGATATTTGGCATATTGGCATGGACAATATCACTCCAACATCCATTTAAAAAACCTCCAGATGAAAAACAGAGACACAAAGTACGAGCACTCATTGATGCTCTTAATAGTCATAGCAACATGTTGGATAATGGTAAAATTAAAAGTGGCAATTCCTTTGAAATGTGGGCTGAAGCATACCTATTAAATTGGATCCATAGTTAAAACAGCCTGGGCTTTTCATAGTTCTCTAAGGAGGAGCAGTTAAACCCCAGATTTTGTCTTTATTGACAGCAATATAGAAGTTATACATATCACAGACCAAAAGCAATCAGTGACACAGCTGTCAGCACTTCAAGGTCAGAATAAAAGAGTAGATGCAATACTTAAAAGGAAAATTGGAGAAGTTTTTGTGAAAACTTGGTTAAAAAATGACTTGTGAGCCCCCCAAAACTTATGAGTGACATTTTTGACTTTGTACAATGTAAAGTCTCCAGGAAGTTTTTGAGGCTAATCCCTAAACTATATTTAACACTTTTCAGTTTATTAAATGCTTTGACATACCTTACCTCACTTAATTATTCTATTCTGCATAACAAATTACTACCAATTTGACGGTTTAAAACAGCATACATTGATTGTTTTATAGTTTCTGTGGATCAGAAGTCTGGGCACAATTTAACTGGACCTCTGCTTAGGGTCTCCTGAGGCTGAAATTAAGGTGTTAGCTAGGCTGCATTCCCACCTGGAGGACCAACTTGGAAAGAATCTGCTTTCAAGCTCACTCAGGTTATTGGTGGGATTAATTTTTTATGTTTGTAGGCCTGCGAGCTCTGCTTTCTTCCTGGTCCCTCAAGCTACTGGACACTTAACTCTTGGAAGCTGCCCATAGCTTCTTGGCAGGTGGAATTTCCAAACTTGTCCACTGACTTCAATAGCTGGCAAAGAGAGTCTGGTAGCAAGATGGAGTCTTATATAATACCAGAGGCCCGATGCATGAAGATTCATGCAAGAATGGGCCTTCCTTCCCCTGGCTGCCGGCACTACCTTCACTCTGGGCCAGAGCCGCCTTTCTGCCTTCCCACGCTGCCCAGGGTGGTGTGGAACGCCTGCATCATCACCATGGCGACAATGCAAGCTTCCTGCCCTGCCCCTGGCTGCTCAGCGCCTGCATATGCAAATTAACCCACCATCTTTGTTGGGTTAATTTGCATACTCACTCTTGATTGGCTGGTGGGCATTGGGAAGGTACAGTCAATTAGCATGTTACTCTTTTATTAGGTAACGGTTCATGCACATTGAAAGGAAATTAATTAGAAGAAATATTTTAATATTGCTATTCGCCCTTTCTCTATAATAGAAGTGTCAACCAAATTCATGATCAACAATGACAGATTAAAACACGCATGCAATTGGAACCAGCGAGAGCTTTATATGTATCACGCATGCGTGAGTCAACTTAGCCTTTTATAGATATAGAATAAACTTGCTTAATTAGACCTGATTTTTGATTTAGCTAAACTTTTCCCAGCCCAGTGAAGCACCCCAACTTCTCTTTCAGGTAATTGTCAGCAACACAGCAGTAAATATCAACATGAAGCAGATTATTACTGTAGATCACGCAGGGAGAACAAAGGGTAAAATATTTAACTGTAGCAGTGTTTGACTATATTCTGTGCAGTGAGAAAACCTGAAGTCATTTTCAAGGTCCACCATTTCTTCTTTTCAGTTGGGTCAAGTTCCTAAATTTTCTAAATCTCCATATTCCGGCTAATGAAAAGAAAATAGGATTCTACCGAGTCTCTTATCTACCTACTCCAGAACTTTTGCGAGAATCAAATGAGATGAGGCACGGAAAAACGCTTCACAAACATTTGCTTAAAGTGTAAAATGTTTGCACCTGGCTATAAAGCAAGTCGTGTTGTCGTTTCCTGGGCTGAAGAAACTGCAAGGAGGCTATTTGCTGTGGGGAGGAAGCTGGGCATTGCTACGTGACATTATTACCTGGTGCCCACAGCAATCATTTCTGGGCTGGGCTGGGCTGAGGGCCACATTTTGCGCCAGGGTGTCTCGGCAGCATTGGCTGTGATTTGGTGGGCTGTTGTTCTGGGGTGGTGGCAGGGCCTGTGTCCCACTTGGGGGAAGCTGAGTGTTGGTTTGTGGGTGCCAGGTCTGTAGTGCCATTTATTGTTAAATGGCCTGTCACTAGGGAGAGGAAGCCGGGTATTGCTACATGATGTCATTACCCGATGCCCACAGTAACCGTTTCTGGGCTGGGCTGTGGGCTGCATTTTGCGCCATGGGGTCTTGGCCGTGTTGGCTGCAATTTAGTGGGCTGTTGTTCCAGGGTGGTGTCGGGTCCTATGTCCCACTTGGGGAAGCCAAGTGTTGGTTTGTAAGCGCCAGGTCTGTGGTGCCATTTATTTGTAAATGGCCAGTGCACATCACGGCAGCTCCTGCATTGAATGTCTGCCCCCTGGTGGTCAATGTGTGTCATAGCAACTGGTTGGACGGATACTTAGCATATTAACCTTTTATATATATACTAGAGGCCCAATGCATGAAATTCATGCAAGAGTAGGCCTTCCTTTCCCTGGCTGCCGGTACCGGCTTCCCTCTGGCATCTGCGACCCAGGCTTTCCTCTGCCCCCAGCAGGCACCCAGGCCTCGGGCTTCCCTCATAGCCCCGGCTTCATCCGGAAGGTCATCTGGAAGGACGTCTGGTCTAATTAGCATATTATGCTTTTATTATTACCCTTACTAATAAAAGCCTAAGTGGTCATCACACTGTGATGTCCTCATGCTGTCACAAGATGGCTGCGTGCACAGAGGGTGTATGCAGGTGGGTGGGACTGGGCTTGATGCTGTGTGTGCAGCACGGAGCCTCCCTGGGGGTCCCACCTCCTCCCAGCATCGCGTGCAGAGCCAGGAGAAGGCGTGTCCCTGGCTCCATGAGGCGAGGCCTGCCTGGGGGTCCTCTGGCTCTGCGTGGTGAGGCCTGCCTGGGGGTCCCACCTCCTTGTGGTGAGACCTGCCTGGGAGTCCCACCTCCTTGTGGTGAGGCCTGCCTGGGGGTCCCCTGGCTTCATGTGGCGAGGGCTGCCTGGGGGTCCTGCCTCCCGGCTCTGCGTGGCACGGAGGCGGGACCCCTGGCTCCGGCCAACCTCTTTGGGGCAAGCCATCGAGGAATCCCGGTGGGTGGGTGAAGCCTACCTCTTTGGGGCAATTGATCGTGGGGCTCCCGCACTATGACAGTGCACAGGCCAGGCTTGGGGACCCCCCCCCCCTGAGTGCACGAATTTCATGCACCGGGCCTCAAGTAGATAGATAACCACAGAGTGACCTTCTGTAACTTTCACTATATTCTATTGGTTAGAAGCACTTCACAGGTCCCGCTCACACTCAAGGAGAGGGGATTAAGCAAAGGCATGCACACCAGGAAGAAGGAATCATAGTGGGTCAACTGGAGTCTGTCCACCATAGTTTTCAGTTCAGTCCTTTGAGAAAGTGGGATAGATATTCTTACTTCAGTTATACAGACGAAGACACTCATTGTCAATTAGAGAGGTTAAATGAACGGATATTCAAGACTACATAGTTAATAAGAGTAAACCTAGAATTTCTAAGTCATAGTTCTATGCTCCAGTCATTAGTATTTACCATCTTATATGTCTTTGTATCTACCCATTTATCCAGTCATCTAGTATGATGTTCTTCTCACTACATCATGATCCTTCTTGTGTAAATGTGAGTAATATTCAGCAAACTCATTTCTTTGAATGCAGCAGACTTACCTCTTTGTCTGTATTAGAAAGGTTTGGTGAGATTCTTCTGTGATAACAGGCATCTCAAAAATCTCCATGGTTTAAAATAACAAGGGTTTATTTCTTGCTCATATTACACATCCTTTGCAGGTCAGCTGATTGCTTTGCTCCACCTTTTCTTACCCAGGCTGATATTATAGTCACTATCTTGAACATTGTCAATCCCCATTCCAAAGGGAAAAGAGAGCTCTGGTGAGGTGTGCAATTGCAGTTAAATGCTCTGACCCAGAAGGGAAATGTGGCATTTGCTTAAAACTAGTCAAATGGCTTTCTCCAGCCCCAAGGGAACCAGAAAGTTCAATTCAACACTATTTCCAGGAGTGGAGAGACCCAGAAATAATTGGTATATAATTTGTGAAGTACTTACTACCATAGCCGTGAAACTAACCCCCCTCAAAATGCACCTGTGCCACCTTTGCATTGTTCATGGCCTTAGCTCCAAATCTCTCACCTGACCTGTCCCGCACTCTGCTTCCGGACCTGTTCCAGAGAGCCTTAGTTTTTAACTCGTGATATACTTACATTTTCAGGGCTGTATCTCTTCCCAAACCTGAGCTTTACAAATGCTTCTCCAAAGTCTGGTTTCTATTTCTTTCTTGATCACAATTTCACTTTGTATTCTTAATGATATATATATACCTCAATAATATATATATCATTAAGAATACAAAGTGAAATTGTGATCAAGAAAGAAATAGATGTGATATATATATATATATATATATATATATATATATATATATATATTTCCCATTCTGGGTGCTGCACTTCTGGGACCCTAAACCCAGACCCAGACCTTAGAAGCTGATGTCTTTGTACTAATGAAGTTATTGATATTACCATGATGAATGCCATGTGGGGAGAAAACTATCATTATATCCTTACCTAGTCCCCTGAATTCCTTTCTTCAGAGATACTGTAGGCCACGCATGTCAAACTCATGGCCTGTGGGCCTCATGAGGTCCACAACGAATATTTTTGCGGCCCAGCCAATATAACGGAGTGTAAGAGACGTTTTAATAAAAATTTCATAACTTAATTTTTTAAATATCCTGTTATACATAATTATTAATAATGAACTACTATGTTCACTAATGACTGATTACTATAATTGTGTTGCATTCATTTCCCTTACGCGCCTTACGTGCAGGCACACCATTTCTCTCCACTAATACTAGCAGCGAACATTTTAGCAGCCAATTGCCACGTCATTAGTCCTGTACTGACTTGTTGGGTGTGCATAACAGGAAATATTTTGCTTTCAGAGAACAAGAAAAACAGGTTTATTTGTGTTACACTAATTAATTTGTGCAGTTATTCAGTGTCTGGTAAGTTAATGTTTAAGAAAAAATATTAATTTTTATTAAAATGTTCTATTATTTTATGTTAACAATTACTCATTTATTTCAGCCCTTTGTATTCAGCATGTCTCTATCGAAATAAACCTACGGTTTCTATGAAAATTGAAGCTTTTGGTTTTTTTGCGGCCCACATAAACTTAAACCTTGTTTATTTGGCCTGTGTTAGCCTTTGAGTTTGACATGCTTGCTGTAGGCCGTGATCTAAATTCAATTAGTAAGTGTCATAAAAAAGGAAACATCAATAGAAAAAAGAGATAAAAGGATTAGACATGACTGAACCCAGCAGGAAAGCAGAGCAGAACATTCTCAAGGTGAATAATTATCTGAAGGAAGGTGAGCAACAGCACATTCTATCAGTTGCACACCACCGGTTTTGGCTTACTGTGAGAGCTGCAACAAGTGAGCTAAAATATTAATGCCAGAGTAAACCACCTTAGAAGAATGTTGTATGACTACCACATTCTCAGTAGGTGCTGTGCTGCTGGAACAAGGTTCCAAAGAATAAAGAAGCAGCTGGGCTAAATCTATGATCACCGCAGAAGACACATTTTTTTATCCTACACACCTGTGTTCTAGTTCATCATTTTAAGCATTTCTGTCAACTCTTAGACTAAATTGCACTCAACCTTGTTGTGCATAAATTTGATACCACTATAGCGTATTAAAGAAACTTGCTGGAGAAAAAGTAAAGTGGTGGGTTAGGAGAAGCAAATTCTGGGAAGCATCTCTCTTATTAAGGTAAAACTTCAACCTCTAAGATTTAGCCCCAAATACAGTATTTGCTGGCCAGGAGGCAACTGGAGGTGAGATGCACCCATTTTGATTCTCATGACCATAGTCAGACCATGCAGCCCTTGAGTCTCTGCAGGAATTCTGTTCAGCAGGTAGGCTTTGATTCAGACCTAAACAAAGTCTCTTCTCTTAGTTTCCTCCAGAATAGCCAAGGTATTCTGGAACTTATTAAAAGCTTTAAAAGAGCAGGGATACATAAACCATTATAAGTTAGCTTATACATAGCAGTTTCTGATCTTTTCCATGGTTAGCGCATTGCTAGGGCTGCTCAGCCCTGCCCTTGCACTCTCTGTCTAGCAGTCTTTATCTGAGTTTCCCCCAAAGCAGACCCTGAAACATGGCTCTGTATTCGATTTGATTTGGGAGGTTAAACCAGGAAGATCAATGAAGGAGTGGAGAAGTGAGGCCAGCAAGCAGAAGAGGTCTAATGTCCTTTGTTTCATCTTTTAAAAATGTATTTATTTATCCTTAGAGTCTAGAGTTCAGCAGAGACCTTTTGTGTGTTTTTAAAAAAAATATATTTTATTGATTTTTTTACAGAGAGGAAGGGAGAGGGATAGAGAGCTAGAAACATCGACGAGAGAGAAACATCGATCAGCTGCCTCCTGCACACTCCCCACTGGGGATGTGCCCGCAACCAAGGTACATGCCCTTGACCAGAATCGAACCTGGGACCTTTAAATCCGCAGGCCGACGCTCTATCCACTGAGCCAAACTGGTTAGGGCAGCAGAGACCTTTTGATCAAAAAGTAATTAGTCATTGTTCTAACCCAGGAAAAGTATGAAACCTATAGGACAAGCTCTGGGAGAAAAGGAGGCTCATCCGAAGCTAGTCCTTTGCATTGGCCTTCCAGACTGAAAGGGGACACCGTAGGAAACAAACAAAAAAGTGCCATTACTCACTACAGTTTATCTTCACAACATGGATACAGTTTTGTTTGGAACTTCCCAGAATATTCAAATCACTTGTCTATTAAGTGATATTTATAAAACTTCTGGATTGCTACAAGATTAGAATGGACAATCGCCACTTGAGAGCATGAGCAACAAGAAAAAGGAAAACAACAAACCTCAGGATAAAAACCCAGGATAAAGGGGTCAATTCAGGGCTATGCTTGTATATTTACCTAATTCAACAACTCAAAATGCAATTCCACAAACAGACTTTGAGCACTGTGATGTGAGAAGCCCAGTTAGCTGCTGTGGTGGTGGTGGAGGGGGTGTTGGAAGTGGGGAGAACACGAGGGAAAGTCTGCCCTTGAGTCAACTGTTTATGGTAGAGAAAGTTAGAAAGAACGTGGGCAAGTGTGGTGGAGGGTGGAGCGCTGTGAAGGCAATAACAGAGGCTCAACCACAGGAGTCAGAGCAATTGAAAAAATCCTGTTCCTGATGGCAAATGAGGAGAGAGCTCATGAAGGAAGTTCTGAAGAGATCCAACATGTTCGCTGGGGGTTGAGCTGCTACTGGGATTTCTACGGATGGAAAAGGCGAGGGAGCCCACTGCCAGCATTTGCAGAGTTTAGAGTAGAGGACTGTGGGTTGGGTCGGCTAGAGTCCAGGGCACGTGCACAGGAGAGGCTAGAGACGAGGCTGGAAAGTGCTTGTACCGGAACAGAAAGGGCTGTAAACATTAGATGGGAACCCTTGTCCATAATCGTGGAGACAATGGGGAGCCACTGAAAGTTGTTGCGTGAGATGCATTTGGCAATGGGACGCAGGCTGAGTGGAGACCGCCTGGATGTGGAAGGCGGTGAAGACATCTTCAGGGACAGTGTGTGTGACCAGTGTGAAGTCAAACATCTGCTGTGGCGTGACAGGCTGCCAAAACCCGACAAGAATGTACTTGCCAGCTGAAGTTACCACCCCGCTAATCAGGACGGTGGCAGGCCCAGAAGAAAAGAAGACAGCAGATGGCAGATAGGCAGCATCCATGGTTCCCACACTCATAACTAATCAAATGTATGAGGTCACACAGGAGCTTTACAATCAGTGCCGGGGCTTTGGCAGTGCCAGTTGGCAGAACGAAACAGGTGATGGAATGAAAGGTTGCATGCCATGAGCTGTGCTGAAACAGAAGCACCCCCCAGGAAAATGGGCGCTGGCAGTGTTCAGGGGAGGCAGGGGCCCTCCTGTCATCTGAGTTGCCTACGTGCATCACAGCGAAGCTGCAGCAGTGAAATGCACCCTCCAGCAAACGGGATCTCTGTGTAAAGGCCACAGAGTGGAGCCTCAGCTTCGTCATCTGTAAGATGGCAGGCATTTTGAGGATCAAATTCAATAAATCATGTGCAGCATTTGGCAAAGGGCCTGGAACATAGCAAACTTCTCATTCCCCAGGGATACTCCCGGGACAGCATGCCTGTGGAGCTATGGGAGAACTCTTCATTTCAGAACCGGGTGCTTCTGGCCCTGGAATGCTTTGGGACTCCTAGTTTATTGTGCATTTGATGTAGTGCAGAGGTAGCCATGTGAATGGCTTGGTGTCTTCACGTTATGGTTCTGGCATAACGTGATAGGCAAGTGGCTTTATCTATTGTTCGACTTCCCCCTCCCTTCCCTGGCACAGCCTGACTCTTCCTAAGTGCCTCTGTCCTATTTCCTGGCTTCCCCCTTCCTGACATTAAGAAACTACTGGCCCCACGCTGCAGGCTCAAGGATCTGGCAACCTAATCTGAACTGCTTTGGGTAGCTAATCAGGGGAGAAGAAGAAAGTAGAGGACATAACCGCATCACATTTTGGAAAGACATTGAAAGTCTAGAGAGGCAGTAGAGCAGGAACTAAGAGGGGGCACTGCTTAGGGCATTTGGACTATTTAGGTGTCAGATTACTAACCAGAGTCTGTCTTTCCTTCTCTTGCTCCCCTCCTTCTTTCCATCTGTTGTATAAAGAACAAGACAAACCTTTCCTTGCAGCAAAGTATAAGGGGGAGAAAAACATGCACACAAATGACCCCAGTGGAAGTGATAAGCGTCCTAGAAGAGACTCAGATGATGTGATCTCTGAGTTCAGAGGTGGCGGGGTTGGCGGGGGAGGGGGCGGGGGAGGGGATGTGAGACAGTTGGTGGGGGAATGGGCAATGACTTCTAATTGGAAGGCTTATTGAAGGCTTCAAGGAGGAAGTGGCAATGAGGCTGGGTTCTGAAGGATTTGTAAGATTTAGACATTTGCAATAAGGGAAGGCAAAAGCTCAAACACTCAAGGTGCAGGAAAGAACAAAATAGTGGTTGTATAAAGGAATGAGTCATTTATTTTGGTCAGATTTCTAAGAATATGAAGGGAACAGTGGGCCGATTTAGGGAGGAGTTTGGAAGCTAGGTGGGGATTTAGAACTTTAGTTCATAGCGTTAGAGAGCTGGAGAGTGATATAATCAGAACAGTGTTTTAGGAAGATTATCCATCAGCATTGTGAAGAATGGATGGGTGAGGGCAGGGCACAGGGAGACAGCTTGAAAGTATTGCAATGGTCCAGGAAGAGCTATTGCTATGAGCTCAATACTGTCATGGAAGTGAAGAGGAGTTGGAGATGAATGGGATGCATGTGGTAGAGTTAGAATTAGTAGCAACTGGTAATTGATTGAATATAGGACCTAAACAGGAAAGAACTATCAAGAATCAATGCTAAGTGAAATGCCAGACAGAAAAAGTCAAGCATCATATGATTTCACCCATATGTGGAATATAAAACTGAAAGCAACAAATGAACAAACAAAAACTTAGACACTAACAATTGTATGGTGGTTACCAGAGGAAAGGGGGGGGGGAATAAAAGGGGTCAAATATATGGCGATAGAAGGAGATTTGCCTTTGGGTGGTAAACACAATGCAATATACAGATGATGTATCATAGAACTGTACACTTGAAACCTGTATAATCTTATTAACTTATGTCACCCCCCCAAAAAATTTTTTTAAATGACTTTTCTACCTTTAATCATCTGGGATTGTCTAACTTCTCTTGTTCCTTAAGGATACCGGCCCCTCTCAGCCTAACACAAGCCTCCCCTTTTGCAGGCTTTCCTGCTTCCCAACTCCATCCCCACCCACCTCCTGTTCTGATGATGGTGTGGAAATCATTCTCACTTATCATCATAGCCATGTACAAAGAACTATTCTGGCTTTAGAATGGACCCGAGCATTGTTACTCTCGCTGTTCCTGAGGATTTCACATTTAGAAAGGTTTTCACGATGCATTGACACTGGGAAATAATCAAGTTTTCTTCAGGGTGTTCAGAGGTTGCTTGGGGGGTATTGCTGACAAAAAGCTTGTAAGTGTGATGGTTTTTCACTTGTTCACTGTGATGTCTCCTTGAGAACAGAAATCAATTAGGCCCAGGGCAGCAGCTGCTTGTCCCAATCCACCTACCTGCCCAGAATTTCCACTGAAATTCTTTCATTTCTCACTTCATCTACCATCTATGTCTTAGTCCATTTGGTGATAGACAATATGCCAATGATCTCTGTTTCTTTAAAATTTCTCTTGTCATTGATATCCTAAATATTTTTCCCTCTTGCCTTCTCATTCTCTCTTCCTTCCTCCCTCTTCTCCCACAGATATGAACAAAGATGTATAATTGTATCATTTCAAACTTTTTGGGGGGTTTCTTAAAGCAACAAAGGTACATTCCTCAGTCCATGCCATGGCCATGGCTCTGTGATCGGCCCTATGTGTTTCTTCATTGTAGAATCTAGGCTGAGTTGCTGCCCCAATCTTGGTCTTGTGGCAGAGGAAAAACAAACAAACAAACAAACAAAAAAGCCCATAAAAAAAAAAAAAGAATGAAGGCTAGACCTCTGCAATGGCTTTTGAATTTCTGCTCAGAGGTGGTAGTTGTTATAGCAGCAACTCATTTCTTTATTAGTCAGCCTGTTCCAGTTAATATTGTAGTGGAAACAGCCCTATATCTTAGTGGATTACAAGAAAGCTCTAATTCTTACTACATGCTATACCAGTATGCCAACTCTGGGTCAAAGGAAGCTCAGTTTTGTGATCTGCTCAAGTGTCTTTGTCATCCTGGCTTTTAGGCTGAAGGTGTAGCCCTCTCTTGGCAGAGGTGAAAGAACTTCAATTTTGTTTGTTTGTTTGTTTGAATAGAGCTCTTTGATGGTAGGGCACAGTTTTCTCCTGCTCCTATCCTTTTTCCATATGGGATCTCCAGTCTGGAACACTTCTGGTTGAGAAGAAAGAAAAGGGTATTTACCAATGGTGAGAGACTTAGCGCCACTGTTGGTGTGATAATATCTTTAGTTTTGCTACAAAAGTGAGTGTTGTTGGTGTTACTGGACTAAAGGGATCCATTTGCCTGCACGAATCAAAGCCCAAACAGGTGTTTGCAGCCCAAAAAGTAAGGGTTCATTAGTTGAGGACATGGTGCCACACCCAGCGTCACAGGTGAGCGAGTGCTCAAACACTTGGCTCCCTGATGGCTTCCAGGGGAGGGGTTATAGAGGGAACTGAAGGAGTTAGGGTCATGTTTAGGGTCATGGTCTTTACTGGTTAGTAGGTGCTAGGGTAAGGGGTAGTTGATCGTTGTATCTGATCCTGATGTCGGCCATGGCGTCGCTTCATGTGGTTGCACAAGAATGTGGTCCGTAGAGTCGTTCTGGAGCTGAATCGCAACTGAGGCCTAGATGTTATCTCTAGTTTGACTGAAACTCTGTTTCTGTGGTCAACAGACCTGAGGTTCTGTTCCTAAGATTAGTTGATGCTGACCAGAACCTCATTGTCCTGAGGGCTTAATGATTAAGGAAGTGGACGTGCAAGGGAGAGGGAGGTGGGTGAGCCAGGGTGCTGGATGAGGCCAGTTTGAATCAAAAGGAAAGAAAGGAGAAAGGGTCATATTGAAGAAATGAAGTTTCTGCATGGTTACATTAGCAGAACAAGGTTTATCTTGTGGACATTTCACTTTGAGTCTGGAAGCAGAGTTCTTTGCTCTTCATCCTCTCTACCAACAGAAGGTCTAGATGTGTCATGCCTCTTCCCCATCTTCCCTCCCCTTTGCCAAAGATGAGGGGAAGAAGAGGTAGAATTCTAGGGGGAGGGAAGGGGCTGAAAGAGATGGAGGGGATGAAGAAGGGAGAAAAAGATGAGGGAGGGAGACCAGAAAAGCTGGGTTCTCTGATGAAAACTTCTGATGGACTTAGGACCCAGGGGATGACTAAAGAGCTCTTTTACCCAGCCCATGTCTTTGTGTATATATGATTACCTAAGTATGGGTTCTTTGTGTATGTGTGTGGAAATGGTTGTACCTTGCTGCTTTCCCAGTAGTTAAGGACACAGGTGCATAACCCCAGTGCATTACATAGATAAGAGTAGGGCTGCTTTGGTGGGGGATGGAAGACATTACCATCCTCTACCCAATCACTCTGCAGAACCCTGGGGCTCTGGGAAATATAGTTTGAAGATAGATCTTTAAACTATATTGCCCAGAGCCCCAGGGTCTGCAGAGTGGTTGGGTAGATGTATAGATAGATTCTAAAGGATAAAGTCATAATTCTGTGGTCCAGGATCACAGACCTACTAAAAATAACTTCTAGACAAAATATTAAGATTTTTGTTGTGGTTGCTGGAAAATGAGGTGCAATTATAACACCATCCCTTAAAGAATTCCAGAGGATGGAAGACAAGGACTAGGATTATTTTATACTAGAGGCCTGATGCACAGATTCGTGCACCGGTGGGGTCCCTCAGCCTGGCCTGCGGGATCGGGCCGAAACCAGCTCTCTGACATCCCCTGAGGGGTCCCAGATTTCGAGAGGGTGGTTCTCAGGTGACACCCCCCAAAATCGGGCTCCCTCCTCTCTGGTTCCAGGTGCATCACCTGAGAACCGCAGCTGCCATGTCACCACAATTTGGCAGCTCTGCATTGAGTGTCTGCCCTCTGGGGGTCAGTGTGCATCATAGCTACCAGCCTGTCAGCCAGTTGGCTGGTCAGCCTGTCCCTTAGGCTTTTATATATCTAGATGTTATTTATGCTAAAAATAAGTACCATATTTCCGGCGTATAAGATGACTGGGCGTACAAGATGACCCCCAACTTTTCCAGTTAAAATATAGAGTTTGGGATATACTTGCCCTATAAGATGACACCCGGCGTATAAGACGACCCCCGACTTTTGAGAAGATTTTCCTGGGTTAAAAAGTTGTCTTATACGCCGGAAAATATGGTACTTCACAATGAGAGGAAGATAAGTACTCCACAATGAGAAGATTTTATTCTGGCCTAATCAACAGGAACTGCAGCCAGGAGAAGATTAGTTAGGAAATGGGACTGAGTGGAGGGAAACCATTCTTCCAAGGCTGAGGAAGACCGTGCTGGCTGCAGTGAATGAAGCCAGAACTGCTGCTGGCTTGAGCTTGTTTTGTGAACTTGTATGTAGTGAGGAAGTATCATGTTTTTCTGCAAGTGTGTGACTCTGGATTGTGAGCCTGAAATTAGAAAAGGGAACCAATGTGCAACTGTGTAGACTTGTAATCTTTGATCTCATGATGGCCTTGACAAGGTATGTGGCCTGGGAAACACGGAACCATGGCAAGGCAGCCTGTTGGCTTGAAGAATTTCTTTTTCTACCTGACAGCTGCCAACTATGGGAAAACAGGGCTTGTTCCTTCCCACTGAGTCTCCTTCAGAGAAACATGTATTTTGTGTTCGTAGCGAGGAAAAAAAAGAACATTCACTTTTCTCTCTTACTTCTGTGGAGATGTGTTAACTAGTTATGAAGATTATATTAGCAGCTCAGGGGCAGCACATAATGAAGGAGATTTACAGAGTCGCTGTTGAAAGCTGTAGATATCTATGCATGCTGTTCCCAACTGAGAGAAAGCCAGGGATGACTGCTATGAAGGTCAATGCCAAATTTAAATGCATCTTTTTAAAAAAGATCATTTACATAGCATTTTATTCACAAACATTGAATGACTTTGTTTCTCAGGAAAAATAGTCATTAACATATTTTATTTCTCTCTCATGGGTTATCATTATGTTGTTATAAACATGGACACTCTAAAGAGATCCTGCTGAGGAAAATATATATATATTTTTTCCTGATAATAAGGAGAAAACAGGGGTAACTAATTCCACTCAGCAATGATTTCAAACAACTGGCTTTGCACTTGAAGTGGGTAGAAGATTCTGTCCAAGTCCACTTAGTAGTTTTGAGCTATCTATATATATAAAAGGCTAAGTGTCCATCCAACCAGTAGCTATGACATGCACTGACCACCAAGGGGCAGATGCTCAACACAGGAGCTGCCATGATGTGCACTGGTCATTTAAAAATAAATGGTACCGTCGAAATCGGTTTGGCTCAGTGGATAGAGCGTCAGCCTGCAGACTCAAGGGTCCCGGGTTTGATTCCGGTCAAGGGCATGTACCTTGGTTGCGGGCACATCCCCAGTAGGGGGTGTGCAAGAGGCAGCTGATCGATGTTTCTCTCTCATCAATGTTTCTGGCTCTCTATCCCTCTCTCTTCCTCTCTGTAAAAAATCTATAAAATATATTAAAAAAATAAAAAAATAAAAATAAAAATAAATGGTACCACAGCCCTGGCACCGACAAACCAACACTTGGCTTCCCCAAGTGGGACACAGGCCCCTCCACCACCCGGGAGTGACACCCTGCCAAATCTCAGCCAACACTGCCAAGACCCCATGGCACAAAATGCGGCACACAGCCCAGCCCAGCCCAGAAACAGTTGCTGTGGATGCCGGGTAATGACATCACGTAGCAATGTCCGGGTAATGACATCACGTAGCAATGTCCGGCTTCCTCCCCCTGTCGACTAGCCTCCTTGGAGTTTCTTCAGCCCAGTAACCCGACTTGCTTTATAGCCAGGTGCAAACATTTTACAGTTTAACCAAATGTTTGTGATGCATTTTCACGTGCTGCATCTCATTTGGTCCTCACAGAAATTCTGGAGTAGTTAGATAGGAGACTCGGTAGAATCCTATTTTCTTTTCATTAGCAACACGCGAATAGCAATATTAAAATATTTCTTCTAATTAATTTCCTTTCAATGTGCACAAATCCATGCACTGGGACACTAGTTAAAAAATAAAGAACAAATGTAGAGTTAAAAAACGGAGGAAAAGTATCATTATTCAAATTGGTTATAATTATTTACATGAAGAAATTTAAGTAGTGGATTGACCTTCCCCCCTCCAAATGGGGTCATTCTTTGAAATAAAATTATACGGTAATGGCAAACATGCAAGGCAGATCAAGGAGGAGCTGCCCTGGGTGAAGGGAGGCTGGCTAGAGCCTATCTTGTCACCCTGCCTGGACTCTGGAGTGACTATTGAGGCATCTTTGTGGGATCCCTGGAGTCCTGAGGATTCCATTTTGAACATTCTGGGTTGAAGAGCCAATTTTCTTTGAATCCCAAGCCCATAGGATTTGAACAGTAGTCTCTAGCTCCTGAGGGGTGACATGAGCCATTTAGTGTTTTGACACAGTCAGTGTGAACTTTTTGGCCCAGACTATGAAAATATTGGGATTCTTGTACAGATTGGTATTCCGAAACTGGGTGTGGATGTGTAGTGGGACTAATCCACCATGGCAGTTGTGGAGCAAAAGGGAACGGAGATGACATCTTGGTCCAAAGGAACTGTCCAAAGTCTAAAATCTAAATGGGGATGGCGATGAGTCAAGTACAGTGTCTGAAGCAAAGGATGTACATCTGAAGTCAGATAAGACTGGACTAGGGTCTGAGAGTGGGGACAGAAGTTAGATTTTGGGATACAAGGAGAAAGTCTTTAAGGGATCCTGTGGTCTTGCCTGTGGGTGATAAGGGAGCTATAAGAGCCCCACAGGGCCTGGAGAGGGCTCTGGCCATGGAGGGATGGGGTTGATTGAGTCTCCTTATCCTACAGTCACTGTTGGGATCTTGAACACATTGTGAACCAGCAGCTGCTCATGGGTTTTCCCCATTCCATTCCTCCAGCTCACTAACTGAGGTTGAGGATCTTATCAAAGATGGGCTTCAGAACTTACCTTTGACAAGGATTCAAAGTAATTTCCTTCCTAAAATTTAATGTAATTTAAAAATCCTAGCTAGATCAAACGACCATTTGCACTGTCTATTTGTATGTCATATATGCTTGTGTCACTGGGATTTTAGTTGTTTGGCAGGCTTTTTTCTCTCATATTGTTCTGAGGGCTGGATATGGTCCTGGGGCTATGCAGCAACCACTCATTTTATAGCCTAAAGTCATGCCCACCTAAGGACTTCTCCCAAGGCTGAAGGTAACTGGGGCACATGCTGCAAAATATAAATGTTGGCACTGCCCTCTCCGTTGTGTGCCTGGGAGAGTCATCACCTAGGACAGCCAGAGAGGGGGACGATGGTTGAATGGGGGAGGAACAAAAGCTTAGGAATCTTTGTTTCCTTTGTAGTGAAGATGTATGAATTGTTTCCTTTCTAAAATGTCTAAAAAGCAGGATCTCCACTGAGAACCAACATGAAAGACTCTGGGGAAGGAAAATCATTATCTCTGAAATAAAACCTCATGTCACTGTGATGAGCTCAAACTTCTCTTGATGAGTTCTTTATCCTTCCTTATGTAAAGCTGTAGAGAGAACCTAAAAACCTGTAAGTCATTTGAACATAAGACTAGAAAACAGGTAATAGAATTTTAAATTTAAAGGGAAATTATAGATCTCTTGGCAGAGACTATTTTTCATTCAGGGACCATCTGTAGTAGCTGTTTGAGGCTTCTGGGGCATTGTCCTAGAACCCTTATCATAGGGGGGCAGAGGGGTATCTGAATAAGGAGCTAGAGTCCTTGGACATGAAGCTGGCTAGGAGGTTTGGCTGGCCTTTAACAAGTTGGGATCACATTTCTGAGAGGCAGGTGCTATAAGAAAGCTTGGGTAGAGGCTCAAGTCTCAGAAACCCTCTGGAGTTGATTGACACAGATCCATCCAGACAGAACCAAGCATGGTCTACAATCAGGTAAGCTCCAGGAAACTTAGAAGAGACAGAAAGGTCCAGCTGACCCTGATGAATCTGGATTCCATTTCTCAGACTTGAGGCTACAAAGAGACTTTGATCAGAATGCCTCAAGGTCTTAAGGCCAAGTTGGTGATGGAGTTATGTTTAGAGCTCCTGGCTCCTGACTGACTTCCAGTTCAGTAAGTTTTCATCTCTACTGTGCTACCTGTACCTCCACCTGACTCTATTAAGTTCCAAAAAGTTTCCTTCCTTCCTTCCTTCCTTCCTTCCTTCCTTCCTTCCTTCCTTCCTTCCTTCCTTCCTTCCTCCCTCCCTCCCTCCCTCCATTTCTCCCTTCCTCCCTCTCCCCTCCTCTCCTTCTCCTTCTCCTTCTCCTTCTTCCTCTTCCTCTCCCTTCTCCCTCCCTCCCTCTCCCTCTCCCTTTCTTCCTTCCTTCCTTCCTTCCTTCCTTCCTTCCTTCCTTCCTTCCTTCCTTCCTTCCCTTCCTTCCTTCCTTTCTTCCTTCCTTCCTTCCTTCCTTCCTTCCTTCCTTCCTTCCTTCCTTCATTCCTTCCTTCCTTCCTTCCACTGTCAAACATTTGGTACTCACCATGTACTTGGAATTATGCCATTTTTGAAAAGACAAAAATGAGTAGTACTTAGTCTTACTATCTTAAAATCTTACTAGTAAGCTTTTAATAATTGTCCACTGATAAAGTAGAGAAAACTTTACCCAAGGACTTATAAGATCAAGGGTTTTTTTTTTTAAGCCATACATTCCATGATTATTTACCAAAGGTCATATCCAGGAGTCTAGAATCAAGCACTTATATATTTGGGTAATTGAAGTGCTCCTAATAGGGTTGGCCAGGTGTAATCTTGGCTGATAAAAATGTCTCCACAGGAACATTTGTTCCATTCATGTAGTGGTGTGAACTTCTCCCTCACCCATCTGTTATGGTCCCAGCACAGGTAGGTAACTAACTGGTAAACACAAGTTAGATGGGGGTTGGAGGGAGGTGAGGGTGAAAAGGATGTAGGTGAAGGCCTGGGCAGCTTAGGTCAGGGGAGACAAGGCTGGAATCAGGACTGAGAGTATCATGGCAGACACTGGAAACCCAGGGCAGAGAATTTTGGGTAAGGGCTTAGTGCAAATTCAGAAAACAGTGACGAGAAAGTAGGAGCAATAGTCAGAAGCCAAGGAGGAAGCAGAAGCTGATGGGCACAATAAACCTGGATCAGAGACAAGTCTTCAGCAGCCACAGTAGTTCCTGAACCAGAGTAGACGCATTGAGGACAGACTGGCCTCAGGAAAGGTTTGTATTCTTGCCTGTGGCTCAGCCAGATGCAGGGCCTAAATCCCCTGGATGGAGGCTATGGAGCAAACAGATGGCTCCTGCAGGCAGCCTCCAAACTTTCTGGGGCTCCCTGGAGGTTGACATGGCTACTGACTTGTCAAGAAGGAGATGTAGATGGGGGTCTTGGGAAGGGCATCAATCCCCTGGGAAGAGTTGCTTTTGCCTCCTCCACGCCCCTCCCCCCAGCCCCGCCCCCGAAGGCACAAGGCAGAAAGAAAGCTCTTCATAGGCATTTCATCAGAGAAGTAATTTCAACCCACTTACACAAGGTGATAGAAGAGCAAATGCATAGCACATTGACATGCCTGCAATTTTAGTGCTTTATTTCAAAAAAATTCTACAGTGTTCTCCTCATATAATAAAGAAAATGTACACAGGTGGATGGGGTGATGAAAAAAGCTCATCAGAGGCGTGCTCTGAAGAAAAGAAGTTTTTTTAGGAAGGCATGTTCTTAGGTTTGTAACCTGTAGTCAGGGTTGAGAGGTGTGGGTGACAGTGTTCTGCAATTAAACACCATATTCTTTATATATCCCACTCCCTGGAGATTACAACCCTGGCATTTAGAGCCCTAGTCAAAGGCTGATTTATTTGTTTGTTCACTGAACACTGATTAAGCATCTAAAAGCTGAGTGCCAGGAGCATATGATCTAGTTGAAGAGACAGCTATGTGCATTCACAATAATGATGAAATATGCAAATCTAGGTAAGCCTAAAGTCTGGGCTAGATTCCCAAAGAGCATAAATAGAGAAATGCCTATCTCCATCTAGGATGAAATGGGGAGGTGACTCTTGCACTGAATTTTGAAGGGTATCAGACAAACAAAAAGAAATAGTACTCTAGGCAGAAGGAAGGGAATTTGCAAAGACAGATATGTGGAAAAGTAATATTTTTAGAGAGTCTGGTCTGACTGGCATCCAGGGAAATTGTGGAGGTGGGAGGTGGCTGGAATGACAGGCTGGGGGCCAATTCATTGAGGTTCTTAAGTTCCATACTGATATGTTTGGATTTTCTTCTAAAGGTCATGCTTTGGACTGAATTGTCCCCCGACCCCACAATTCATATGTTGAAACTGTAATCCCCAATATGGTGGTATTAGGAAAGAAGCCTTTGGTAGGTAATTAGGATTGGATGAAGTCATGAGGGTGAAGCCTCATAACGGGATTAGTGCCCTTATGATAAAAGGAAGGGAGAGAGAAAGATCTGTTTTCACCATGTGAGGACACAGTGAGAAGGCAGGCAATATGCAAACCAGGAAGAGAGCTCTCACCAGACCCCAACCACGTTGGCACTCTGATTTCAGACTTGCAGCCTCCAGAACTGTGAGAAAATAAATTTCTGTTGTTTAACTCACCCAGCTTATGGTGTTTTATTATGGCAGCCTACGTTGACTAAGATAGATCAGTTGGCTTAAAACATTTTTGGAGGGGAGAGGGGGTAACTTTTACTTTTATAAGCCCTTCAAAACATGTGCAGAAATCTAATGTACAAATTTATCCTAGACTGTGTGTATCTGTGTTGCCTAAATTGTGGATCAACAATCTAGTAGGTAGAGTAACATTTATTGATTTGATAAATGTTTATCATGCCGGTTTTGTGCCAAGGGCTTTTGATAGTGCTGAAGTTGCGATGGTGACTAAGACAGTTCAGCCACTGCCCTCATGTGGCTTACCTCCTAATGAAGAAGGTAAAAAGAAAACAAATATAAGAGCAAGATAATTTCAGGCATTGAAAATACTATGAAAACAATAAAGCGGGGTGACATGACAGATAGTTTTCAATATGTAGTCAGGGAAGGCTTTTCTGAGGAGATGCTGATGGAACTGAGATGTAAATAATGAAAGAGCTACCATATGAGGACTTGGGGGTAGAGGAGGCTGCAAGTGCCCAAGAATGGGAGCATGTCAGGAGTTAAGAGGCTATTTGCCATGGTCTAGGGAAGAGGTGAAGGTGAATAGGTCTAGGAGTGGAGATGGAGGAGAGGATTTTGAATTAGGAATGGATGGATTTGGGATATATGTTGAAGGCTAAACCATCATAGGGTTGGTTGGGAGAAAAAGAAGAGACAAGTATGACCTCTAAGTTTCTAGCTAAAAGAATTGGGTGGATGATAATGCTGTCACTGAGGGAGGAACAAATAAATTAGTTTGATTTTATGGGAATAAAAGGACTAACTGGTACATTCAATGATTTTAGAAAATTTCCAACATTTATTCAGGTGCTGTTTCTAAGTTTGATCTCCTTCCACAACTGCGGTCACCACCATCTCCATCAATAAGAAATAGTAGCTGTCTGGTTCTAGGATTGACTTATAGGCTCCCACACAAAATCCATCACACTAATTATAAATAGGAACTAGTCCCTCTGCTTCTGTCCTCAAGTTGTGTTGCCAGACAGACAGAAGCAGATAGACAAGAAAAGATTTGCAGGGGAGTTGTACAGTTAGACCAGGTGGAGGCAGGTGGAATTTACCTTTCCTCTTTTTTTTTCTTCCTTTAAAAAAAATCTTTATTGTTGAGATTATTACAGATGTCCCTCTTCCCCCTTCCCCCATTGCCCCCTTCCACCTGGTTCCCACCCCACCCCAGGCCTTTGCCACCCTATTGTCTGTGTCCATAAGTAATGCATACATGCATATCAGATCTTTGTTTAATCTCTTCTTGCTCCCCCACCTCCCCGAGAATCATCAGTCCATTCCATTTTCATGCCTCTGATTGTATTTTATTCACCAGTTTATTCTATTTATTAAATTTCTTATGTGCTTATTTTGATTTTTAGATTTAATTATTGATAGGTACATATTTGTTGCCATTTTGTTGTTCATATTTTTTATCTTTTTCTTCTTTTTCCTCTTCTTTTTTTTAAAATATATTTTATTGATTTTTTTACAGAGAGGAAGAGAGAGGGATAGAGAGTTAGAAACATCGATGAGAGAGAGACATCAATCAGCTGCCTCCTGCACACTCCCCACTGGGGATGTGCCGGCAACCAAGGTACATGCCCTTGACCGGAATCGAACCTGGGACCTTTCAGTCCAAAGGCCGATGCTCTATCCACTGAGACAAACCGGTTTCGGCCTTTTTCCTCTTCTTAACCTTTTGCACTCGGATATCGAGTGTGACTTGACACGGTTAGCATCGGTAGCAGCTCGTATGTCGAATTGTATTGAATGTATCAATATTTTGAAATATAAACAAATCCAAATAAATAAGTTTGTATGAAAAGAAACTCCAGTTTTTTTATTCTACTGCCGCGCTTTGTAAAATCTGGGGTATTTAAAAAATTAAATCCCGAGTAGAATAAAGGAATCGAGAAAAAAGCAAGCGAGTGCAAAGGGTTAAAGAATACACTTCAACATTTCATATAATACTGGTTTGGTGGTGATGAACTCCTTTAGCTTTTTCTTGTCTGTGAAGCTCTTTATCTGACCTTCAATTCTAAATGATAGCTTTGCTGGGTAGAGTAATCTTGGTTGTAGGTCCTTACTCTTCATCACTTTGAATATTTCTTGCCACTCCCTTCTGGCTTGCATAGTTTCTGTTGCAAAATCAGCTGATTTCTTCATATTTTTGGATTCTTTTTTCTTTTTGCTCTACTGGTTGGGTATTTTTTTGTTTTCTCATATTTCAAATCGTTGATTTGAGTCTCAGAATCCTCTATTCTATTGTTGAATTCCTGTATATTATTCTTTATTTTAGTCAGTGTACGCTTAATTTATGACTGGTCCTTTTCCATTTTTTTTGGAGGTTTTTAGAAGATGCTTGAATAACCTTATAATTGTGGTTTTGAACTCTATATCCAGTAGTTTGCTTTCTTCCATTTCTTTCATTTGTGACATGTTTCTTTGTCTCTGTATTTTGCTGATTCCCTGTGTTTGTTTCTATGTATTGGGTAGAGCTGCTATGTCTCCTTGAGTTGGTAGATTGGCCTTGTGTAGTAGATGTTCCATAGAGTCCAGTGACTCAGCCTTCTCAGTCACCTGAGCTGGGAGCTCTAGGTGCACCCCTTTGTGTGCTATGAGCACAGTCTTGTAGTTGAGACTTGATTGCTATTGGTGTCACTGGGAGGAATTGACCTCCAGGCCAATTGGCTGTGGGGACCAGCTGTGACTACAGTGGGGGAGCTGCTGTGTAGGAGACACCCCTATAGAGAAGGACTTCAGTGGGGCTTTGGTACTCACTGAGTCTGCCCCTTGAGTGTGTTGCTTATGGATGTGTAAAGTTGTAATCTGGTATGGTCTGACACTTACCATTGGGTACACTGACTCTTGGGTCTCCTGGGAGGTGCAAAGTCAGCCACTGCCTGGGGCCACCCAGCAGGAGCTACAGAGAGATATGCAGATTTTTCCCCTTTGTATCAGGTTTGGAAGTGCCCACAGGAGGCCCAGCTATGAAGCAAGGCAGGTTGGTGCTAGTGCTGGGTCTTGGGCCTTTTATTGATAGGTTTGGAGCTCCCTGACCCAGCTGCAACTTGTTTGACAGGTTTTTACCCTGAGCAAGGAAAGGCCAATCATACATAAAAGCTGCTGCATGGGTGGGGTTGTAAATTGGATGAGGCGGAGTCTTAGGGAATCACCAGGGCAGAGCAAACAGAAATGGCTGCCAGTCAGCCCTGCAACCGGAGAGGTCCCAGCATGGGAACAATGATCTCTGCCAGCACCTCCGTCTGGGAGAAAGCTGTCCCTGAGTTCCTGTCCAGATGCCAGATAATCCAGTTCCTCTGCATATATGTCTGGGTTCCCCAGAGCCTCGCCTGGCACTGGAGCTCAGAGGAAGCAGGACCTTGTAAGTTCAGTTTATGGTGCCAGCATTTTAAGAGGAACAGCTGGGTCTCCAGCAGCCTCTGTGTCACTGAGCCCCAATCTGCACTGGTTTTTACAGCCCATAGTTTTTACTGCCCATAGGGACTTCTTTTCCCAGCTCTGAGGCCCTGGGCTGGGTGTCTGGTGTAGGGCTGGGACCCCTTGCTTCTCTGGGTGACCTCCTCAGAGGCGATCTCCCTCCCAATTAAAAAAGCGGCACATGTGGGTGCCAGACCAGCCCATTCCACGCCTCCATACTCCTACCAGTCTCAGTGTGCTTTCTTCTTTACTTCTCTAATTGTAGGACTTCCATTCAGCCAGCTTTCCAGTGGTTCTGGATGTTGGTTGTTCTGTATTATAGTTGTAATTTTGATGTGGTTGTGGGAGGCGGCAAATACAGGTGTTTACCTACGCCCTCATCTTCCCCCTGTCTTTACCTTTCCTCTTAGAGTCGACCTATGTGCCTGCCATTTGCCAGTTTGCTCTCAGATCCAATTCCCATCCCTCCCTTGCTCTGCTCTGAATCATGGGAAATTATATTTCCAGATAGGTTGGGTCAGTGGGAGGACCTGGTAGAAAATTGCTGGGCAGGAGAAGAGAAGTCAGGTATTTCTCCTCTTGCCCTGTCCTGGGAGAGGCTCTTCTCCCATGAGACAGCTTTCTTCACGATGCCCAGCTTCTGTGTGATGGCCCCTACCCTGGCCCTAACTATTCTAAAGCCATATGATCCTGGGCTCTGATGAAGCCATTTCCTTGCACAATTCCTCCCGCCCCAGCATGGAAGTGGATTCCTGCTGTGGCCTTGACATTTATTCTTTGCTTTCTGGGCTCTTTGATTACCTGTTTAATCAATCCCCCAAATTCAATTTTCTCTATTTTTAAGATTCAGAGTGGTTTTTGGTATCTTAAGAGGATCCAGACTGATATGACATGTATTTTTGTCTGGTAGATTCTGAGAACCCTAGGTGTTAAGTGATAAGCTTATAAAGTCTACATTTTCTGGCTCTTCTCCAGCCCTCTGAATTCTTTCCCCATAACTTTCCCTCTTGCTCTCTACTTGTCTGAACATTAATCTTTTTGTTCGATGAGAAGTCAAACTCATTGCATTGTTGTCTTTTCTGCTTAGAAAGCTTTGCCCAGGTCTATATAAAGGGCCTGTTCCTAAATCCACCAGATGTCTACCTTCACAGCTTCAGCATATCTACTCTGATGCTCTTCTTCATTGGATTAGAATGATGATCAAGAGTTCCACAAAGTAGCTTCTTTGCACCACCTGTTTCCAAAAGCTAATCCACACTTCCTTTTTGAGACTCTATTAGGGGTATTTAAGAGTTCTGTTTTGTTTTACGATCCTTTGATAGCATAGGCCTTTGACATTTACACACCGGAAGGAGCTTGCAGGTTTCATGCAGGCATTAATTGACACTATTCAATAGTTAAAGAAAAAAATTTGTGTTTGGCTTATAATATTTTCTGGATGTATTGTGAAACATTTTGGTCAAATGCCTTAGTTGGAGAACAGTGAAAACATTTGATAAAGCTTTTTCTTTTCTTTCTTTCTTTTTTTTTTTTGAGTAGAGTATGTTGTGATTAGAGGAGGCTGGAAAGGAGCATATTTTGCCTGAGGGCCTACTATTAAATTTCCATATGTCTGGACCAACTCATTCTTTTAAAATGCAATTGCCCTTTGGAGAAGTCTCATCAGTCCTCTGCTGGTGTAAATACTACATTTAACTTTCTTTTTAGCTTCTGGACAGATCAGATTTTGAGGACACTGATTTTAAAGGCATTGATAAATAAAAATAGGGTTGGATTTTCAGGAACAGAGGCTCATACAAGAAGTCTGGCCAGGCATATTGGGGTGTGTGTGTGTGTGTGTGTGTGTGTGTGTGAGTGTGTGTGTGTGTGTTGTGTTTGCATGTCCGTTGAGTGAGCAGCTGCCAAAAGGGTGGTGAGAAGAAATCAGTGTTTTTTTTATACCATTTTGTCCAGATGTGTCTCTAGAGCAGGGGTAGGGAACCTTTTTTCTGCCAAGGACCATTTGGATATTTATAACACCATTTGCGGGACATAAAAAAAATAATCAACTTAAAATTAGCCAGCTATAGTTGGTCAAACATTTAATTAACTCACCCCTGATGCCTTGACAGGGCCAGGTCAAGTGATTTCTCGAGCCTTCTATGGCCTGTGGGCTGGACGTTTCCCACCCATGCTCTAAGGATGGCGTCTTCTCTAGAGGAATAAACATTCTGGGCTGCGGAGGATGTGTTTTGTGTTATTGCCTCTTGTCTTGTTACTCTAAACAGAAATTCTGTTTGGAAATCATTAACTTTGATAGAGAACAACTTTCTGGAATGAATAGAATCAGGTTTCTTGCCTTGTTTACACATTCCAATGAACATATGTACAGTAATATAGCAATTTACTCAAGTGGTTACATGTTAATGAGTCATTGATAGTAACTATTTAAATCTCATTCCTGAATTTACAGGTGATGGTGGCTAATCTACTTGTCTAGGTAAAAAAAAAAACAAAACCCAAAATTATTCTCTTATATTTGATATCATAAATAAAATTATATCTACTGTTTCCCATCTGGTGAAATCAAGATGCTATGATAGCAGCAAGCTCCAAATTAGAAGGCTATTTCAATATCCAGCCTGTTTACTTTGAGGAAGGAACTGTTCATAAAGCAATTTACATTCAACAGGTGCACTATGGCTCTACTAACGGGTGTGAACAGGGCAGTGGTGATGATCTGCCCAAGGGTTCTAAAGAAAATGCCATTTACAATTTGCTTTTTAGATTTTTACATGTTTAATGGCTGTTTGCATTTTTTTTTTTCTGGAAATGATTTCTATCCAGCTAGCATTCACGACTGTATTTTTATTTTTCTTACCACTGGTGTAGTAGCTGGATGGAGAGTAATGAGTAGATTTGTTTATACATTTTTGTTTTTATCTTCCATGTTGGATTACTGAATTTTATATAATTGTTGATTTCTTTGGGAGGGGATCTCAGATATCATATCATCATTAAATTGTTTTCTGAAGTATGTGTAAAGTTAACTTATTTAAGTGTAGGATTTAAGATTTTGACAATTTAATTTCCTTTGAACATAAGTCACTTTTTGCAAGCTAGGAAACAATCACACTATGGCAGTCTAGTTCCCTAGGGATCTAGGCCAAATCTTGAGAATGACATAAATACAAGGTGCTAACAATGAGGTTATAAACTCTAACTCTTATCTACATTTTTTTCCTTAGAAAACAGTCAAAAGTCCAGTCCTTAATGGCATGATATACAGACCATTTTAATCTAAAAGGGTAGAATTACCCAAATTATATGGTGCCCAACCTAATGGTGAGCCAGATCAGAGCTAGCCAAGGAGTGGTGAACAGAGAAAGTGTTAACATTTTGAAAACTTGCACTGAGGTTTAAAATTCCTCATTACTCTTAATAAGCAAGTAAAAAAATATTACAGATGCATCCACATTAATATTTGATTTTGCCAACATCTTTCACTAGAACATGAAGTTAGAGCATAGAGAGTAAGATACTTAGGTATTTTCAAAATAAATTATTTAGTAATAAGAAATTTGACTTACTGCATTCTTCCATTTGTTATAAGAACAAACCGACAATAAAGACTGTTTAAAAGAAATGCTCTACTTAAAAGGGTGGTGGCAGCAATACTTTCCACTTTCTCCAATTAACATTGCTATTCTTCCATGATGCAGGTTCATGTGGAAAAACTTGTCAGCTTTCTGTCAGGGCCAGGAGATGAAAAATAGAGCATGCCCTAATTAGCTAATTGTAAACTCAGTTAACATCTTTAGGATAGACCCATAAAACCTGGCCATTGTTTTGTTAAACATCTGCAAACTATAGAATTCCTTAGCCCTTAGCCATAGTTTCTGCTCAGTATCTTAAAGCTGAGCTCAGTCCCATCTGACTGCTTCTCAGGGCTGAGGTGGGTACCAGTCATTAAGTCTGAATTGTCATTTTAGGAGTAACCCCAGTAGCCTTTGGATGCACAGTAGGTGATAAGTAGGTGGTAAAATCCTGGCAGGAACACCAGGATGAGTGCTGGTCTGCAACGCTCCTCCATCCCCCTTTGCTGAGATAGCCCGCCAGCAGGAGGAGCCTATGATAATGAGAAAAGTGCCAGTCAAAAACAGCACTGTAGCAAGCTCAATGACCTTAAATGGGATCTTAGGTGGGCTTTTCTTAAACTGAAGATCAATGGAGCCATCATCTATGCTGGAGAGTCATGAGTATTTCTCACTTTACTATTGGGGATTCCAGTAGCCAGATTGGTACGAGATGGCATCATAACACACTGACACAGCTACCATACAGAGCACCGCGCCAACTCACCTGCGCACTGACAGTTCCCTCATGACACGCCTCCCCCAATTCTGATTTTTGATATGTTGGGGTTTAGGAGAGTCATTATAGTGATTAAAGAGGGATGACAAATGACATTTTAGTCACATAGCTGACACATAACCTGGGACTTGCAATATGAGGTAACAAGCACAATGACAAAATGCCAATGTGCCAAGGTTAGTAGTACAATGTCATGAATTAGTACATGAATACCAAGTAAAGTGAAGTACCAAGGATAGTGAAATAAAGGATGGAATGAGCCTATATCCTTGATGATATTGTTGTACCACGGCGCTAGCCTGCACTGCATTTCTCCTATTGTGAATTCATAGTGTGGCAATTAAATGTCTGTTGCTTAAACTCTGCTGGTTGAGGTTGTTTCTTGCAGCCAAAGTCATTCCTAACTGATCTGATGTCTCAAAACCAAACTCCTCTTTCCTATCTTCCTTCTTGTTGTTCCTCTTATATTCATCATTTAATGGCACCCACCCAGTTGCCCAAGTCAGAATCACGGGGATCTTTCTCCCCTTTATCTTGTTCATTCTCCTTGAATATAGAGACTGTTTCTTGCTCATTCTTTTATTTCCAATCCCTAACACAATACCTTGTACACAGGATACTTAAAACAGGCTTTTTGAACTAAATTAAATTAGAATGACTAGATTATTTAATATCATAAGTTAATACATAGATACCAAGTAAAGTGAAGAGGATCAAATTGGGAGATATTTTATTTAGGCTATTGTGAGGTTTGATAAACTAGCCTTGCCCCTCATCGTAGAATATTTCTCTGCTGACTAAAATTCTTTTGTCACCCTCATTATAGTATGTTTCTTTCAAATAGACATTGTTGGATGAGCATTGTCTTTTTTTTTTCTTTCTTTTTGGACCCTTGTTTTTAAATTTTCCATGTTGAAACTCCTCTTTCCTGACACTGCTGCCCCTTAAATCAATGCTATTGATTAAGCTACCGCCAATGTTGCTCTTCCTACCTTTAATCTTGTAGAGACATTCTGCATCTTTATAATGGCTTTTGCTAAAGTCTGCTCTCTTCTTTTACAGGGGTTGATGATAGTAACCTTATTCTCAGAATCTTGGGTAAATTTTCTGTCTACTTACAGGATGAGGATATAATGACAAGTGAAGGGGTTCACAATCTTGTAGGGAAATGGAGTTAACACTAGATTTGAAGTGGGGAAAACTCTGGGGTTTGTGTAGCAGCAGCTCCTGTATGTATGGTTTTAATGAAGTCATAAAACCCAGTTAATTGTTTTATTTCATTTACAATGGGAAGCAGAATTATACCTATCTTGTTCACCTCACAAACCTGTCATGAGAATCAAGAGTCCTGCAAGCATAAAGGTTATGTCATGTGTTTATTCTAGGATGCAGAGATTTGTACTTGAACCACATAGACTGAGCAAGATTATTATAGAAGGGGAGAAGATGGATCTCCAATGGGACAAAGTTTGGGCAAAGAATAAGTAAATGTCCAAAAAGCTAGCTTATAGAATCCAGCCATACTATGAGATCTTTCATGCTTGAGAAAAGTTTCCAGTTTATTTTTTTTTTCTACATGATGTGGAAATTTCTGGAAGAAGGATTGGGAGGATAAACTGCTTTGAGATATAAAAACTCTTGATAAAGCTCAAAGTCCTGTTTAGCTTTTCCCAGGATGGCCATACTTGGCTAACTTTAGAATCCAAGGAGGGCTCCAAAGCAGCCCTCTGGTAGAGTAATTGGAATTGAAGTGGGACCCTTGTTCAACCTCTTCATGTTACAATAAGACTGAAATTCAATGACTTGCTTAAATTCATAGGGCTAATTATTGTATGATCAGGACCTAGAACCCAGGTCTCTTGGCTTCTGTGCTGAGAGATCAAGGCATGTTACAATCAGTTACAATATAGTATTTCCAAGTAATTACCTTACCAGTAAAGTTCAGGCACCAAGATATTTGAAAGATTTACATTTTTGTTTTAAAGAAATAAAAGAAAATTCAGGATTATCCCTATATTCATGCCCATATCCCTTACATTCTATCATTTCTTGAAGAGGAGAGAAAGAAGTGGAGGTTACAGTCAACCTTGGATATCCCATGAGAGTCTTTTGCTTAGGTAAGCATCAGTTGTGTCTCAACAGAGTAAGTTTAAACTCTGCAATGTCAGATCATATGATGCTCAAGAGAACCCCTGAGCATCTGCCTTCTGTAATTTTCTTTTTCCTTTAAAGGGAAAAAAATGTGACTTAACTTTCCCTGGATGCAATGTTGGATGAAGGAGGACAATATGCGTAAGAGGCATCGGCTACTTTTTACTCTCTCTTTTTTATCATTGGATATTTTTGCTACAAGTTTCTGCATACTTGTTTATTAAATTCATTCATAGCTTCATTTAAGAGAGCCTATATGTGTTAGACATCATAGATTAAAAAGATATAGATGACCCAATAAAGGGATAATTTGCTAATGTTTATGCTTCTAACTTTTAGGTTCCAAAAGTGAGTAGAAATAATTACTTAAAAAAAATAGTACTGGAATAGCAGTAAGACTCTGGTGTGCTATTTGATTAGCCTTCATTGGCAAGCTGTGCTGTAGGACACATTAGAGCACTTAGTAAAGTTGAGTGCATTTAAGTGGTCATTCAATAAATATTGATAATGATGGTGATGATGATGTTAGATCACAGTGACAAGGATGAAGTAACCATGGCACCTTGCAATTTGTGGTAAACAATGGCAATTACATAGCAACTCCTATGGTTGTCTTCCAGACAAGTGCCTGAAAAATATTAATTAACTGGAGAGGCAAAGTCTCATAGTAACAGGCAGGCTTCAGTCAGGCAAACAGTGGTAATCAGTTATTAGCTGGATGTCTGGAATAAACCATTTAATGTATGAATTACAGTGTTTCATGGTAATTATAAATCTTTGAAGAGGAACTTGTTGGGAGAAAAATATCTTTGGAGAATTTAAGGATGAGGTTAATGTGATAATGAGAACTGGACAGGGTCGTGTGGACTCTAGTGTTTGAATCAGTAGCCATTAAGCTATAACTTTGCTGAATGATGATTGCATTGAATCCCAGTGGTCCCATGGCTGTTTTGTTTTGTTTTTTGTTTGTTTTGTTTTGTTGTTTTAGCTACTCTGAGGCCATGGGTTATTGGTAACAGGACTGTGAGTCAAGTGCAAAGGGAGAGTAGCAGCTCTAATAATGTTTCTGATGAACCTGGATCTGTTTCCATCTCACATTATTTGTTGTAGTGATAGATGAATGCTTGCTTCTCCAATTACTAAGTTAATAGAATCCTTGGCCAGTCCACTAGATGGAGATTTTATACACAAATCTATAAAGTCTTATATAATGTGTTCTGACATGGCATTTTCGCTAAGTCCATTTTCTCTTCTTCTTTTTTCCTTTTCTTTCCTTTTACTTTCTTCTCTTTTTTCTTCTTTTAAAAAACATTTTTATTGATTTCTGAGAGGAAGGAAGAGGGAGAGAGAGATAGAATCATCCATGAGAAGAGAGAATCACTGACTGGCTTCCTCCTGCATGCGCTCCACTGGTCATCAAGCCTGCAACCCGGGCATGTGCCCTTGACCAGAATCAAACCTGGGACACTTCAGTCCTCAGGCTAACGCTCCATCCACTGAGCCAAACCAGGTAGGGCAAGCCCATTTTATTTATATTCTAAATTGTTTTTCACAGCGGACTAATTTAAACCATATGTCAAGCAGAAAACACAATCATTTGTTATGAATCTGTCCTAAATCTTAGGCAAGAACCCATCCTTCTCAGAGTTGAGCCTTTGAGTATTTATTTCAAATTAAGACTTGAATAAAGATGTGAAACAAAATCAATATTGATTTTGTTTCTTGCTATATCTACATTCTATGGGGGCAGCCTAGCCTGGGCTAGTGAAAGTGAGGGGTGGAGACTGAAGAAGCAGGAAATGGTCAGTTTTGTTGGGACAGGGCTGAAGATACAAGCTGAAGTCTGTATTGACTTGGAGTTAACTCAGTGGGCTGAGAGACAATGTAAATGGGTCCAGGCTCCTGTCAGTAGGGAAGGGAAGAATGACTAAATGCAAATTAGAATATAATACTGTTTAACACTCCCCCTCCCCTCCTCTACCTCCCCAGGAAAAGAAATAATTTTACAGTTATGCCATGTGTCACCATATCTCAGGTGTCCAGACCTAATCCAATCAGCTCCAATAGCTGTCTGGAGAAGGTAACTAGTCTTCTTAACAACCATTTAAGGTGGGGAGTTTTTACCCCTTTTCAGAGATAATTATCCTATATAATAACACCCTAATATGCAAATCGACTGAATGGTGGAATGACCACCAGGGGGCAGACACTCAGTGCAGGGGTGGACATGCAACACACAGTGGGGCCTGCCCTTGCTGGGAGACAGCATGCCAGAAATCCTGCCTCTGCGTGTGAGCTGCTGAGGAAACACCTTTTCTTACAGCTCATTGGCTAAGCTCCCTGTACTCTACTTGCAGTGTTCTTGGTAACTTGGGTAATAAGAATCCAAGAAGGTGATCCAAAAATGAAGGTCCACTGCTGGAGGGTCTAAGAAATGTCATATCCTGCCCTAGCCAGTTTGGCTCAGTGGATAGAGCTTTGGCCTGTGGACTGCAGGGTCCGGGTTTGATTCTGATCAAGGGCATGTACCTAGGTTGCAGGCTCCTCCCTGGCCAGGGCCAGGTCAGAGCTCATGCAGGAGGCAACCAATCAAAGTGTCCCTTTCACATTGATGTTTCTCTCTGTCTTTCCCTCTCTCTTCCATGCTCTCTAAAAATTAATGGAAAAATATCTTCAGGTGAGGATAAAAGAAAAAAAAGAAAGAAATGTAATATTCTATGAAAGAGACATCTTGAAAATGCCTAAAGAAAGTTGTCATTTTTCCATGGTGAAGGGTCTAGAATCCGTGTTGATGAAAACACCTTGGTGGCTTCAGCGGCCCGCAGTGGCAGCAGCAGTGGGGTGATTGGGGGGGGTGCCTTCCCCTGATCAGCTGGTTGCCTCCCGCAGAGGGAGGCCAGACTGTGGCTTAGGCCCACTAGGATATCCCCTGAGGGCTCCCGGATTGTGAGAGGGGGCAGGCTGGGCTGAGGGACCCCCACTCCCAGTGCACAAATTTCATGCACTGAGCCTCTAGTCTACATATAAAAGTGTAATATGCAAATCAACCAGACAGTGGATGACTGGTTGGCTATGATGCGCACTGACCACCAGGGGGCAGACGCTCAACCAGCCTGCAAGCCCTGATCACCCCATTGGGGCCTGCTGGCCAACCTCTTGATCCCTCCCCCTGGCCGGCAGGCTCCAATTGCCTGATGGGGAACTGGGAACTGGGGGTGGGTGGCAGCAGACGCAGGTGTCACAGGGGCCCTGATTGCCCCGCCGGTCACCCCACAAACAGAGGGAGACCAGCGGTGGCAGAGGGGACAGGCTGCCAGCAGCTGGGGTAGATCAGCCCTGATCACAGGCCAGGCCTAGGGACCCTACCTGTGCACAAATTTGTGCACCTTGAAAGGAATTGTGGGCTGCGAGGCTGCGGTGGGCACAGGGGCATGTATTGGCCCATCTTCTGTGTCCCCACCAGGCCCCTCCCACCATGGCCCCCGGTCCCCTGTCTGCCAGCAGCTCCGCTCCCATCGCTACCACTCCCATGTGCTGATGTTGCAATGCTATTGGGGCTGGCACCAGCAGCAGGTGTGAGCATCGGCTGCTGCCCCAATTGCCCCTCAGGAGCAGGGGGAGGTGGAGAAGCCCTCAGGGGCGATTGGGGCCAGCAGCCACCACTCGCACCCACTGATGGCACCAAGCGATCAGGGCCGGTGCCAGGAGCCAGCAGCAGGTGCGAGCGCTGGGCAGGGACTGTGGCACGCAGGAGCAAAGAATTTTTAGTAACCACCAGAGTTTTGCCCTGATGACAGCCACTGGCGCCCTGCCTTGGTCTGGCTTCCCCGCTCACCTGCTCCACCATCCCTCCATGGCCGATGCCCACCATGTTCCACGCATGCCCCCTGGTGGTCAGCACACATCATAGCGACTTGTTGTTCTGCCATTCGGTCTATTTGCATATTAGCCTTTTATTATATAGGATCTTATCTTTTTCTAATAATATAATTACGTCTTTATTCCACTCCTTTAAGATTACTAGGGAATTTGTACAATCTTGAGTAAATATAATTAATACAAGGACTTAAAGTTTAATTTTGTTATTTTTGAAAGCTTCATTCTAAATTCTAACTTGGCATCCTGTGTCTTCTTTGAATGGTATGTGCAAGTCTAGCATACTAGCTTTTGTTTAGAACTAAATCACCAGACAAATTACTGCTCAAATAAATTACCATCCCCATTTCAGCTAATACTTTACCCGGAACATGAGATTCAAAACTAATAGAAATATGAAAGGGGGAAATGGATGTGGGTAGAAGAATTGGGTAGAAGGAATATTTTATATCTTATTAAGTCAGAAGTACTGATGCTTCAAACTGACTGAATGAAATCTTGCACTTAAAGTTGGCCTTGGAAATTTGAAGTTCTCCAGGAAAGAAAATACAAGCTCTGGAATTCCACTGTTGTGAAATTAACAGATAATGTTTTGATCTTCCCTGCTGTTTACGAAGAAGAGATATATAGTCATGGTTAATGGCAACTCTCTTTTAGGAGGTCGCTTCTTAAGTCCTCTGCCTCCTGGAAAGTGGTATTTGTCTTAGAGAAGTTTCATCTCCACAACACCCTAGCTTGTGTTGTCAATTTTTTATTACTAGCAGTTTCTATTACAAAGATCCATTAAGAGGAAAAGACAAGGATGGTCATGCAGCCAAGAATAATGTTCATTTACTTATTTTCTCCTGAGCCTCAAGTGCTAAATAAATGGGACAAATTTGAGAAAGACTGCTGATGATTTCTACATTAACTGAACTTTAATTAACTGTAGAAAACAGTTTTCTTTGGAGCCCCTTTAAGGCCAAATCTATCCAGGTTTACCACATCTAGTTGCATTATTTACTATCAAATAATCTACACTAATAAAAGAGAAAGATACAAATTGACCATACCTTCACAATGCCCACCAGCCAATCAGGAGTGAGTATGCAAATTAATCTAACAAAGATGGTGGGTTAATTTGCATACGCAGGCACGGAGCGGCTGGGGGTGGGGCAGGACGCTTGTGTCATCATGGCGACGACTCAGGTGTTTTGCCCCGACCCCTGCTGCTCTGTGCCTCTGGGGCAGTGTGGGAAGGCAGAAAGGTGGCTCCAGGCCAGAGCGAAAAGGCAGCTCTGGAGGAGCAAAGGCAGTGCTGGCAGCCAGGGGAAAGAAGGCCCATTCTTGCACGAATCTTCATGCATCAGGCCTCTAGTGTAGTATAATTTTATAGGCATTCTAAACTCACTTTTGGTATGGCCTAATGCAGTCCTTTCTTTCTTTTTTAACTGTATAAATTTAAATATATTTGCATATCAAAAGAAAAAAGATAAACATATACATATTTTACACTAGTTATGGAACAGCAATGAATGGTCAGGCGTGCCCTCATTCACATTGAACAGAACTGAAATCTGAGTGCTCTAAATACTGCCACCTGCGCTGGAACTATGGCTTATATGTGCACAGAAAACAAAATCCCTGAGAAGCCATTCGACTTTTTTTTTTGGTCTTTTCTTCAAGTAGCGCTCTCCTTGGAGGATCACAGTTCTGAGGTTCAGGTTGTAAAACACTTGCTCCATATTATCTCTCCTGACGTCCCCTCCCCCCCTCCCCACCTCATGGGCAGGCCAGGCGTGCTCCCTCCTCTGAGAGCACCCTGAACCATGCACTCAAGTTCACGACACACTGGGAGTGTGGAGGGTTACCAGGTGCAATACATAGTCCAGGTGAGTCTCTTCACGGAAATTCCACAGCCATAAAGGTCACTGGTTTCTGTGCTTTTCACCAACGTTCTTCTTGGAACAGGGGCTGATCACAGTCGGTATAGGTAGGTAAACCAAGGCAACATTCACTCGCTCACTGCCGTTCTTGGGGCAAATGATCTTGGCCACTCCTTCCTGTTTGGCCTAACTCAGCAGCTCCCCCTAGGAAAGCGTGTGGATTGGGCGACCCTCTCTTAAAGCACTTAGAGCAGAGAATGTGCACAGTGTAGTGCAGTCCAGGCCATCCTTGAAGTAGGACATTCAGTTCTCCCACCAAGAGGGTCATGGCTTGCCAAGCCATCCATCTATTTGGTATGTAGTCCTTTCTTTTTAAGGCAACATGCAATGCCAGGGAAGAAAGTATTTCAACTCATAATGAGGATCAGGAAACACAGGAAGAATACAGTTCCTGCCTTTGATTAGGGAGGCTAACCTCTGAAGTCTTCACCCTCCCAGAAGTAAGTGCTCCTCTTGGATTTGTGTCATAGCAAGGGGCATTTGGGCCTGGTGTCTTTGATTCTCTCAATGACTGTAGAGCACCACTGGGATTTAGCAAGTAAGGGTCAGTGATGCTGGACCTCTTGCACAACACAAGACAGTCCTACAAATAAGGAATTCTTCTGCTTAAAGTGCAAATAAAATTCCTCTTGAGGAGTACTGCAGGAAAAGTATAGCAAGAGCTGCAGAAACATTCTTTCTACACATTGTCTCGGTTACCAGTTCTGTTATAAACCACCAAAAACATAGTGGATTAAAACAACAGTGCTTGCCCTAACCGGTTTTGCTCAGTGGTTAGAGCATCGGCCTGTGGACTGAAAAGTCCCAGGTTCGATTCCAGTCAAGGGCATGTACCTTGGTTGTGGGCACATCTCCAGTAGGAGGTGTGCAGGAGGCAGCTGATTGATGTTTCTCTCATGGATGTTTCTAATTCTCTATCCCTCTCCCTTCCTCTCTGTAAAAAAAAAAAAAAAAAAAAAATCAATAAAATATATTAAAAAAACACAAACAACAGTGCTTTATTATTTCTCATTATTCCGTGGGTTGACTGTGCTCAGATGAGATGTTCTTCATGTGATGCAGCTGAAGACTTTCATGCAGCTGCATTCAGCTGGGAGCTCAAGTAGGCTTGGGACATTCAAGATAGCTTCCCATTTTCAGGGTCTCTCTGTATGTTGCTTCTCCTTATTCTGTAGTCTAGCCTGAGTTTGTTTATGGCGCGGTGGCTGGCTTCCAAGAGGGAGTTTTCCAAAAGTGAATAAATGGAAGCTGCAAAGCCTCTTACAGGCTAACCTTGGAAACCACACATCCTTTCTGCCTCATTCTATTGAACAAAGCAACGACCAGGGCAGCCTGGATTCAAAGGGAGGGTGAATACAATAGAAAAGTCTCATTGCAATAGCCATGTGGATGGGAGGGTCATCTTAAGTAATCACCTTAAGAAATGATCCTTTTTACACATTAGATCACATTTAATTCTCTGCAAGATAGGAAGTACTATTAATCCCAAGGAACTGAGGCTTTGAGAGGTTAAGTGACATACCACTGGTAAATGTTGGGGCTCAAAGCCAGGTTGCCTGATACCAAATCATTTTGTCGTCATATTCTATTTTCTATTTTCTTAGAAGTTATTTCAGGCTTAAGCAAAATGAATAAGGCTTGTGAATTTGGTGAGTGTTCCCCTTTCAGTGGCTGTCTGTATCTTCTGGACTTTGATCCTAAAATGTCAGGCAAATTGCCCAGGGCCCCTCTACTGTGGTGTCCCATCTAATCCCACTTCCTTGGACTGTGGTCTGAGCTTTGGACAGCCTCCTCCATATGCTCTCCTATCCAAATGATGGCATTCTTTTCCTTGTCCTGTTCTCAGCTAATGTTGAGCCAGAGAGTTGCTAGTAATCTAACTCAAATTGTCACCAAGTATAGGGGTTGCCTGATATTTCTACCTACTCAGCATCCATTTTCCCTGGTAACAGAATCCCAATTTTTCTTGGGGGAATCAATGTCTTTCTTCTTTTATCTCATGTGGTTCAAATGGCACTCAATGCAGCTACCTTTTAATTTTTCCTTTCTTACTAATTTTATAACCTACCAATTATGAAGGCTCCCTTATTAGATACTTTTGGTTGATTTCTTTGCTTAGTTACTTAAGCCTTAGGTCCCTAGGAATGTTTGGGGGTCAATATTCACCTGAGTCACTTGATATCCTATATCAAGAGGTAAAATCTATTTAACCAGAAAAATATTTTCTGCAATTTTCTTTGCTTGATTTGGGTTAGGTAGAGTCTGAGTTTTTCCAGAAGTTGGCAGGTGCTGAGGGATGGCTAATTAGAAGTTTGCATTTCTCTTGTCAGAGTTATTGGTTCATAGGTGAGCACATGACCTGAGCTAGATCAATAATAAGCCACTAAATTTAAATTCAGTCCAGGACCTTTGGAGGAGTAGATAGAGAAGAATTTTCTTTTCTACTGGGGTTTCTGGAGACAAGATGTAAGTTTGGAGCTGCTGCAAGCTATCTTGTCCCCACAAGGCAAGGGCCTGCAGGAGAATGACATCAACAAGGGGAAAGAGGGGAAGTGGTGCTGAGGGTGAGACGATTTGAGAGCATCATTGGAGACTTTGAAAATGGCCAAAGCCAGATTCACCCCTTGATTTTTCAGGATGTTAGTCAATGATTCTCTTTTTTTGCTTCAACTAGTTCTAATAGAGTTTTCTATCAACTACAACAGAGAGACTCCTGACTGATAGACCATTTATGGTGGCTGAAAGGGCCCTTAGAAAAATATCCCACAATAAGTATGCCTATGAAAAAGAAATGACCAATCAAGGATTTCTTTGTGATTCAAATTATGGAGTTCCTAAGGTAGTATAATGATAAAACTCCATGTAAATACAAGTAAGGGGGGTGTGAGGTCAGGAGTTCTATTTATAAAAACAAAATAGTACCCGGCCAACGTGGCTCAGTGGTTGAGCGTCAACCTATGAACAAGAAAGTCACGGTTTGATTCCGGGTCAGGGCACATGCCCGGGGTTGTGGGCTTGATCCCCCATGTGGGGCATGCAAGAGGCAGCCCACTAATGATTCTCATCATTGATGTTTATATGTATCTCTCTCTTTCCCTTTTAAATATAAAAGATATATTTAAAAAAGCCAAAATAGCAATAAATGTTACTAGACTGTATTCCTTAGACAGTTGAGATTATGAATTGTACATTTTTTTCTGAAAGCATGATTTCCAGCTCATTGCCCTGTACAAAGTAATTATTAAAGCAATAGCAACAATTCTAAACCCCAACCCACCAAACAGAGAATCTTTCCTAAGGAGATAGCAAATAGTTTTTCTCATGTGCCAACTCTGATAATTGCTAGTTACTGCTTTGGGTACAGACTGGGGAAGACTTCTGAAGCCTGTTGCAGGCTGTGAGAAAGGCTGAAGGAGTAGTAGTGTCTGCCATGGGGAAGGGAGATACAAGGAAGACACATCTAGCTTCTAATATATATTGGGGACAAAAGGAGAGAGAGGAGAGGAGAGCTAGCTACCTTTTAATTTTTCCTTTCTGACTAATTTTATAACCTATCAATTTTGGAGGCTCCCTTATTGGATACTTTTGGTTGATTTCTTTGCTTAGTTACTTAGGCTTTAGGTCCCAAGGAATGTTTGGGGGTCAATGTTCACTTGAATCATTTGATATCCTATATCAAGAGGTAAGATCTATTTAATCAGAAAAATATTTTCTGCAATTTTCTTCGCTTGATTTGGGTTAAGTAAAGGCTGAGTTTCTCAAGTTTACTTGAGGAGGCCTGATGTACTCTCACCAAATCCCTTTCCTCTCCCCTGTGATCTTCAGGGAAGGCCAAGAGTCACATGTCAGCTTGAACTGGTGGGATGTACTGGTGGCATTTGTCAGAACCTTGATGGGATAGTCAGAATAATGCCCCTTCTGCACCATCCCGAAGACATGTCTCCTACTAGTAATCGCTGGGACCTGTGAATGTGTTATGTTACATGGTAAAGGGAACTAAGGCTGCAAATAGAATTAAGATTGCTATTCATTTGACCTTAACCTAGAGAGACTATCCTGAATTATCTGGGTGGGCCCAATGTAATCACAAGGGTCCTTAGAAATGGAAGAGAAGCAGATGAGGAAGGTGGAGGGAAGTGATATGTGAGAGAGACTTGGAATGCTGTTGTGGCATTAAGGATGGAGAAAGGGGGCCATAAGCCTAGAAGCCAGAGAAGGCAAGGAAATGGATTCTCCCCTAGAACCTACAGAAAGGAAGGCAGCCCTGCCTAGACCTGCTTTTAGCCCAGTGAGACCTGTCAGACTTCTAATGGTAAGATGATAAATTGTATTGTTTTAAGCCACTAAGTTTGTGGTAAATTGTTGTGGCAGCAGTAGGAAACAAATACAAATTTCCTTGCAATGAGAGAAAACTCTATTAAAGTGCAATTTGTCGCAGAATTACAGCATTGAATGAGATCTTGTAGGGCTTTAGTCCATTCTTAATTTTTCGTACACGAATATCCTCTACCATATAGTTAATAAAGGGTCTTCCAGGCTGTGCGGTGAAGCTATCAACAGTGGGAACTGCCAATGTCCAGATATGATTTGTTTCATTTTTGGGTGGTTTGAATTGTTCAAGTTCTTTTACCCAGCAAATCAGAAATGAGCTTTCCTGTAGCATGAATTCTTTAGTTTTGTTTTTGTTTTCAAGAATTTAATGGGACTTTTCCAAGTATCTTGTTAATAAAAGATGGCCCTTTAATTGTTTGAGGATTTAATCTTGATTCCTTAAAGAGTTCTCCTTTCCTGACAGTATTCTCATGTTTTTCTTGTGGATCCCACAGCACATATCCCCTGGTGACTAAAACTGCAATAAACACTACAGATGTGGTTAGGTGAGTAGAGAGTCTGCAGAGGTGTGATTACTTCCTTGGTTCTAGATATCATACTTCAATATTGGTTACGAGTGTCTCTACCACATGCCCAATGCTCTGTAAATAGTTCTTTCTTTCACCATAATGTGAGCTCCCTTTCCATCTCCAAAACTCTGAGTGCTCTGCTTTGCAGCTAATGGATACCTGTTAGGATGTTTATTCCTGAAACATGCCACAATTTTCATATCTTTCATCTTCCTGGTCTGATTCCTTGTATGACCTGTGCTTGGGGTGAAGTAGAAGAGGAGATAAAACTGATTTCTTCAATACAGAGGAATTTGTATTGGATTGTAATGGATTCTCTCCTAGAACCTACAGAAAGGAAGGCAGCCCTGCCTAGACCTTGCTTTTAGCCCAGTGAGACCTGTCAGACTTCTAATGGTAAGATGATAAATTGTATTGTTTTAAGCCACTAAGTTTGTGGTAAATTGTTGTGGCAGCAGTAGGAAACAAAGTTGTGTAGTCAGATCCCAGCGTTTGAATCCTGACTATGTTTTCTTGGCTCTGAACTGTGGACAAGTTTCTTAGCCTCTTATGAACCTCATTAATGTATAGGGCTGTGTTGAGGAGTAAATGAGATTGCCTATGTAATGCGCATGACATAGTCCTTGGCACAATTTGCTATCTCTTCTCTCTTGCTTCTCCCACTATCTCCCACTTTGTTCCTCCTTTACCTTATGCAATTAGAAAACAATAGCAACTTAAACTGCATGGGTTCAGGATGATCAGTGTGGAATGGAGCAATAGCAAACTCCCAGGGGTGGCAGGGCCTGGACTGAACTTCACAGGTTGGTGCGGAGTGAGCTGAATACAGGGATGACTGGGAAAGTTTGTCCTCTGACTTAGAAAGTGGTGCTCTTTTCAAGCCTTCTAAAGATGAAGACAAAGAGACTAGCTTTCCATGTAGGAAGGAACACTTTATTTATAACTCAGTTTTAAAATGTAGCTTAAAGGAGGTGGGACATGGTTTCACTGCTGTAATGAGACAAACATGAAAAACACACACAAAAGAACAGGCTAAGGTTTGAATTGCCTAGGGCAGTAGTCGGCAAACCGCAGCTCGCGAGCCACATGCGGCTCTTTGGCCCCTTGAGTGTGGCTCTTCCACAAAATACCACGTGCAGGCGCGCACGTACAGTGAGATTGAAACTTCGTGGCCCATGCGCAGAAGTCGGTTTTCGGCCTGGGCTAGTCTATTTTGAAGAAGTGGCGTTAGAACACTCAAGGGGCCAAAGAGGCGCATGTGGCTCGTGAGCCACGGTTTGCCGACCACGGGCCTAGGGTCTGAGCAGAGATGTCACTGAGTATTTGCAAACCAGAAGAGTTCATTTTGTTTCTTTAGGAAAAAAAAATTTTTTTAACTTAACTGGCCTGGTTTGGGTAATGAAGCCCAGACCATTGATCCTACCATGTCATCAGGATGTTGGGAAGTCAGACTAGGGAACAGAATGGCTAGGAGAAATGGGTTCTTGGAAAGTTTTAGGTTGTGGAGAGTAGCTAGATTCTATAGGCCTAACAATGATTAGTTTCTAAGTTCTCCCAGAATTCATCCTTTTTATATAGCTTGGCAAGCAGTTATTTTATTTTTTTCTCATGAAATCATAATCTGGGACATCATTTTGGAAGGCATGCCAGTAGCTATTCTTTGGTCCACTCTTCCTCCGCTAGTTTTATTTTTAGCCTCCTCTTGATTATTTCTAAACCCCTTAATCATGAAATCTCAATTTCTTTTATTAGGAGGTATTTATTCATAAGGCTAGCTTAGACCTACATGACATCCTTTAATATACATTACTGGATGCTGACATGGTTCTGCAAGCATTAATAAATGCTTTCTGATATGAAATACACAAAATATGTGGAAAAATGAAGAGGCTCATGCTTGAGCTCATAATTTGAAATTCTTTTGACAATAACAGGGGGACCTCCTCAACAACAATGGGACCAACAACAATTGCCTCTTTCTAGGTTCCAGATTACATGATAGGTGCTAAAGATAAAACAGTGAACAAGCTAGATAGTGAGGTCTCTGTCCTTATGAAATAATGTCCCAGAATGAGAGATCATCCTCCTCCCCCAACACCACTAGTAAATAGATAAATAAAGTAATTTCAAGTTGTATACATATTATGATGAAAGCAAAAAGAAAAGGTTGAGATTATTAGGTGTGCTGTAGACTGAATGTTTATGTTCTCTGCAGATTCATATGTTGAAACTTAATTCCCAATGTGATGGCATTTGGAGGTGGGGCCTTTGGGAGGTGATTAGGTCATGGGGGTGAAACCCTCAGGAATAGGATTAGTTCCCTCATAAAAGAGACCCCAGCAAGTTTCCTCTCCACTTCTACCATGTGAGGGCACGTCAAGAAGACAACTATCTAGCCAGGCCGGCATGGCTCAGTGATTGAGCATTGATCGACCTATGATTCCTGGTCAGGGCACATGCCCAGGTTGAGGTCTCCATCCCCTGTGTGGGGCATGCAAGGAGGCAGTCAACCAATGATTCTCACTCATCATTGATGTTTCTATCTCTCTCTCCCTCTCCCTTCCTCTCTGAAATCAATAAAAATATATTTTTTAAAAAGAAGACAACTATGAATCAGGAAGTACACCTTCACCAGACACTGAATCTGCCAGAGCCTTGATCTTGAACTTCCCAGTCTCCAGAACTAAATTTCTGTTGTTTACAAGCCACCCGTCTATGGTACTTTGTTATAGCAGCTTAGACAAACTAAAACAGGCTGTGATGGGGGTACCTACTTGTAATAAGATGACCAAGAAAGGCTTCACTGAAGATTAATATTTAAGCTAAAGTCTACAGAGGAGAAAGAGTTTATCTTTCAAAGTATGGGTAGAAGGATATTCAGGGCAGAGAAAATAGCATGTCCAAAGGCCCTGAGGTAGGAACGATCTTGGTGTAGTCAACAGTGAGAGAAGGCTGAGGGGGCTAGAGCATATTGAGTGAAGAAGGAAAAAAAACCCAAAAACTAGGTTGGAGAGATTTCCTCAGGTCAATGATATTTGTATTGATTCTACTCCCACTGGCAAATGCCACATCACTCTACTCCCGTCCAGCTTCACTTCCAAATTTTCCCCAATCTTTGCCAAGCCAGGGGAATGAAAGACTTAGACCTGCCAGTCTGCCTGGTTTGTCTTTGCTATCAGAGTTGAGACTGTGGAACTTTCATCTATATATGTGGTTTTATCTCAAAATCTTAGGAATCTTGACTTCTGGTAGCAGGGTCAATAAGGAGCAATTGCCCAGGACTTTGGAATTCAGTCTTGTATATCAATTGATGGCCTACCTCTGGTCTTGTGCCTATTCTGATAAATAGCTTCTGCCTCTCTTGAAGATCTTATCCTGATGCACTTCTCATAAATGCATTCATTCATTTAACTTATTTATCTTGTTTTTATTGAGAGACCTACTCTAGGCAGGGCACCGGTTTAGGCCTTGGAAATATAAAGGCAAATAAGAGGCTCCTTCCTTGGGGTACCAGCAGGGTAAAAGAGAGGCAAGCTATGTGGTGAGTGCAGTGACCGGAAGCACAGTCTGTGGGGTTCAAGGAAGGCTGCCTAAAAGAGAGGCATAGGTAACAAGGTGAGAGGCGCAGGGTAGAGAGGTGGGAGGAAATTTCCTGGCAGAAAAGATGGCAGGAACAGAGGAGACAAGAAGTGGCATGGTGTGAGTGAAGAACTCTCAGCAGCAATCAGCTCCTTGCCACATGTTTGTCACACCAGGATTTGTACTTACGTTACTCTTCCCAGGAGTCAGTTGTGTACCTGAACTCAGGTCTACTTCCCTGTGCAGATTTGGCATCCTCCGGAGCCTACTCTAGGATCCCCCATTGGAGAATTCTGCCCATTTATTGGGGTATAGTGGCCTGTCATTTGCTTTGGTCTCTTGGTACTGCACTGCTCTTCCTCCCTGAACTTATGCGGACACTTTCTGGTATGTTCTCTCCTCTTCTTGCTATTATTAGGTCTTCTGGGAGTTGAGTTGGAGGAGCCCTGACTCCAAGGACATTTTTCTTGGCTCCTTTGGGTGGGAAAATTGCAGCTTGTTGATGGAGGGTTCCCATTGGCCTCCTCTTGTCTCTGCCTTTGGCCAGCATTGCCATCCTTTGAGAGTGATGAGGTTAAGAGGAATGAGAGGCAAGGGGGACAGGACAATTTGACATCAATGGAGAGCATCTGTGACTATAGAAGCAAGACAGAGTTATTATCAGAAGCCAAGGGAGGAAACGGAAAGGTCAGGATTAAACTAACAATACTGTCAACCCCTGTGGGTGCTCTCTACAAAACAAACAAAATGACCCTTGGGACACAGCCCACTGGGAATAGTGCAGAGATGGAGAGGACACCCCTGTAGCAATTGACTTGCACTTTTTTATTCCAGGAAAGAACCAGATAAGAGATCCTGGATAGAAAGCTCTGGGAATAATCACTCTGAAGGCAACACAGTAGGGAGAAGGGACTAGGACATCCTGAGAAAAGTAGGCTTTCAGGCATTTCGAGAGAGGACAGATGTTTTGCCTCCCTCATTGATTTATTTATTCATTAATTGACCTATTAGTCTATTTAACAAAAATTTATTCATTCACTTTTGTGGCAGGCCCTATGCTAGTTTTGGGGAATATAATCTGTTAACAAAATAACAAGTTTCTTGACCTCACAGTACTGATAGATTGAATGGTGTGTGTGTGTGTGTGTGTGTGTGTGTGTGTGTGTGTGTGACTAGAAGAACAGTTTTAAAAAATAATATAGCCCTAGCTGGTTTGGCTCAGTGGATAGAGCACCGGCCTGTGGACTGAAGGGTCCCAGGTTTGATTCCAGTCAAGGGCACATGCCCAGGTTGCAGGCTTGATCCCCAGTGGGGGATGTGCAGGAGGCAGCCGATCAATGTCTCTCTCTCATCATTGATGTTTATCTCTCTCTCTCCCTCTTTCTTCTTCTCTGAAATCAATAAAAAATATATTAAAAATAATATAAGATTTGATAAATAGCACAAACAAATCATACAGTGTTCCTTGGGTGCACATAACTTGATCAACTAACCTCCCTTACGGGTCAAGGAAAGCTTCTTGGAGCACTTTTTAAGTTGAGTCTAGATAGCAAAGTAGAGGTGGGGAAGAATGGGCAGGCAGAGTATTCTAAACATCAAGGGTAGCATGTACAAAGGCCTGGAAATGAAGGGACATGATTCTTCAAGAAGTTCATCTCAAGCATTATAACTTATAATAAGGAAAGGTATTGTTTAACACCTCTGCATATCGAATAAGCAAGAGAACACTGTGGGAGAGCCTTGGGTTAGTGTAGGAAGACTCTGGCACCCATATCAAAGCCCCTCAGACTTCCAGCTGTGGTAGCCGCTTCATGGGCAGTGTGCACATTTATTGCTGGGATGTTTCGATCACTCAACTTGGGTTGCTCCTCATTCAGCCCAGGTCCTTCTCTAGCGGCAGCAGGAGTGTGATAGAATTGGTGCCTTTGGGACTAAACCTCAGCCAATGGGGATTGAAACGGGGGAAGAAGTGCTCTGCCATCTTTCAGGTGGCCCATTGTGGGAGGCATTCTATACCCTTCTCAGGAATCCCAGTGGAGGTAAGCTCAAATTGCTCACAGTAGTGACCTTACTAATGAACCTTTGCTTTGGCTTCCCTTCCTTTTCCCCACCAATCCCTCTCTCCTGCTTCCAGGGATCATATGCCAAGTAAGACACCTGCACCTAAGTCCTCATCTCACCTGAGCCTTTGGGGCAGCCCAAACTTCAACAGTTGGTCACCCAAAGTCAAGTGTAACTTTCCTTAACTTTTAATTGAGTTCTCTCTTTATCAACTATCATAAATTGTGTTTTTTACATACTTGTAATGCCACTTTCTCTAAGGATGCTCTGCTGAGCCGTCTCATTTTTATATGTTAATGAAGCTAAGTCTCAACCTACCTCAAGGGAACATAGGATTAAAGCTCAGGATTTCTTAATTCAAATTAAATACCTTCTGGACTGCTCCATTTTGGGGCATCATGCTTCTTAAGGGAACGACTAATTCTGTGTACCATTCCCTTTGTTTTCTTCAATATCTTTTGTCAGAAGTCATTCTCTCAAAGGAATAATCCAATCAGAGGCAAAGCATTTGAAAATGGTATCTGGTCCTCATTGCTGATGTTTTGGAGTTATCTATGCACAAAAGCATACCACTGTGTGTTAGATAATTCTAAACAAGAGAATCCAGAAATCATCTCATGTCAGAGATGCTGGCTTTCACCCTAAGTCCATGTACTGAGACACAAGGTCATTGATTGTCATTGCAGAATAAGACTCAGCAGTGGGTGACACGTTCAACACACCCTGCTCCAGTGTAGAGGGTGAGCTATGTTTTAGATGGGATCTTTCCATTTCTACTTTGCAGAGGAAATGCAGTAGGTTCCACGATGTTGAAAACATGCTAAACTCCTTCCTGGCCTGATTGCAAGTTGACTGGGTCCGAGTGGTCTAGCTTCATGTAAGTTCTCATCAGCAGCATAGCAATGAGATACTTGGAGTTTGCTCTCTCCTTTCTTAACTCTGCTTTAAATGCCTGATTTATAATGACGGAAAAAAGAAAACCCATTGGCCTAACTAGTATATTAGAGAAAAGATTTAAATAGAATTTTTGGCTCTCAGGGCCATTCCAGTTTGTCATTTTGTGAAATTAGAGACAGATGGGTGATCTCTGTGTGTTGTGGGAAATTCTGCCCTACATTCTAACCAATGCTGGGAGTTCTGGAAGGGGACAGAGAGGAGAAAGAGAAAGCTATTTGGACCAGGCAGAATATATTCTAATTCTGTGACAAAAATAGCATACAATCTGCAAACATTAATTCTAGGCAAGTCTCATTCTTAGCCTGTTTTCTTTCCCTTTTGTAGCTTTCACAGTAGTAAATGAATTTAAACTGGTTGTAAATGGAAGAGGATTCAGAAATCTTCTGACTTGTCTCTTACTGCAGAATACTGGTTTTGTCATAAGATAAGCATTTGGTTATAGAAGGGACCACTGGTGGTCAAATAATCAACATATATTTCAGGCAGATCATAACTAATTTTGAGCTGATCAGACTCTTGCTCTAAAGACTCAAGTGGTGGAGGGGGTAAGTGGTAGTATGTGGGAAAGGGACTATGGTGTGGAAAAAGTTGGGGTTTGGAGAAGAATGGGGTCCACACTCCAGGGGTTCCATAACCTAGGGGGCCTATCTACAAATAATCCTGTCCCTTTTTACAGGTTTTCTGAGACTTCTATGATCATGTCGTGGGGCTGAGGTTAAAGGAAACAGATGGATCACTATGTCAGAGCAGAACAAGGTACAGATGGTGGGTGTTGTAGGGTGACTGACAAGGTATTGAGGTGGCTCAAGGAGCATGGGTTCAGATGAAAGCTATAGAAAGGACCCAGGTACTCAATGTTGAGGACTCAAGAGCCTTGGAGTCACTGAGGCAGGGACTGGGATATATTGGCATGGTTCCTGCCAGGCACAAGGCAGTTAGATTTCAGGTGAGAGAACAAGAAAAGAAGGTAAGTACAAATCAAGGTTTGTGGAGTATCTGCAAGTACTGACTGAAAGAAAGCAAAAAGAAGCCTTCTCAAGAAAAGACAGAGTCAGTGTAAGGTCAAATTGACAGAGAAAATGAGTCCATTTCCATGGAAGGGAAGTGGAATGTAACTGCATTTTCTTGGGCCAATCTCTTTTATTCTTCAAGCTTCAGTTTCTCATTTGTGAAATAGATATAAAAATTCTTTGTACATCTCATATTGGGAATGAAAATCAGACAGGTCATACAGGTGAAAGCATTTTGTACACAATAAGAAAAGATAGTTGTTATGAAACTTGGTGATGTTCTCTCCTAGGACTAATAGGCAGGGGTAAGAGAGCAGTCCTGTGGTGAACCACACACTTTATTGGCTAGGGGACAGACTCCCCAACCCGCCACTAGATCCTAAGGTTGCTTAATGGTTATCCTGTTGTGCCAAACATGGGATGCCTTCTATTAAAATTTTTGATAACATATTATTTTTTCTTCATGAATATCCTAGCATGAACATTTTAAAAAGGAACTGTTCTAGAACAGGGACTTTTAGAATGGGATAAAAACTGCTGGCCCTTTCTTCAGGAAAATAGCAACAGGGTAGTCCCTACTTCACTGACAATGATGCTTAGACTGGGCAAAACTAGGCAAGGAGCCTCCTTTATAGAATACTGTCTGGGTGCATCTCTTTTGGGCTGCTCTGAGCATGGTTTACAGTCAGCAGGAGAGGGAGCAATCTGGGGTAGGAAGGGTTTGGTTGGATCCAACACATCGTCCTTTCAGGAGGAGAATAAAGTGAAAGACAAGTGAATACTTAGAAATGGTTGGGAAACTCTTGCTTACCCCTAGGCTGGCTGTGAAAGGCCTGACTGCTAGGTGGAAACCACCCTAATAAATCATACAGCCTTGACTGATTTGGTAGTTCTTGGAAAAAGATTACTTATATGTGCAAAGAGGTCCTCCTTAATGGGCTGAAGGGGAAAAATAGCAGCAAGTCATTCTTTCATGATGTCTCTCTTGAAATATTTTTCCTCTCTTTAATTGAAGGGTTCTCAGGAGAAAGCAGTAAAGACAAAGGGTTTGGTTTCAATCTATAATTCAAGTGCAAAAGGGATCCTAATGACACCAGAGGAGCCATCTGAGTAACTGTGTCATGCCTGTCCTTCCCAAATTCATCTATGTCTTCTTGTAGAATAATGGACTTCCTGGAAACTGGTCATTAGGAATCAAAAGGCTTCTAACACATTATAACTCCTATTATGGATCTGTTATTTTATTCACAACACTTCTGACACCAAATGTTGGTGTTTTTCACACCATGCATTTCTCTAATTCTCTGTGGACACTAGCCAGATATCCTACAATTTAATTCAATTCTGACGCTAACTACCTGGAGTTAGTACAGTCCCCATAAATTAAGGGCTCAAAACTGCCCCTCACTTGAGATTGTAGTCATAAGTAGTGGGTCCCCTGGTTATCCAGACTTTTGTTCACCTTGGCTACAAATTGGGGGTTTCCATGACTCCCTTCCTCAGATTTGGGAATTTGCTATAGTGGCTCATTGAACTCAGGGACAAACTTTATTTACTGTTACTGGTTTATTATACAGGATATTATGAAGGATACAGATGAACAGTCAGAGAGAGAGAGATGCATAGAGCGAGGTCCAGAAAGGTCCTGGGGGCAGGAGCTTCTTTCTCCATAGAGTTGGGGGTGCACTATACTCCTGCACATGGATGTGTTCACTAACTTGGTAGCTTTCTTTACCCATTCATAAGTTGAAGGACATTTGTTTTGTTTAAGTTCTTGGCAATTATAAATAAAGGTGCTATAAACATTTGTGTCCAGGTCTTTGTGTGGACATAAGCTTTTATTTCTCTTGGATAAACAGCTGAGTGAGATTGCTGGGTCATATATTAAATACGTGTTTATAAGAAACTCCTTGTTTCCACCAGCAGTGTATGAGAGCTCCAGTGCGGAACCAAGGGAGCTTATCTTTATTGTGATGCAAAGAGGAGAAATAGGGAAGACAGCTTTGACATAATACTATTTAAGCTGAAACCTGAGGAGTTAGTCAGGCAAATGGGGCTAGGGGTGGGGTGGGGTGGGTGGAGCATCTAGGCTGAGGGATCAGCCTGTGCAAATCCCAGCAAAGTGGCTTTTGAAAATGAGAATGCAAATTGTGCATTGTATGCTACAATGAATATTCTGGGTGATACTTGCAGGAGCAGTTTCAGTGGAGTGCTGTGGGTGGAAACAAGTTTGTTGATGTTGAAGAGTAAGTGGGATGTGAGAAAGAGTAAAGTGTCTGGATCATTCTCAAAAATGTTAGCTCTGAGTGGAAGGAGAGAGAGAGGGTAGGACCTAGAGTAGTTCCCAGGGCCCTGGAGAGTTCTTAAGGGTGGGAGAGACGTGAGCAGGATGATGGCCTCGAGAGGAAGAGGTTATACATGCAGATAAAGGAGATAGCAAAGAAGGGGCTTGCCTTTCAGAAGAATGAATGAAATAAAATGGGGGTAGCCTATGACCTGGTTGTCTGACACGTTCTTCTTGGCATGGTAGGGAAGAGAGTCAGGTGTGGTGTAGACAGCAGGAAGCTGAGGTGGTCATGTCTGACCTACCTCCGACTTTATTATAAAAACCAAGGAAGACAAAATAAAAAATAAAAAAAGGTAGATTCTAGATAGAGAATTTATTTATTAATTATTTTTTTTGGTGAGATTTTATTTTTATTTATTATTTTTAAAAATTCTTTATTGTTGGAAGTATTACATATATCTCCCTTTTAAAAAAAAAGTAGATTCCAGATAGAGAATTTAGAAGTTCTGTCTAAGCTTCCTATAAAAATTCAGATTTGTAGAATTATATAATAGGTTTGCATTTAAGAAATTAGTACATATTTTTGGTTAATATACAGGGGTGGGAAAAAATAGGTTTGCAGTTGAATACAAATAGATAATACAGTAAATAAATAATAATGCAAGAATCAACTCTGTGCTTCACATATTCACAACCTACTTTGTTAAATTTTGAATTAAATTTTGCTCACTGAGAAGTCAGAGAAAAGGGGACCTTGGAGACAGATTCAGGGGGTTAGCCTGAGATGAGCTGCCGCTGCCCATTGCTCCCCTGGTTGCAAGTCTTATGAGGTCCCTTAGAGGGAAGAAGGGGGAAGGGGACGTCGCTGGTGTGCTCCCCTGGGGGAGAGTATTCTTCACAACCTACTTTTGCCAACCCCTGTATAAATACAGGAAGGTATGTAAAAATTACTCACAATCCCACAATACATTTTTTATTTTCCTGGATTTTCATTCAATCATTAATTTATTAATATACTTAATATATAATTGACATGCTGCTCTGTGTAGGACTGTATGTAAATGTCTTATTTGAGATTTTGTTATCTTTAATTAATGTGCTACTTGTTACTTTATGCAAACTAGAATAGAGCTCCATGAAACCAGGGACCATGCTAACTTATTGACCACTGTAGCCCCAGCATTAACACTGTGATTTGCACATGTTAAATACTTCATGTATATTTCTTACATTAGTATGTAATTTTGTTAACATTATAGCGTGAGCATTTCTTCCATGCCATTAGTAGTATTTAAAGGTATTTCTAATGACTTCAAAGTGTTTCTTGGCATATACATACTGTCATTTATTTAATAATTCCTCATTTGTTAGAGGCATAATTAGGCTTTGACATTTGGTCTAAGGATGTTAGTTATAGTAGTGCTGTCTATGATTTATTGAATGTAAGCACTTATTCTTGTGCTTTACACACATTATTTCATGTTATCTTTTTAACATCCCAACCAGTAAGTATTATTATCTCCATTTTACAGCTGAGGAAAATGAAACTAATCAAGCTTTAGAAACTTGCCTGAAATCCTAAAGATAATGAGTGGTATAACTGGACCCTCTGCCAGGTCTCTTGATACTTAGCCTGTGTTTGTTTGTTTGTTTGTTTGTTTATTTATTTATTTATTTATTTATTTATTTTCTTGATTTCAGTGAGGATGGGAGAGGGAGAAAAAGAGAGAAACATCAATGATGAGAGAGAACCATCGACCGGCTGTCTCCTGCATGTCCCCCACCCGGGATTGAGCCTGCAACCCAGGCATGTGCCCTTGACCAGAATCAAACCTGGGACCCTTCAGTCCACAGGCTGAGCTCTATCCACTGTGCCAAACCAGCTAGGGCTACCCTATGTTCTTCATGATTTGTCTATGTTGCCCTAGTTTCTGTTATTCAATCACTAAACATTTACCAAGCACCTATAATGTGTGAGGCACTGTGAGCACAAAAGAGGTAAAGCTAGAAGAGACATGGACAATCCTAAACAACCTCCTGGATGTCGATGGACAAAGATGTAAGATGTGCAGCAGAAACAGAAAATAAAAATTAACTCCTGCTCCCCAGGAGGTTCGAAAATCTGTTTCACTTTAATCATGAGACGTTTACTGGACATTATTTATGTGCCAGGCACTGTCCAAACACTGGAGACATTGTTGTGCCTGAGATAGACTGGGGCCCTGAACAGACTAGTGGAAAAGAGGGCATTAAATCAACAAATCCAAGTGCAGAGGCTATTAGAGAAGGGCATGTTCAGTGGGCTGTGGGATATGTAGCAAAAATAATGGACCTCGTCTCAGGGTTCAGGGAGGGTCTCCAGGAAGCAATGCTGTTTCAGTTGAGGTTTGAAGGTAAGTAGGAGTTAGTCAGATGGAAAAGGAGAAGAGGCACAGTGGTGGGAGCACATTTGCTGGAGAACTGGAACGAAAGAAGAGCATGGGCAGACAGACCGAGGAACAGAAAAATGTCCAAGTGACTGGAGCAGAGAGATAGGGGTGGGGCAGGGTGGAGGGAGTGGAATGAAAGGAGAGTGTAAGAGTAAGAGTGCCAGATGGTGCAGAGCCGGAAAGTCAGGTTGGTGTTCTTTCCTTCATCCTACGAGGCGATGGGAATCACAGAGGGAGGTGAAGTGGGTACAATGTGATCAGAGTTGTAGAGGAAGTTTGCTCTGCTGCTGTGTGGTGAGTTGTTGGAGGGGACACAGTGAGTGAGGGGCAGTTGTAATAGCCCAGAGGAGGTGTGCTGTAGGCCTGGGGCAGAAGTGGTGAGGGGGGAGATTGGATTGGTTGAGATAGGATATGGGCTAGATTGGATTGAGCGATTGGCAGGAGAAAGGAATGTGGAGAGATAGGGGTTCATCCCTGATTTACACAACTGAGTAGCAATTCAATTCTGTACATTTAAAAATAATTATTTTTTATTGTTGACAGATGTCACCCATTTCCCCTTCCCCTCTATGTCTCCCTCCACCCAACCCCCACCACACTTCGGGCCTTCACCTCACTATTGTTTGTGTCCAGGGCTATGCATGCTAGTTTATGCATATAAGTTCTTTGGTTAGTCTGGACATTTTAAATTTAACTTGTCAAAAAGACATGCAAATTGAATGTCCAGGAGGATGTTGGCTATACATGTCCTGGACAAAGATATCTGGGCAAAGAAAAACTCTTGGGACTTATTCATATATTGATAGTAACTGAATCTCTGAAGTTAGAGCAAGTCTGCCTAGAGAGAGGTTGTGAATAAGGAGAATAAAGGGTTTAGGGGAGAGAAGGGCCAACAGTTTAGGAGGGAAGAGGAGTAGAAACAGTAAAGGACTTAAAAGAAAACCAGGTAGAGGGAGGGATGTTTTGGAAGCCAACTAATGAGAGTATTTTTCTCATAGAAAGGAGTAGTCAAGAGTATTACATACTCCTGAGAGGTCAGAAAAAACAATGCTTGAAAGTTGTCTGTTAGATTATGCAACCTCTAGGTCATTGGTGACTTTGGCAAGAGCACTTTTGGTGGCGATAAGGGTAGAAACGGCCTGGGTGGTGGGTTGAGTAACTGGTGGGGAGGACATGCTGGCTTCCAAGGTCCAGCTCCCTGGAGCCGGCACCCCACCCAGCGTGGGGAGATGGTGGTGAGCAGGTGTGGGCCAGCATGAATTGTGGCAGCTACAGTCCTGGAGGAGGCCTTCATGAATTTTCCTGTTCGCCTTTATAATTTTATGGGGGTGATTTTTTTTGCTTTGTGACTTTATGAACTGGCACTAAAAGAAAAATGAGAAGCTTTCCGGGGACAGCTTTTTTGACAGCTCAGCAGCACCATACATACCCTGAGAAAGTTAAGGCTTAAAGGGGATGAGAAAAACTTACAGGAAATATTTAGTTGTGATTCAAGCTGTGCACAGAGCAACAAGCTAACAGCATAGTAATGCCTTCCTGGGAGGCTGCTGTTCACCTAGCCATAGTTATATGGCGATAAAAATGGTCTATGAAGGTGGAAACTCTCTCAGGGTATATAGTGGGACTAGTGGAAGAAATGACCCTACCACTCATTACAAGCTTCTGGCTTTTTATTGAGAATCATTTTTCAGAAAAGCCAGACTATTCTTAAGAATTTGCTGGAAGCAATGCCATAGGGCTTACTAGTATGCATCAGAGTCACTGGGACCCTGTCTTGTCGGAACATGTAGGAATTGCTGACCTGGGGAAGTATGTGTAGTTGCTTCTAGAATAAGGAGAACTGACCATCTCAGATTGATTTTTTTTTTCTTGATTTTGGTATACACCAAAGATTTTGTCCCCTGCATATTTATCTTTCTAATCATGTTATCCTCAGCCTAATGTCAAAACGATCTTGCTTTGTCTAATCCCAGCTATTTGGATTGAGATAAAGACAGCTCAGGAGCTCTCTGGGTGATGAGGAGAAGCCAATTTGGGCTGAAGTTCTAACTTTACTGTAAAGATTTCCCACAGCATGGAAAATCCATAGGCAGGTGATCTAAACTTGGGCAATCGGTGGGACAATGCAGGGGACTGCAGAGTATGTAAGAGAGGTGACACCGATCTCAGGAACCAGGAACTGAGCTGATAGCTAGGGTGCAAGGGTGTACCCAGACTAAGGTCCAACCAAGTTAATCATTTTGAATCTACTATTATTATTGAAGATTGACGATTGATTTAGCCTCGAAATTCCTAAACAAGTTCTGTTGGCTAATACAGTGCCATAAGCTGCAAGTGCTTGCTTTAACTACAGGTCTTCTTGGGAGCCTAGAAATTATTTTAGCAACTGGGAGTGTGAGTTAATTCCAAGACCCACCAGATAGGGAAACCATTCTGTTGGGATTGGGCAAGAAATGGGATGGGTGGGCGGAGGTGGGGACTGGGACTTCAGGCCCTGATTATTAGCAGTCTTAGCTGTGAGGGCAAGGACCAACTTCCTAGAAATCTCTCCAATACTGTATTGCTATGGAATTGAGAGGTAGGAGTGAATAACTGGGCACATTTTCCTAAACGTGAGTGATCACTCCTAAATGAAGAACTCCAGGCTTTATTCTAAAAGGCCATCTCCTTACACAGTTTTTTTTTAATGATTATCTTTTTTTAGAAAACTCTCTTAAACCTAGACATTCTGTTATGCTTGAAGGAACCTCCGTGATGGAATTAGTTTCAGAACACAGACCAGAAAATGAGTCCTATGTTTAAAATGGAAATATGTTTAGCAGCCTAAGCTATATATGAAGTCTTATCTAACTTTTACCACTTTTTCTTCATAATCTCTCCTCCCATGCCAAACTCTTAAGAAAAGAAATTTCCATAAATTTGTCAAATGCTTTCAAATTGAAAATCTCATCAGAATCCTAATGGATGTGAAAATAACACCAACTTTCTATTTAGCAGCTACCCCAAACTCTAAATTATAGTTGTTGGTGCTAGGAAATTATCTAATGCTCATAACTCAATAATTTTGAAAAACTATAAAAATCAAGTGATACTACTGATAGGTAGTTTGGCTAACTTTGAAATTTGTCTTAAAACTGGTTGACCAATAAAATCTATCTACTATACATCTAGTTGCATAAAAATGTAATCCTTAAGAAATATTTATTCATTATAAAGCTTATTCAGGCACACTTCAAAATTGAATGTTTTAGTGAGAAATGGGAATTGGGGTATGCTAGAAGGTGATAAAAATTCAAAAATGCTCTTCATTAAAATTTTTAAAATAGATTTTTGTGTATGCACACAAACATTCATGCACATAAACATGCATATGGAGGGAGAGGGAGAGGAAGGGGGAGAAGGAAGAGATGGGGGAGGGGGAATGGGAGGGAAGTTGAAGGGAGAGGGGGAGGGGGAGAGAATCTGAGATGGGAAAGGAAGTAAGACAGCACTCACTGCAGACAGAGCAAACCTACAGGTTCATATTTAATTGCTGATTTTTTGAACTGCATTTGTTATTCTAGCAAATCATTGAAGCAAATATTCCTTTAGTCCTCCTGGGTTCAGTGACATTAGGATGCATCTTGAGAACTTGTGGCTATGCCATGTCCCCATTGGTCTTTGGGATAATTACTTTGGATGATTTTCCTTAATCCTTCTCCTTGGTGATTCTTCAAGGTGCCACATTTTGCCTCTTTGCTAACATTCTGCCTACTCTTTGTAATTGCTCCCTGCTCTGCGGGCCTTTGTCAGAGACCCTGAAGCCAGATGAGGAATAGTAATTGTCACTAAACTCATAACTCGGCCTAAGAGAAGCAATAATATAAATAGGCTTCATATTCAAAATACTGTCTTATGTATTTCTGGTGCCAAGTAATGTACTCAGGGTTTAATATAATGCATGCCTTCCCCAATGGTGAGAATTGAGGGAGAGTTTGATACATTCAAGAGGGACACAGGCTTTTGAGAAGTTGGGTCATTTTCAGGGAACAGCAGAGGTTGCTCAGATAAGAAGTGATGCAGAGAGCTGTCAACTTTCACTCCATTAAAATTGTGGAATCTGAGGGTTGAAAGGTTACTTTTGAGAACATCTTCTCTAAACTCACACCTAATGCCTGAACTCCCTATTTTTAAAAGAACAAGAATGCTCCTTAGAACCAAAGGCTTAAAAAACAAAGACAAAATGCCATACCTGAAAATCAGAAGTCACAATATTAAAAATGAAATTGAAAATCTGTTCTTTTGAAAGATTTACCAGAAGAGTTATTCCTGATAGATTTTATGTAGACACTGGAGCAGAGCATTTTTTCCCCATGCAGACAATTCAGCAGTTCTAAGTAATTGGATTTCTCTAGCTCCCTTCCCCCACCCCACCCCCTGCTCCCCGAACCTGAATAACTTGAGAAAAGTGAAGTTTAGCCATTTACATGGCCCTGGTCTAGACTTACTGCTGTTTATTATTACTTTTGGTAATCTTTTCTCCTTCTAAACTAAAGCATGTTGGATCGTATAAACATTGGTGTCTTGCTTTTATGGGCTTGAAATGCTACCTTCAGTCTGCATGAACTCACTTTCTTTGGTTTCTTTTTAATGTTTAATGTATTTATTTTAAGAATTCAGTTGCTTCCTAAAAAATGTGGATGTAACTAGAGTTCCACTATATATTATTAATTAAATATTTTGGTTAATAAGATCAGATTGTGAATTTGTTGTGGCTAGTTTAAGAAGGTCAGAGTAAGCTTTGTGTATGCTCTTCTTGCAGCCCTCAGCCTACACCTACACACACAGACACACAGAGACACAAAACAATTGGGCACAGTCCTCTGCATACAGGTGGTACTCAGTTAATGTTTGCTTTATTCCCCATCACTTCCCAAAACTTCAAAATTTTTGATTTGTCTATAACCTGTTCTAAGCCACTTAGCATCACAAGAAGAAAATGCTGTTCACAGCTATGGACTTAACTGAATCTCATCTTGTCCAATGTTACAAAACAAAACAAAAAACAACAACCAACCTTTGAGACTGAGAGTTACCCTGAAAAAAAAAAAAAAGGCTTTATTGAGTCACATGCTAACCAGAGAAAGAGCAGGCCTTGGGACATGCAGTCTAAACCATCAGCAGGACTGGGGGGAGAAGACAAACATGTCTGCCATCCTGGGGTTGACAGGTTCTTTTATATAAGTTTGGGGAAGAAAGGTGTAAGATGTTTTGAAAGAATTTACACTGGCTGTCCATAAGGGGATGGGAAGTGAAGTGAGAGAGTTCTGAGATAGGTAAATAGTCCATAAGAAAGAAATATTTGCTTCTTCTGGATTGATTATAGGCAATAGTTCGGAAAGTTCATGTGTAAGAAGGATATGGCGGTGTCTGGAAGTTGATTGCTAAAATAGCTGCCTGGAAGTTGATTCAAAATTTCAACATACATTCAGCAATGTGGGCAGTCTTTTGTTGGCTTTGACTCACAGCTGCTAACTGGTCAACTTCCTCTGTCTATTCCTCCTGCCCTCTGGCCTACTGACATCTCAAATTTTTTTCTTTTGTCAAATATATGCATTGATCATAAAGAAAAGGGCTAGCCTGTTGACATTCCGGGCTGAATAATTTTTGTTTTGTGTGGGGTGGGGTTCTGTGCACTGTCGGATGTTTAGCAGTATCCCAGGCCTATATCCCCTGGATGCCAGTAACACCCCCCAGTCATGCCAACCAAAATGACCTCCAGGTATTGCCAAATGTCCCCAGGAGTCCCCCAGAAGGCAAAAATCAAACCCCAGTGAAGAATGATTGGCTAAGAAAATATGAATGGTTTTATGGAGCACATCCTCCTCCTGCAAACAACATCGCAGGGAGCATTTCTTATTCACTACTACCTCTCCACCAGCTAGAATATTTTCTGGAACATGACAGGGTTCAGTGATACTTATAGGTCTTACTACAAAGAAGGTAGAATGTGGTATATTACGTGATAGTGACCTTTTAACTTCTATTTTCTGGCTTACAGTAGGTATTCATTCATATATATATTAATGACTACATGATGAATGAATGAATGAATGGGTGAATGAATGGCTTTCCAATCTGGGACTTCAGATCTTGAGAGGAAGGTAGATTTAAGCCAGGTGCTACTATATATAATTCAATGATTCTTCAAGTGGGTGTCACCTTCCTACTCTCATTAGAAATGCGTGGGACCTATGGCTATGTCCTCCTCATGCATTTTTTCTTAAAATGAGGTCTGAGATCCATTATTAGATTCTGAAATTTTGATTTGGTAGCCTTGGCCAGCATTTTAAAAAACAGAGGCTAAAATTGACAAGAAAAGATCAGAGTATGTCACATGTTGTGAGGGTAAGTATTGTTTCTTAACATTTTTATTTTAGTTATTTTGTGTCTGTTTAGGTTCTGGGTTGCAAGGTAAAACATATTTTTGTGTGGGGCCTGCTCAGAAAAACTGGAAAGTCACTTGCCTGTGGAATAGCCCAGGTGTGTGGTGATCAGAGGATAAATCCCTTTCCCAATAGCTGGGTTGGTAGATGAAGGATAAGAAAACAATACAGAAAGCATAGAGCAGTACCATAGAGATCCTGGCCTTTGGGGTGATGTGTACACCTATCACAACACAAGGGCGCACGCTGTCTTTTGGAGTCTAGTGGTGGGAGGCCATGGGAAATGAAGTCAGATAACTATGGGGTTAAGCCTAGAAAGCAGTGACTGTTGTTCCTTTTGTGTGTTCTTTTTTTTTTTTTTTTTTTTTTAAGTATAAAGAGAATACAGCTGTTCCGTCTGCAGAATTTCTTTTCTTGGCCCCATGAAAAATGATATCAACATATTTCACTGGTTATCCATTTATCCAAACTAAAGGAGTCTGGTGATTCATTAGTCTGATCAAATGTCCCTTGTAACAATATTGACTCAGATGATGGCAAATGAAGATATTTCCTCTAAGGTAATAGCCTGTCAATCGTGACATTTAGAACAAGTATGGGCTAGCTGGAAATGCCTCTTTTAAGGTTGCTAACATGAAGAACAAATGGATTTGAAAAACATATGTGCTCCTGATGGATATTTTTTTCTGTGTAAAAGATAATTTATTTTGAATCAGAAAGTGATTTTTATAGACTATAAAATGCTATGATTAAATTACATAAAACCAAGTACTGGTATATTATTCATAAAAAGATAATAACCACATTTCCCTTTGCACTTTATCTTAAACCCCAAAGGGAAAGAGAATTAAAAAAAAAAAAAAGCAGGATTAACTGTGAGGAACATTACAAAGGAGGTGTCTGGATTAGGCAAAGAATGCTGAAAAGGGCATTTACTAATTTGAGTATGCTCCTCTGGAAGTGTCTACTACATAAAGCCACTTTCCTTTTAAAAAGGTGTGCAATGCTTCTGAGAGGGCTTGGATCCTGGGTTTTGCATGGGTTTCCATAACCTGCACCAGATACACTTAGGCCTTGGGCATCCGTGCCAGGGTCACAGCTTAGTTCTGAAATACCTTGCCCTGACCTCTTTCTTGTTCCCCATCCTAACCTGCTCCCAGATCCTCTGTCTTCTTACTTTGTTACTAATCTTTTTCAATTCCGTATCATCCCTTCAGCCTGGTACTCAGCACTTGCCACTAACTGTGATTCTAATTCTATTTTCCACTTCTTTTTCTTCTTTGTTTTCTACTGCTTCATCTGGATTTATTTTTTTTACAGATCTAGTGTCTCCCATGGATGGCATGCCTGCAGGGCTCATCCTTTTCTTTTGAGTAGAGCTGAAACAGCCCAAAATAAGCATGTTTACAAGCAAGTACCAGAGTACAAGGGGAAAAAAGTGTGCTGAAGGCTGTCAGTAAATGCTTATAGGTAGAAAAGGAATCATGTGGGCTCTTGGTTTGTTTTTATTCTAAAAGCACTTTTGGACCAGAGAAAGATCAAACCAATGTGAAATAATATGAGCTATTAAAAATAATGAGATTTTGTAAAGCATTTGTAACCAAGATAAAGTTGCGAAAGTCACCTAAAAATGGAAATGTGAAAAACATGTCCTACGGTTGATATAGCAACAATATCTAACATATACATAGCAATAAAAGTACCAAGATACAGGACCTACATAAAGAAAACCATAAAATTGTTATTGAAAGACATAAAACAAGAACTGAACAATTGGAAAGATACAGTATGTGCTAGGATAGAAGGGCTTAAAGTAACAAAATATCAATTTTATCAAAATTAATAGATAAATCCACAATTCTCAGTAAAATTTCAAAGGGTTTTTCTTTTTAGAATTGGATAAAATGTTCTTCAAGTTTATATGGAAAGATAAATACTCATGAATAGAAGAGAATTTTGAAAAAGAAAACTATAAATAAAGGTCTTAAGCATGAGGTCATACAATAATGCCACAGGAAACAAGTCAATGGTATTGGCAAGAGAATGGACTAATAGCTCAGAATACCTGAACAGAGAACTGAGAAGTAGAATCCAGTATACACTGAGTGGCCAGATTATTATGATCTCTGAATGCATAATAATCTGGCCACTCAGTGTGTGTGTGTGTGTGTGTGTGTGTGTGTGTATGTGTGCATGTGTAGTTATATATATATTAGAGGCCTGGTGCATGAATTCGTGCATGAGTGGGGTCCAGCCAGCCTGGCCAGGGGGAGGGGACATGGGTGGTTGGCCAACCTGCCTGCTGGTCGAACTCCTGGTCGAGGGGAAAATTTGCATATTAGCCTTTTATTATATAGGATATACACTGAGTGGCCAGATTATTATGCGTTCAGAGATCATAATAATCTGGCCACTCAGTGTATATGATAATATGCAGTACTCATCAAAGTATGTTTATTGCATGCCTACTATATGCCATTTTATTCTAGACATGGCAAAGATAAAGTATTGTTACTTACATGGGGAAAGGAAAGGTTATTTAATAGGTAAAGCTGACACAACCAACCATGTGAAGGAAATTAAAGTTAAACTTCTCTCACATTAAATTAAAACAATCTAGTGTCAGAGTGTAATTTTTTAAAAAGTTAAAAACATGACTCTCATATGAATATACATTGAACACAAGTCAAAGATTTATTTAGCTCATTAATGAGGGAACCAGTAGGATGACAAAACTGGTTCAAAGTGTTTGGAGAACAGAGATTTATACAACTAGTTGGGAAAGGCAGGCTGGAACAAGCTTACAATGTTAGAGACAAAACTGGCTACAGGGAAATAAAACTGTGACTTATTTTTCTCTATTGGACAGGAATAATTTGCATCTCTATTAGAGAAAAACCTATAAGTTAACATGAAAAGTCATAGACTCTGGGTTCTCATCAATAGTAAATAGCAAATAAAAAATCATACATCTGCCATTTGGGACAATATGGATGAATCTTGAGAGTATTATGATAGGTGAAATAAATTACACGGAAAAAGACAAGAACCATGTGATTTTGCGCATATAAAACAAAATGCGACAAATGAACAAACAAAAAACAAACTCATAGATACAGACAACAGAATGGTTATTACCAGAAGGGGTTGGGGGAGTATGAAGAGTGTAAAGGGGGTCAAATAAATGGTGAGGGAAGGGAACTATATTTTGATTGGTCAGCACAAAATTGAGTATGCAGGTATCATCTTATAAAGCTGTACACCTGAAATCTATGTTGCCTCATTAAATTTAATAATAAAAAATAATATATCTCCTTGTCTTTGGGACCAGAGAATAAAATAATCCTTTAATGGGGCTGTTAAATAATGCTCTAGATTGACAATGAGAAGACATGCAGAATTCTTTTGCTGTATTTCCAAGTTTAAAATTGAAAAAGAAAAAGGCTTTTATATGACAAAAGACACTATAAAAGTCTAAATAAAAATTGATTTGGAAAAATATAGAGTATGTACAGAGGGTTAATGTAAAAAGAACTTTTACAGATTGACAAGAAGATAAACACTCAGTGGGAAATGGGTAAAGGATGGTAAGAGGCAATTCATAAAAAAATGAAGATGCCCAAACTCACTAGAGGCCAAGGAAATGCAAATTAAAGTAACAGGAAATAGCTTTACACCTAACAGAAGGCCAGGACTTTAAGAGTGATATCCATTGCTGGTGGGCATGCAGGGAAAAGAGCCATCTCATGCTCTGCTGATGGAAATGTGAATTATTATAGTCTTTTGGAAGATAAACTAGAAATAGCTATTAAAAATAAAAATACATATATCTCTCCACCTAGCAAATCATACTTCTGATAAACCATTTAAAGGAAAAGCACCAGGGCTTAAGAATATATGTTTAAGGATTAGCTGCTCAAAGTCTGGGAGAAAATGAATGCCTGTCAATAAGAGAACGGTAAATACATTGTGGAACGTTCATCCCATGTCATATTATGCATCCATTAAACAAAAAGAATTAGGCCCATGCCAGGTGATTGGAAGGCATTTCCATGAATTATTGTTGCATGAGAAAAGTAAGATACAGGAAAGTCTGTAAAATATGATCTCATCCTTATAAAACAAAAATGCATTCACTGCCTCGTGTTTCTATGTATACAGATGTTTACATATAGTTATATAAGCATGAAGAGAAGTGTCTATAGATAAATATCCTAGGTAGTTAATGTGAATAACAATGAGGGAGACAGGGAGAGGGAAAACCACATAAAATAGGGAAAGAAAAAGTTAAAACATTGTACTAGAAACAACTCTAGTATGTTCACACCTATGCATTTATGGAAAGCCATATATGTGTATTTGTAAGAGGGAAATTAAATTTCTCAGGAGAGAAAAAGATGTTGACACAATAAGCATCATTAAAGGAAGAGTAAGGGCTGGCTGAGCAAAGGAAGAGGAGCTGGATAACTGTCACTGAGACTGGAAACAGTGTCTTGGTCTCTGCCGAGAGGTGCTGGGGAGGAAGGACAACTCCTGGCTAACAACTTCATTAACCCTTGCGAGCTGTGATTTCAAAGATTTGGCATAGTCTTGGGTGTGTTATCTCCCCGCTGCCCCCTCAGTAAGAGTTTATACCTCAGAGACTGAGGAGATAGGAATTCCTCTGCATAAAGAAAGAGATGGAAATCTTGAGGGTGGGAGTGGTAGGGATTCCGAAAGGGAGGGTCATAGAGGAAGGCAGAGCTGTGAGAGAGGATGGCTGAGCAACATGGCAGAGCAACCAAAGGCATCAGGATGCCTCGAACTGATTCTCAGTTCATATAATGCCCCCTGCCTCCGACAGGCATACATCTGTAAAGCTGTGTACCACCAGAAACAAAGTGGTGGAAGCAGTTGGATGGATAACAGGTGAGGAGGTGGAGTAGATGATTTAGGCTGGAATTAATGGCCCTTTTATGTCTGAGAAGTGTTTAGAAGGTCAGGAGCAGGACATAAAGCAAAGTGAGTTCAAATTTCTTTGGGTGGAATGGTCTCTTTGTGAGATTACCCACCCCATTCTTCCCTCCCTCCCTCCCTCCCTCCCTCCTTCCCTCCCTCCCTCCCTCCCTCCCTCCCTCCCTCCCTCCCTCCCTCCCTGCCTCCCTCCTGTGCCAGGTACTATGATAGCACATAACCACAGGGCATAATCATGGCCAATAATAAGACACTATGGTTTCTGTGTTCTTGGTGTTTGCACCCTGTCAGAGGAGACAAGCAATTATACCAACAGGATTACAGTTGTGAGGACTGTGAAGAGTATATGGGTCTATGAGAGTTTATGACAGGGAAGCTGGGTGGAGGTCAGGGGTTGAGCTCCGAGGCTGTACTCCATGAACACCTCCTAAGTCCTGTTTGCCAGCCATTCTACAGAGACTTTAAGAAAATGGGAGAAAAAATTGGGAAGATGGGGAGGGGCCGGGAGGAAATAAATGGGTGGAGGTGGGGTGGTGAGGTGTCTGAAGGATAAAAATGCTACAATCAAGTTGCAGTCTTGCCTAGGACCACTCCCTAGGGAAGTAGAAGTGCCTTTAGGGTTGGCAGCTTTCATTTACTTTCCTGAGGTTGGACTTACTGGCCAGGCCTGTTGTGTCTAGGGAAGAGGGAAGCAAGGTGCCATTACTGAGCGCTCACGATGTGCTAAGCGCTTCACTTAGGCTGCCTTGTTCATTTCTCATGGACAACTCTGTGCAGTATATGTTGTTACCACCTGTGTAAAAATTAAAAGAAAGCCTCATTCATAAATTATACATGCTTAAATTTTTTTTTTGCGGGGGAAGGGTTTGTTTTGATTGTTTGGGCAGCAACTTGTCCTTTATTGTGCTGATACGTGCGAAGTGGAGAGAGAATTGAAGAGGCCACATTGAGTGGCACAATAAAGCATGCAGATCCCTGGAAAAAAATATCTCCGAGTGGGGAAGAAACACTGCCCACAGTGGAGGAAAGCTAGATGGGCTGGGGATTTTGAGGTGGGCAGAAGGTGAATTGCAATACGGTCAGGCACAGGGCTGCAAGAAGAGAGAGATGCAAAAGAGGTTTTTAGGAACTCTGTGTTCTCTGCCAGTGAAATACCCATTTCCTTTGCTTTCTATCACACAGGAGTGACATTCTTCAAGGCCTTTGGATTTGTGTGTCTTTAGGATGCTGAGACGAATGAACCTTAAATTGAGTACACTAAGGCCGGTCGTATTCAGGTTTTGGATGAATGAGGAAACTAAAGTTCAGATGGCTCACGTTCAAAAAGTTGCTTTTCCTGTGGACTGAAGGGTCCCAGGTTCGATTCCAGTCAGGGGCATGTACTTTGGTTGTGGGCACATCCCCAGTAGGGGGTGTGCAGGAGGCAGCTGATTGATGTTTCTCTCTCATCGATGTTTCTAACTATTCCTCTCTGTAAAAAATCAATAAAATATATGTTTTAAAAAAGGTTGCTTTGCCTCTCTGCCCTTCCGTTTTCTTCCCAGTAAAATGAGGGGCGGACTAGGGGATCTGAGAGTTTATGACAGGGAAGCTGGGTGGAGGTCGGGGGTTGAGCTCCGAGGCTGTACTCCATGAACACCTCCTAAGTCCTGTTTGCCAGCCATTCTACAGAGACTTTAAGAAAATGGGAGAAAAAATTGGGAAGATGGGGAGGGGCCTGGGAGGAAATAAATGGGTGGAGGTGGGGTGGTGAGGTGTTTGAAGGTTAAAAATGCTACAATCAAGTTGCAGTCTTGCCTAGGACCGCTAAGCTCCCAGTTCTTAGGGGGAACAAGCTGACTTCTTTCACAATCGCTAGGCCAGTAGCTTCTCCTCAGTTAGGTCTCAGTGCTTTTCAGTGTTTTGCTCTTTTGGCAGCTGCCACTGGGGAGCCGGAAACAACCCTGGATGCTGCCTTAGGGAGGCATTCCACCAAAGTGGGCCTGGGAGCCAGAGTCCTGCCTCTGTTATCTGAATGTCAGGGAGGACAGCTTTGAACACGCTTTCTTCCCAGGAGACACTACACCCTCTGGGTGACCTGCTTCGGGGTGGAGGAGGCAGAGCCTGCATTTTTCGGCCTCCAGAGTCTCTTAGGGAAAAACTGCTGATTGCTGTCAAGGGCACTTGACAACATTTCAATTTTTCTTCCTATCAAAACACAGAATACTCAATTTCTCATAAAGCTTATTTAAAAGTAACATCACTCTTCTCATTTTAAAACTACCACAGGCTTACTATAGAATATTTAAAAATAAAGTAGATTTAGGAAAAATGTTAATTTTCTGTAATCTCACATTGAGAGATTATTGCTTTTCGAATTTGGCGTATGTAGTTTCTATCATGGTTCTCTGTTCACTTTATTGCATTTATTCACTTAACAAGTATCCATTGAGCATCTGTTATGTGCCAGACCTATACTCAGATAAAGCGAGGAATAAGGTAAAGTTTTCGCTCTCATCAAGTATATATCAAGTTTACATTTTTATAACATGGTTATCACACCACAGATATGCTGAATATCTTGCTATTTTTGCTTAACGTTGATCAGTAGGGTGTTCTAATGAACCTTTATGAACATGAGTTGTAAGCCTGCTTTATGGTGCTCCTTCCTGTCTGAGCCCTTTGGTTGAATGGGTGGTGCCATCTTCTTGGCCACTTTTCCAGGAATGCACATCAGAGCCAAGCTGGACCAAAAAATGCCCTTCTTCAGGGTTTTAAATATGGGACCAGTGAGAGTAACTAGCATTTCCAATCTGGGAATAGAGATAGGAGACTTTGGAGGGTTCAGTAGTCAGGTGTCTTGTCAAACTGGGATAGGAGAAAATGAGACTGAAAGGTAGGCATTGGTAGACGTGTATGTGACTGTGTGTATTGGCAGGGCGGGGGCGGGGGGGAGCGGGAGAGAGAGAGATGGACTGAATATTAGTGTGCTCTCAAATCACATGAAGTTCTAATACCCAATGTAGTAGTATTTGGAGGTACAGTCTTTGGGCAATGGTTAGGTTTAGATGAGGGCATAATGATAGGATTCTCAATATGGGTTTGTGCCCTTATAAGAAGAAGAAAGATTTCTCTCTCTCTCCATGCGTACACACTGAGGAAAGACCATGTGAGGACAGAGTGAGAATGTGACCGTGGTAGTCTGTAAGCAAGGTAGTGAGCTTTCATCAGAACTCAATCATGCAGGTACCCTGATCTGGGACTTTCAATCTCTGGAACTGTAAGAAAATAAATGCCAGTTGTTTAAGCCACCAGTGCCTTCCTGACTGCCCAGCCTGAGTGCCTGAGCGCATATATTTTGCTTTTCCCCAACCTAGTTTGACTTGGGTTTCTGTCACTGACTATTATGAGACTTGGCTTATAATAGAGAAAAATATACATGTTTGTTTATATTTTGGACATGTTTTGATTTTTATTTAGTATATTTTTGTATTTTTAGTAGGAATGTGGTAGGTAAAGAGATAAAAGCAAATCCAGCAATGAAGTAAATAGAGAGGCCACACCATTTAGGCAGAATTAGTTTTCATTCCTAAGGTTCACCCTGATGCCAGAAGTTATAGGATTGAGAAATACTTTGGAATAGCCACCACCATTTTTTTTTTTTAAATTCAGGACTCTGAGAGAATATCTAATCCTACATAAATCATGTTAAAAATAATAAAAATTTGCTAAAACCCTTATCCAATATATTTCCCTAACAACTTAGTTCATTAAAAAATGAGAAAAGAGCATGTAGTTACTATTACCTTCAATAAAAATATTGATGGAGGTAAGAAATAATCAGTTAAGTATTAAAGAGTCCTCAGTCTGAGGTGAGGGAAGAGAGGTGGAAGAGGCGATTTGAAGACCGTAGCACTCCCGGATTTGGTCCTGATCAGAAATCAGTGGCTCTTGATCTCAGCGACTTCAGCCTGCCCCTGCTTTGCTCCCCCCTCTGTCTACATGCAGAAAGCAATTGGGAAGGAATGCGTTTTTATGTTTGGCAAGGCTGTGTTTTATGTATGCCAAGTCCAAGTGCTCAGATACTTGTTTCTGTCACAAATCCTGGCTGTAACCAACGTGCAGGTGTTCCCCCTGGAAAGCCATCAGCAACCATAGCCACAAGGGGATCCAGGAAGGTCCATTTCCTTTGTGCTCACCCCATTTCTTTGAATGGAAAATGAAGCTTAGACTATCAACTTACTTAATAAGTCATGCAACACATCACAACTGTTGGAAATCTCTTAATCATGTAGAGTTTTAGAACACTGTGGAAATGTAAGGGAGAGACAAGAAAATCTCCACTGACGTGAGTGGAAAAAAATGACAGGTCCAGAGGTTCTAGGCTGCCTGGGGAGAACTAGGCATTTGCAACTTGTAAATGCTTGTGGGAGAGGATCAGGTGTCTGATCGTACGTTCAGAGCAAACACGCGGGAGCAGCTGCACCGTGCCAGCATCAAAGGCACACGGGCAGCTCCGTGCCTGGGCTGCACCAGGAATGGCACAGTCCTAATGACTTCCACTCACTCCTAGAAATACCCATCAGTCTCTCCCTGAAGCTGAACCGTTTGACCCCCTTCTTCTATCATCATCAAGGGGCTGCGTTCTGTGGGAAGGGCATGGCGATTCCCATGCCAAGTGACGAGGCTGAGACACTTGTTTTCAGTGGCCTATGTATTTTTCATTTACTGTTTTTTCCATGCCCCTCAAGCCCCTGTGCCTTGTGTCTGTTGTTCCAGGCTTCTCAGCCTGCTCCTGTGCCTACCCCTCAGATTAATGGACTCAATCATGGCTCTCACTTGGAGGCAGAAGAGAAAAAGTCCATTCTGTATTTGTGGGGCATTGAATGAGTGGCAATGCCCCATTGCCAGGAACTAGTATCTCTATGTGTTAGAATTGTTTCAGTTGGAAGTTCCAAACCCAACTCGATCTGTTGTAAGAAAAAGAAGAAATAATGTTGTTTTATTTCAGTAAAAAGCGTATAGGTAGATTTTTAGTTAAGGCTAAATCCAAGATAAAAATAATGTCACTTAAGAAGATAGATATCAAAAAGAGAAGGATTGGATGCTGGCCAGGCAAAAATAATAGATGCCCATCAGTATTCACCTGATGATAGATTGATGACTTGTATCCATATGTTACAAAACACAATGAACAAGACAGATAGGCAGGAGCTTAAAGAGTAGTGGGATCCACATAAATGTGCAATTGCAATACGGCATGATAAATGTTAAGGTGGAAAATTATAGCATATTATGAACACGTGGGAGGGGTACCTAACCCAGCTGAGAGCAGAGTAGGGTCAGGGAAACCTTTTATGGAGCAAAGGATATTTAAGTAAAATGTATTAGAGTTTGATGAGAGGGGATTAATTAAGGAGGTTGAAGGGAGAGGGTGATGCAATAAAGGCTTTGAGATATTGAAATCCAATCATACATCAGGTAGGGCATTTCTGAAATAATGCTGTAAATCTATGGAGAAAGATATATGAAGTGAGTGATTTTCTGAAATTTGATTCATACTTAATTTTTCAGGATTTTTAGTTTTTGGAAGTTTATGTTTGCATGTGTAAACTTCTTTCCATCCTTTTTCTCTTTTTTCTTTCTTCCCTTCCTCTATCTCATCCTTCCTCCATGTCTCCTCTATTTCCTTCTTTTTATTTATTATTTATTTATATATTTATTTATTTGTATATATTTATTTTTTAACATTTCTTTCTTTCTTTATTTTATTTTTATTTTTTAATCATCACCCAAGGATTTTTTCCATTGATTTTTAGAGAAAGTAGAAGAGAGAGGGAAAGACAGAGAGAAATATCGATGTCAGAAAAACACATGGATTGGTTGCCTTCTACGAGCCCTAAGCAGGGCCCGGGCTGGGGAGGAGCCCACAACTGAGGTACATGCCCTTGACCAGAATCAAACCAGGGACCCTTCAATCTGCAGGCTGACACTCTATCTACTGAGCCAAACCAGCTAGGGCTATATATATATATTTTAAATATATTTTTATTGATTTCAGAGAGGAAGGGAGAGGGAGAGATAGAAACATCAATGATGAGAGAGAATCATTGATTGGCTGGCTCCTGCACACCCCCTCCTGGGGATTGAGCCGACAACCCAGGCATATATCCTTGATTGGAATCAAACCCAGGACCCTTTAGTCCACAGGCCGATGCTCTGAGCCAAACTGGCTAGGGCTATTTTTATTGATTTCTGAGAGGAAAGGAGAAGAAGAGAGAGATGGAAACACCAATGATGAGAGAGAATCATTGATTGGCTGCCTCCTGCGCACCCCCTACTGGGGATCCAGCCCCCAACCTGCGCATGTGCCCTGACCAGGAATTGAACTGTGTCCTCCTTGGTTTATAGGTTGATACTCAACCACTGAGTCACACCGGCTGGGCTATTTCCTTCTTTTTGACAGGGTCCTATGCTGGAGAGAGCTGATCGGTCTGTGGTTGATGTTGAGTGACTGTGCATGTGTGTGTGTGTGCGTGTGTGTGTGTGTGTGTGTGTGCACATGGGTTTGTGCTCATTCACTTATCAAACTTAGTTTTTTAAAAGCTCCTTTACAGAATCTTGATTTGAAAAAGTTTTAAGTCACCATATAAATTCTTAGGCTGAAATTTGTAAATGTATTAATTCAAATTAAATATTACCTTAGCCTGATAATGCCAAGGGTCAAAATTCCCTTTCTTATATACTCTTGAGTTCAAGAAATTGAGAATTTACACCTATTTAAAAAACAAAGTAGCCTTAAACCAAATGAAAAACTTCAAATTTCTCTGAAAAAAAATGAGTGTTAACACTTTTTCAAAGTGGTGTTTGTGGGACATTAATGTAAGCCATGACCATTCTTTGGTTCTCAGTCCCACACTGCCTCATCTGTTGCATAGGATATGATACTAGCACAGGAGGCAAATGGACATATGCTAAATGGTTACACTGAGCCAAAATCAAATTTTTACCCATACCCTTGTACTAAGCCTACCAGACCTACATTTGTGGACAAGAGTGCCCAATGTACATCAAGCTTTTTATGCAGAATAGATTTGTATATTTCAAAACACTGTGGACAAATGTTTTTCCATAAGCTGCTGGTTAAACATTTTGTATCCACTTGCATATGCATGATCATGGGTACAACAGGACTCAGATGCCAGATAAATCACATTGAAGATGATCTTAGAGAGGGATTTTAGAGAAAAAGCCACTTTAAATTCAAGCAGTAGAACCGAATTATTGGCTGCTTTCATGTTCTTTTTCGTGGAGTGGTAATTTGGAGTTGCACCTTCTTTCTTAAGCTGTACAATTTCACGCGAGATTAACAAACCCCTGCCTCTCAAGATAATTCTGTTCCCTTTACCCTCTGACTTAATTTTTGCTGTGTTTAATTTAGGAAATACATGGCTGTTTTTATTCTCTGTTCTCTCTAGTGACGGCAGTGTGGAGTGGAGATGGGGAGACATAGCCGTAGAAGAGTAGCCCTGCAGAATAAACAGCAAAAGCGTTCTACTCCGATGTCTTCCTTACCAGGACATGCTACCACAGCAAGTTTTATCCTGTACTGGTAGGTAAAGTCCCCCCTGCTTCTGAAGAAGCTTTTAAGGCAGCCACTTGTGCTCTTAACACTCAGTGTATACTGATGGCAATGTTTTCACAGGGTTTCCGGGAACTGTAGTTGTTCTTTTATTTAATCTTTGTTTTAGTGCATCAGTTTGTAGCATTAACCAAACTATAGTCTCTTCCTCACAACTAATTTTTTCCCTTTCTATATGCCCACCTCTATGCCATAAACGTTTCTTTTACCAATGGGCATACTCTGATGCTTTATCAGTAGTGTCTAGAATTTTTGGCATACGAAGGCAAAAACAGGAGCACCTAGCAAAATACCTGGCAGAGGTGAGTCACCAATACATTAAAAAACATCCATTCATTAAATTGAAGAAGGAGATGTGAAAAGTACACTTGGTCTGTGGCATTATATTTGATCAATAAGTGTCACGATTGAGTACCTGATTGTACTCTTATTTCAAAGTCCTTTTGATGCTGCAATTTATGTAAATTTAATTTCCTTAACTTAATTCTGGAAGTTCAAAATTAAGGTTATTGGACATATTTTTACCTAGGATCCCATGTATTAGACCCTCGGATAAAGGGAGTGCATTATCTTAGTCCTACTTAGCTCATGCTCTTGCTGCATCTTCACATCACCATCATCCATACCACCATCACTAATTTTGTCATTGCTACTATTTATGGAGCAACTATATCCCAGGCATTACACAAGCACTTAATATTTTATTTAATCCTTGCCACAAGCCTGTATTTTATTATTTCTATTCTACAAGTGAGAAAGTGGAAACTATAAAGATTTTTTAGGCATGTATTTTATTATTTCTATTCTACAAGTGAGAAAGTGGAAACTATAAAGGTTAAGTTGTATCTCACAAGAAAACATCTAATAAATGGCAGAGCTGGAATTTAAACAGCATCAACACATCTTTGTGGCCAAACAGCTGCATCAAAAGGGCAGCATCATGATAGCTGGTCAAAATTACTCTATTCAGGATAGCTGTGATGTGTGAGATGTGGGCAGGTATTTCCCAGAAGTGCAAGGAAAATGTTTCTGAGATGCTAATTAATTTAAAATTATTATATTTGCTACTCAAGAAATGACTTTGTAGAAGAAATATGAAGATGTTGCTAGTGATACAAGCTCAAAGAAAGCTCTGAAAGATGAAGTTGCTATTTATGTGAATATTTTTGCAAACTGGAACATTTTACACACTAAATTGTTTTATCACTACAGCATTATTCACAACAGAGTATAGAAGAAATGATTTATGCCTATAATAGTCAAAGCAGATCTGGATATGCATAGAAAGCTAATGGTGTTCTTGTTTCAAATGTTGGGCTGGAAATTAATTTCACCAAACATCACATTTCAGCCAAATACGATGTAGCTTCACATTTACTGATATATAAATGTGACGAATTAACTCTGAATTGACACTATTCCAAGCTATTTATTTTTCCTATTATCTTTGTTTATCAGTTGGCATTGGCTACTTTATAAATAGTTCCATTTGCTTTCCATGTTCAACTTTTAAAGTTAAGTGCAGTAATTTGTTTTGTGTACTTGTATGTGTTGCAATGGAGGAAAATGCTGTAAGAAAAATACCTGGTAAAAATGTATGTGTATATGTTGATATAAGAATGTTTAAAGAAATATAAACCAAACTATTAGCATATAGTATCTCAAGTGGTATCACATTTTTAAATATTTGCTTATTAGTATTTTCTCTTTTTGTACACTGATTTGCCTTGAAACACACACACACACACACACACACACACACACACACACACAGAATTCACTCCATAAGGCTCTTAGGGAATCATTGAATTAAAAGGTAGCAATGGGTTTGGGAGAGAAACTGGAACTATTATAGGTGTTACAGCAACAGTAGATGTGATTTTAAAGTCTATATATGCCCATCAGCTTGCACTTATAGCCCTATCTTAAGGGGCCATTCCTGGTTCCTGGGTCAGGGTGGGAAGCACTCACTCTTCTCCCTACTCCTTGTCTCTCACTGGGGTCGGTACCTCATTCTCTGCTGGAAGTGCCTATTTTTCACTGTAGAGATGAAAATTCCAGTGTGCATTGTCCCTGCCTCCTTGTAGCTTGAGCATGGCCCTGTGATCTATCCTTGTCAGTGGTCCCTGAGAAAAACTTCTGGGGAAGTTCCCAGAGAGACTTCTGGGAAATATTATCCTCTTAGTAATAATAAAAATGGGCAAGAAGAAACTGTCTTTTTCTTTTGCCTTTGGATGTGACTGTGATATTGTGGTCTTGAACCATGAAGGAAAAAACTTGACATCAAGGGCCAACCAGCTGAGACTGGTAGAAAAGATGGAAGAAACCATGTGTCCTTAATAATGTCATTGAGCTACTACACCAATACTGGAATTGCTCTGCCTCTAGACTTCTTGTTAGTTGCATTAATAAGCCCTATTATTTAAGCCACTTTTAATTGTGTACTCTCATGTAAACATTGCCTCCTCCTTCTCCTTCAGGTAACAAAACCAAAGTCTCCATGTGTATCAGTTCATACAATCATGTGCTCAGGAAGTAGGGTGGCCTTTGCTAGCTACTCATTCTCAGATTCCTGGTCATTAGTGTCACCTGTAATTATTTGGCTAAAGGTTCTCACTGCCATGACAGATTAATGCACCAAATGAGGTAGCAAATTGTCCACTTAGACCAGGTAAGACACTATGCTAAGATGTATAGATGAGTCCTTTGGGGCTGGGCGAGGAGCGGATTCAGAATTAAGCACAGTAGAAATGAGGATTGTCTCTCTGCTATGCTAAATAGGTCACATTGAAAGGAAGTCACCCAAAGATTTTTCCACTGCAAGCATTCAAACTATTTGGCATTTTGAGGATCATGGTGGGATATGGCGGGAGGCCATAAAGGAGTCTAAGAAAGATAATACTTTCATTACATTTAACATATTGAAAAAGATTCCTAGCCTTCTCCAGCATTACATTCAAAATTTCAAGGAGACACTCATACCACAGATTATAGGAATATTTTTATCTCTATTGATTGAGAAAATATATAATGAAAAAATTTATTAAACTGATTGCACATACTCATCTTAGGCTCTCCATAGACATATGCTGGAAACCTTCATTTGACAGAATTTCTGAAGCCAGCTGTGGAGGAGAAAGGAGCATTATAATGGGGAAACTTTAAAAATACTCATAATTAGGTGTAGGAGTAGGACACTGGGGCTGAATTCTGACTCTTTAGGGAACATATTAAAAAGAACATTTTATTCTTTAATAAAATAAGGAAGAAAGAGAAAGAGAGAGAAAAAAAAAAGAAAGAAAAGCAGGAAGGAAAAAAAGAAAGAAGGAAAGAATCAAGGAAGAAGAAAACCCAACAAAAGATTATCTTTTAGCCAATGAGGTTTATCTGAGGCAATATTATTGCTAATTGAAAAAAAAATTTTCCTGTTCCACCATCCTCTCACTGTATCTCAGGGCTACATAAGTGTATTTTAGAATTTTATTTATGCATTATCTATCTATCTAATAAATAGAATACAAATAAAAACATTCTTTTTGTTTATGCAACTCAATTCCAATGATTTCTAATATAGTTTCTTAACCTTGGCACTACTAACATTTTGGGCTGATTAACTCTTTTTGTGGGGGTTTCCCTATGCATTTTAGGGTGTTTACTAGCATCATTGGCCCCCACCCTTAGATGCTAGCAGAACTCCCCAATAGTGACAATCAAAAATATCTCCTGATATTGCCAAATGTCCCCCAGAGGACAATCCCTGGTTCAGAACCACTGATCTAATATAAGTATCATAATCTCTGTAATAATTCTTTAGTTCTTAAATAAAAATATTTGTACAACCTATGGAAATATGTAGAAATGGTACTTAGACAAATAATAGTATTTTTTTAATGCATGCTGTATGCCAGACACTGTGCTAGGTACTTTACATCCATTATTTTGTTTAATTCTCACAGCAAAATTATGAAATGTTATTATGTGTCATAATCCTCTTCTTGTTCTCCTTGCCTTTTTTAACTGATGAGGAAACTGAGGCACAAAGAGAGTAAGTAAGCAGCTTGCTAGAATATGATGAAGCAAGAATGTGCATTCAGGCAAATGGACTCCAGAGCAATGAACTTAACACTTCTAATATAATATCTCTCTGAATAATGTATGACCCAGGGAGTAATATGTCCTGAGAAGTATCTGGGATGTGCAGTAAATTAAAACTTTATTTCCTTTCCCTCTTATTTCCACACAGAAGGATATGCATTAGCTTTAGTCTTCTTCCTCACTTACTTTCCCTCAGGGGAGACGAGTGAATTATCTGGCGGGGGCATTTGAGATGAGAATCTAGGGATGCCCAGTTTTATCCCTTCCTCTTTTTCTCTTTGAAGTCTAGTGGCCAAATAAAAGCATGTCCTGTGCTTCCCTCTGCATATTCCGGTGGTGTGTCCCAGGTGGCACTTGGCTGGTGGTAAAGTCTGTCTAATCTGGGGTTTGGTTTGGGAGGCCTCATTATTATGTAACAGAATCACATTATCTACCGTCAGCTTTATCAGCAATAAAGGTGATGCCTTTCTATCCTATTCCTTGCCTTTTCCCTAATTTGTTCAGAGCTCAATTGGGGAAGAAGGGTGCATTAGTTTCCTATTGGTACACTGACAAATTACCACAGATTTAGTGGTTTAAGACAAATTTATTATCTTTCAATTCTGGAGATCAGAGCTGAAATGGGTCTTACTGGGCTAAAATGCGGCTGCATTCCTTCTGGAGGTTCTACAGGTGCTGAGAATCCTTTTCCTTGCCTTTTCAACTCCTAGAGGCTGCCCACATTCTTTGGCTCAGGGCCCCTTCCTCCATTTTCAAATCCAATGATTTAACATTTTCAGATCTCTGACTCCAACCTTCTGCCTCTCTCTTTCATCTTTTAAAGACTCTTGTGATACATTGGGCCCACCTGGATATTCCGGGATAATCTACCTATTTCAAGATCCTTAACATAGTCCCTCTTGTTATGTGAGGTAACATATTCACAGGTTCTGGAAATTAGGACATAGATACCTTTTTTCTATGGCCATTATTTTATCTACCACAAATGGTACTATTGATTAATCCCTCCTCAACCCCTTGGTTGTACTTACTTATTAAAAGTCTCCTAACAATAAATGGATTCACAATTAGTTAATGGTGGTTTCATATATATCACTGCAGCCCAGTGCAATTTAGGCCAAAGGCTGAGGCCTGACCTCTGTTTCCTGGTCATTAGTCTTGCTCGTAATTGTTTGGCTGAAGGTTCTCACTGCTATGGCATCCAGCCAGGGTATGTGTACCAAATGAGGTAGAAAATTCACAATGACTCAGGAAAGTGGTACTTAATGAAGCTGCACGTTAGACTGTTGACTACCTTCTCTCTTTAATGGCTTTTTGTATTCACTTCCCTCTTCTAGGTGCTATAGGCAGGAGTAACATAAATAGAAAGTGTGTGTGTGAGAATATGTATGATTTTTGAAGTAAGGAGTTGTGCCCATATATTCATTATATGTGTATTTCCTAGAAGGAATAATATTCCTCGTGTCCCTCCTCCTCTTGGGAGCTGGAACGTTCTGATGTATAATTGCAGTTGTAACTCAACAGCCCTTCCTGTCCTCAAAGAATCAGATGATTTATTAGGTCCCAATAGAAAATGCAACTGTCAGTATGCAGGAAGTGGGTCCAGTGCAGCTGTCAATCTGCTGAACAGTGATAGGAACATAGGACAGGTGGCCATAGGAGCGGGTGGCCAAAAGAAGGGCTGCTAAGAGTCTTAACCTGAGGTTGGAGAGAGCCAGGAGGGATGGCCATCTGGGAATAGCCAGAGACAGGGTGCCAGGAGGGCCTCTACTGAATCATGCAAGGATGGGTTGCCAAGGTGAGGGGACAGGAAGGTGTTTGAAAGGATACACATAGGTAGGATGATTGAAGAAGAAAATGATGTTATTGATCGGACACTTCAAAACTGTCTGCTAAGTGACTCTAGACTGAGACTATACATGAAGTGTTTGCTGTAGTCACTGCATTTGCATGATACCTGCTGCTTGTATTAGAAATGAAGACAATGCAGAAAGGAGGTATGGTAGACTGAGTAAAATGAATGAAAGCAATGAACAGCCCAGGAAGGGAGCTCTGAGAGGAAGACTAGAGCACTGATATCTGATGTGCAATATTGTAACTTCCTCTCTGGTGTTGCGATTACTCTTGAGAGCAACGTTTTGAGAAGTGAAGAAAGAACTGAATCGACAGTTGCAAGAAATAGAGCAGGGATGGCAACACGCAAAAGTGGCATTGGGTTGGTGGGAGGTGATGGGCAATTGGGCTGGCCATGAGAAGAGATAGGGAACCAGAGGACACTTTCTCCCACTCACTGCCCCAAACCTTTGAAAATACTGGAGATTTCCTATAATTTTTGTGGGGTGGGAGTATAAGTTATTTTGTTTTAATAATAAAAAAGATGATTGCAGAAGATGAGTGGTTGGGGAGCATTTGGGTTATATTACTAATTTACCAATGATGAGGGACTGGAGGTTAAACCATTATTTTAATGCAACATAACTGCTTACTTATAATGAATTATAATATGTAACAATGTAGTAAAGTTATAATTTTACTAGCTTTAAGGGGATCCCTCTGACCACATTTGTGAAAAGATGAGCATAAAAAAAAGATAAAATAATGGATTGTAACATTGAATTTTAAAAGAATCATTAAGTTCCAACTGGTACATACAGACAAGGCAACGTTATTAAGTGCTAAAATGAAATGAACTATCAAGTCATAAAAAGACTTGGAGGAATCTTCAATGCAGATCACCACATTAAAGAAGGCAATCTGAAAAGGCTACATACTGTATGATTACAACTATACGACATTCTGGAACAAGAAAAACTCGAGTCAATAAAAAGATCAGTGGTTGCCACGGTTAGTGGGGAGGGAGGGAAGAATAGGCAGAGCACAGAGGACTTTTGAGGCAGTGAAATACTCTGTATGATACTATAATGGTGGAACTTGTCATTACACATTTGTCTAAGCCTATGGAATATACAGAATGAACTGTAATGTAAATTATGGACTTTGGGTGATTATGTTAATGTAGTTTCCTCAGTTATAACAAATGTACCATTCTGGTGAGGGGGTGTTGAAATTGGGGAGGTTGTACATGTGTGGGGGGAGGCAGTATATGGAAAATCTCTGTACCTTTCTCATACATACATGCATACATACATGCATACATATATATGTATAGATAAATTCAGATCATCTCAAAATGTCATTTATTATTTTCTTTATTATAAAAGTCAAAAGTACCTTTACAATGAAAAAATTTTGCCAACTTTTTAATGAAACAATCAGACTTAGCATCATTAATAATGAGATATTATATATCTCCTAGTGTGATATAATGGGGATGACACAACATCACACACATAATGTTGCCAAAATCTTTCCAAATATGTTTAAGTTGAATTGAATCATAGGGAAATGATCTGCAAAATCCAGGTTGTAAAACACTTTATAAAACAAATAACCTGGCTTCTTAAGAAATATCAATGTGATAAAAGACCAAAAAAAAAAAAAAAAAAAAAAAAAGGTGGGAGGACAGAGAGGGAGAGAGATAATGGAGAAAACTGTTCCACATGAAAAGAAATTAGAAAGACATGGTAACAAAATACAATGTAGCATCCTTGATTGGATCCTGGATTAAAAGAAGAAAAAAATACTCCAAGGACTTTATTGGGTCAATCAAAAAAGTTTGACCATCAACTATATGTTTGATGATAGTGTATCAAAGTTAAATACGCAAGAGTTCAATAATGGTATTACTTATGTAAGAGAATATTTTTATTATTAAGAGATAAGTGCTAAAATACTTATGATTGAAGTATCATGATGTCTGCAATTTATTTTAAAATGGTACACCCACCACACAAACACACAAAGAAAACAAATGAGACAAAACATTTAAAATTGATGAATCTAGAGGGAAGGTATATGGATGATCCTTATACTATTCCTTCAATTTCTCTGATGTTTTGAAAATTTTCAAAATAACACACTCAGGTATTATCCAGAGTAGGATATCTGATACCAGGTGGTTTCAATAAATTATCAAGACACAATACTAGTATCCTGTCAAAAATGTTCCTGTAATTCTGTAAGCGCATACTGACAGGTATTCTATTACATGCCAGTACCCCCAATGGGAAAAGTGTAGCAAATGAATTAGTTAATGTCTGCAGAATGCTCAGTGGATACTTCTGTTATGGCTGGCTTGCAAATGCCTGGATTAGAGGGGTTAGACAAAAAAAAAAAAAAGAAAGAAAAAAAGAAAAGAATACATAAATGAAACTTCGTGAGTTTCACATAGTAATATTATTGACAGCACCAGCTGCCGAAGGCCTAACCCTAATGAGACATTGGGGAGGCCTTACTGACAACAGTGGCTTGTACAAAGGTCCTATTTGTGTCCGAAGGACAGGTTTCATGCTTTGAGGGGAGCCCATGGAACATATGTATGAAAGAAAGGTGGCAAAAGAGAAATAAATAGACAGTTAATCCAATTGAATAATCTCACCTATAACAGATAAATTATTTTATACTTAGCCAAGATCGACATTCTTTCTATGTAGAGAAATGAATTCTGAATAAAGGAAGTTTAAAGAGGTAGGTTGTTTTTGCCTCTGCGTTGAGAAAGGCATTATGTCTCAATTTTACAGGACACTGTGAACAGCCAGTTAAGAAAATAATGAAGAAATGTAAAACAAGTGAGTGCTTTCTATGTGGACTTTAGAGTCTTATGTAACCAACGATTCCATACAAAAGTTCCACGAGAGATGATGTCATCCAGAGAAGATCACTTCCTGTGTTTCTCTGTGAGTCATCACGGGAAACCTGGCTGGGCTTGAGCAAGACCAGCTGCACACGATAGCCAGACACTGGCTCTGGACTGGAGGGAAAAGAGATCGTCCATGTGCTTCTTCCTTCTGGTCCCATTTGTTTATTTTATTCCTTTGTTTCCCTCGCTTGAGGAGACATCCAAAAAATATTACTAAGTGCAATGTCAGAGCGTTCACGGCCTCTCTTTTTTTTATTTTTATTTATTTTATTTTTTAATGAATCTTTATTGTTCAGATTACAATTGTTTCTCCTTTTTCCCCACATATCTCCCCACCACCCAGTCCCCACCCCCCCTCTGCCCTTACCTCCCCCTCGCTGTCCTTATCCATAGGTGTATGATTTTTGCCCAGTCTCTTCCCATACTCCCCACACAGACACCCCTTCCCCCTGAGAATTATCAATCCACTCCCATTCTATGCCTCTGATTCTATTAAGTTCACCAGTTTATTCTGTTCCTCAGATTTTTAATTCACTTGACTTTTAGATTCACTTGTTGATATATATGTATTTGTTGTTCATAATTTTTATCTTCTTCTTCTTTTTCCTCTTTTTAAAGAATACCTTTCAGCATTTCATATAATGCTGGTTTGGTGGTGATGAACTCCTTTAGCTTTTTCTTATCTGTGAAGCTCTTTATCTGCCCTTCAATTCTGAATGATAACTTTGCTGGGTAGAGTAGTCTTGGTTGTAGGTTCCTGCTATTCATCACTTTGAATATTTCTTGCCACTCCCGTCTGGCCTGCATGGTTTCTGTTGAGAAATTAGCTGATAATCGTATGGGAGCTCCCTTGTAGGTAACTAACTGTTTTTCTCTTGCTGCTTGTAAGATTCTCTCTTTGTCTTTTGCTCTTGGCATTTTAATTATGATGTGTCTTGGTGTGGTCCTCTTTGGATTCCTTTTGTTTGGGGTTCTGTGCGCTTCCTGGACTTGTAAGTCTATTTCTTTCATCAGGTGGGGGAAGTTTTCGTTCATTATTTCTTCAAATAGGTTTTCAGCATCTTGCTCTCTCTCTTCTTCTGGTACCCCCATAATTCTGATGTTGGTTCGCTTAAAGTTGTCCCAGAGGCTTCTTACACTATCTTCAACTTTCTGAATTCTCTTCTCTTCATGCTTCTCTGGAGGAGTGTCCTTGGCCTCTTTGTATTCCAAATCTTTGAGTTGATTCTTGCAATCCTCTAGTCTGCTTTTGGGTCTCTGTATAATATTTTTTATCTCAGTCAGTGTATGTTTAATTTCTAGTTGGTCCTTTTTCATATCCTCAAGGGTCTCATTGAATTTATCGGCCTTTTCCATAAAATTCTTGAAAAACCTTATAACCGTGGTTTTGAACTCTATGTCCAGTCGCTTGTTCTCCTCCATTTCTTTGGTTTGTGATCTGTTTCCTTGCCTCCTCATTTTTGCTGCTTCCCTGAGTTGGTAGGGTAGCTTTGTGTACTAGGTGTCCTATTGGTTCAACGGGTCAGCCTCCCAGTTACTTGAGGTGGAAACTCTTGGTGTACCCTTGTGTACTGTGTGTCCCCCAGCAGGAGCTACAGCAAGGGCTAGTTTTCTCCTCCTTTGCTTGGGTGGATTTGGAGCAGTCTGACTGGAGCTGCAGTTAATTTGGTTGAGCTGCCACAGAACAGGCCATTTATATGCAAAAGCCGCTGTGTGGAGCCTGGGTGGGTTTGTAGAATGTGCGGGGCGGGGTCTCAGGGCGGGGCGGGGTCTCAGGGCGTCACTAGGCTAGGGCGTGGCAAACAGCGATGGCTGGCGTCAGCCGTCTCTGCCTTTCCACTTTTCCAAGTCCCTGCGCCCCACGCTCCAGCGCAGTAAACAATGATTGCTGGGCGCACCTCTGCAAAAAAGTCACTCTCACTTTCCGACCCGATGGCCGAGAGTCCAGCTTCTCCCTGTAGGTGTCTGGGTCCCCTGAGTGTCCCCAGAAACTGGATTTCAGAGTGATCGGGAGCTTGTCTCCCTGCGGGTTGAAGAAAAGCCGCGCACCCAGCCGCCCGCTGCCAGCCCGATTCGCGCGCCTCCGTACCTCAGCTTTTCAGTGTTTGTGCTCCTTTCTCTTCTTAGTTGTAAATCTACCACTCAGCCAGCTTTCCCATGGTTCTGGGTGGTAGACGTTTTGTCTTTTAGTTGTATTTTTGAAATTGTTGTGTGAGGCAGCAGATTAGTTGTTTAACTATGCCGCCATCTTGGTTCCTCCTTCCACGGCCTCTCTTTTTGTGGGCTGGGTAAAAAAGGTGAAGGGATTAAGAAGTCCAAATTGGCAGTTTCAGAATACTCATGGAGATGTAAAGTACAGCATAGGGAATATAGTCAACAATATTGGGATAACTATGTATGGTGCCAGTGGGTACTAGACTTATTAGGGATCACTTCGCAAGTTCTATACATCTAACTACCATGTTGTACACCTGAAATTAATATAATATTGAAAATCAACTGTAATGTAAAAAATGATAATAAAAAGGAAGCTGCCTCTCCTCAGGTGGCCTCCAGTGAAGATAATAAATCACAAGGATCAAAGCATTCAGATTGGTTAAGTTAAAAGACATTCGTCTGTTCGGATGTGCTTAGTTTGGATTTGCTGCTGTCGGTGTTCAAGTGCTCAATGCTCTGCACCAAGTCTGATGGCAGAGGCAACAAACAACTTCTTTATGGGAAAGTTACATGGATTCTTGAGACGTAGCTTTTTGTAAGATGACCCAAATGTGCCAGAATTCATTGTTTTCTCACTGTCGCTGGCTTGATGCCAGTGTTATGCATTCTCAAGAAATCTGGGGAAAGCAAGACAATAGCAAACAAATGGATTGAGGTATAGGATAACAGGATTTTTATACCCATTTCAGAAGGCATGATTTCATGTGGCATTCCTGGTGTAGTTGGTGTTTATTCCCAAATTTTGATGATCTATTAAGATCCGTGTTTCTTGCTTTGTCTTTAGGAAGTAGTTCCCTCCCTACTTTATGACTCTGCACCGTACAAGGCACATGTTGTTAGTCACTTACTAGTTAATTTGTTCATTAACAACAAGCAATGGCCAGGTGGGAAGTCCACACTGACTAAATTAACTGGATTAACGCAAAGATTCCACTTCTCTTGGGGCTGTTAGAAGATATCTCTCTCATTGTTGGAGAGTGGTTGGCAGTCTTCAGCACCATAACCTCCATATTCCCTTTGTCACTTACCTTTCCGCATGCCACAGCCCTGTACACAAGCCTCTTAACCTATCGTAAACAAGCACAATTTGAGAAGTGTTAGTTGGAACAGGAGAGTAAATTTTTCCTTCCCAAATCTGTAATTTCTGATTTGGATGAAAGTTGGCAGTCTTTTAAAAATAAAAAGAATAATTCATTCAATGCATATTTACTATGTGCCGGACACAAAAGGCTATAGCAGTAAACTTTCAGCAAAGGCTTAGTTCTCATAAAACTTGCATCCAGAGGAAGGAGACAGATAATAGACAGTGATAAAAATAAACAATGCAATTCTAGATAGTGATAAATACCATGGGGAAAAAAAAAAAGAAATAGTGTGTGTGCATGGGGGGCGACTGTGGGTTGAGCAGTCAGGGAAAGCCTCTCTGCTTCCTGGAGCTATGATTTATTGGATGCTTCCTCTGCTAGGCCTGGCCTAAGAGTTTTATTTAGATGAACTCATTTAATGCACACAGTAACCCGTGGGAAAGTAGGATCGTTTCCTTCCTGCAAACGAGGAAGGAGACACTTGGAGACTGGCCAGGACCACACAGATGATAAATGGTGGAGCCAAATTTGAACTCCGGGAGTTTAGCTCCAGAACCTATCCTTTACTTACTCCAGATACTGTCTGCCTTAAGCAGAAACCTAAAGGGCCCATAGAACCCAGCCATGTAGAGTTGGAAGTAAGCTGTGCTGGGCAGAGGGAATAGCAATGCAAGTTGTTGAGCAGGTAGGAGGTTGTGATGTCCCAGGAGCAGACCAGAGACCACCGTAGCTGGAACAGAATGAATGAGGGCCTGTGGGGAGGCTGATTGAGGCTCAGAGCTGGGCAGAAGCCAGACCTAGTAAGATCTTGTGGTCCTTGGTGAGGAGTTAGATTTAATTCTAAGGGAAGCCATTGAAGGGTTATAAGAAGGGAAGCAGTTTTGCCTTTAGACTGAGTAAGATGAGGCCTGGTCCTAGGCTCTATGCTTTAGTGGGTGCCACGTATGTCATACACAAGCACTACACACTCATGTGCATGTGCACATAAGCATACACATACAAATACTCATGTACACACATCATACAGGTTCTTCAGGTTCTAGTTATTGTTTTGTGTGAAAATAGTGATAAAATGATAATTTATATGACAAAATTAAAATATTTTTAATACTTTTAGCAACAACAATAATTATCTTGCACAACTTTATTAAATATTTAAATATGATATGTAAAATTTGGGGTTTATTTTTTAATCTAAATGTTGTTTTATGAATTGTTTTCCCAATTTTCTGGTAGTTACTGTCTTAGCAAGAGAAAGTTTCTCCAAGTTGAAATTAATTAAAATAAAACCAAGAACTAAAATAACCCAAGAAAGGGGATCTAATTTGACATTGTGTTAATAGAACACAAATTACATAAAAATCTTGATTATGACAACATAATTATTGATTTTACTGAAATAAAGGTAAGAAAATAAATTTCATTTAATAAAAAATAATTTATGAGCTATGTATATCTTTATGTTATTGCTCAGGCAAACATTGCTGGACAATCACTAGAACACTCACCTGTGTGTAATAATAATTAAATTCAGTCATCTTTGATATTTTGCCAACTTTTAATCCTGTAAAATCTATACACATATCTTTTGATTTTTGTTTCTATACATAAACATTTGCAAACATATATGGAATATATTTTGTTTAACAAGTTATTGGTTTTATTTATCAGTTTAAACATTTAAATCAACAGCATATGGCTTCTATTTGTCCCTCTGCCCACTAAGTAGTGAGCCTCCAGGGAGGTGACATGATCTGATTTATATTTTTAAAAGATGAAAAAAAGCAACAAAGCTATAGCTATATTCATTTCTAAAAATGACATTGACATTGTCTGATTTATGTTTTTCGAAGATTAAACAATAAAGCTCTATTCATTTCTGAAACACAAAATGAAAAATAAAAGGGTCTTTCAATCATTTTTTTTTTTTTCTTAAAAGTTCAGCTAAGAGAGAAGTAGACATTTTATATGGGGAAGAAGGCACAGGTAGCTTGGATTAATCTTTGTTACACAACATGTCAAATTGGGATTCTGGGATGATGAAAAACCCTCATCAAACCTCTTATGTTTCCTAGAACTGTGGTTCCTAGCCCTCCACATTAGGAGCACTGTAGAGGTTTTAAAGCAGGCCTTTGTCCCACCCGAGAGGTAAGAGTTAGTTGGTCTGAATGGGGCTTCTGGCTCTCTTGAAACTGGCCTCTTCACTCTTATTTGGCAATTTCAATGAATTTCCCTGCCTTTCCTTTTTAGTCTGTATCATCTCTTTATTTTGCTGGTAATTTTCTTCCTTTAACTGGATACAGAGGAATTGATTATCACTTTATTAGACTGTGATTGATGTTGCTTAGAAAAATAATAAAGTCACATGAATACATGTGGGCTAAAAATATAATGGATTTAATCAGGAGGCAACCTTTTGTACTAGTCTCAGGGAGATGGCTTATGATATGATTAAAATATTATTGGACAGAATAAATACATTATATATACACAGTATGTATATATATATATATATATATATATATATATATCTCCACAAATGAGATTTACATTGCTCATGAGAGGCTGTTCACAGAAGCCAGGGACTAAAATGTGGCCATCCATGCCAAAGCTTCTCTGAATATATTTCACGTTGGACTCAGGACCTGGTTCATTCCCAAGCTTTATAGCAGACTGAGGGACGATGCTATAATGAAGGGCAGAGCACCTGAGCCCATAAACAAGGTGCAACATAGGGAATACGGGCTGGCTGGGAAGGACTTTCATGATAGAGAATCATAAAACTCCTGTGAGAGGCTTCTGCTAAAAAATATTGCTGCGGTTAGTGTGGCCATTGCCCAGATTCCGGACTGAGCAACAGCCTTTTATGATCAGAGGCAGTAGATTCCCTCTGTTAACATGAACAATAAGTGTCCTGAAGAGACAGAGTCAAGGAAGCTGCACAATCAAGAAATCCTCTGGGTGAGGAATGCTCCCCTGGGTCCAAAGGACTGTTTCTGGGGTTATGCTGACTTTTTGTTGATAGACTCTTACTAGCAGTTGACATTCTGCTGGTAGATGTTTTTCTACTTCATTGAACCCTTTCATTGTGTGTTGCCTCTTCGTGTGGTGTTAATTTTTTTCTTGAAGTCTTTCCATCTCTACCACCATTATTGTAGTCTGAGCTCCCAGCCTCTCCTGCCCGAATTGCTGTAACAGCCTCCAACTGCTCTCCCTGCTTCTGGTCTTTGATCCCTCTAGTCTATTCTCTAAAGACCATCAAGATCTTTCCTAAGTCTAAATATATTATGTGATGCACCTGCTTAAAAACCTCAATTATTCCTCAGTATTGTTAGGATGAAGTTTAAATCCCTGAGGAGAGCTTAGAGGGCACTTCATACTCATCCTCTGCCTACCTCTGCCACTTCCTCTTCTCTCACCTGATCCTTACCCTCTACCCAATCCCTACCAGTTTTGGGAGATCCACTAACATCCTGCATCAGAATTACTTGAAGGTGCTTGTTAAGAATTCCAGATCCCTGCGTTATATCCCATACCGATTGGACCAGAATTCCTGAGAGCTCCTAGGGGAGTCTTCTAAGTACTAATTTGAGAACCATTTTATAGGCCATTGAAATTGCTGAATGGAGATAAAATGTAAGCCTCTTGGATCACAATGGGTAAACTCTGCTTCATTAGCCAGGTGAGCCATCAGAGGGTGACTTCAAAGGTCAGAGAGGTCTGGCTGGGTAAAAATATTGCCTGCTCTCTGTGGCTGTTGTGTCTGGTAATATGACATTGAGAAATCTAGGAATCACTTGAATATACTTGAAATTTTCTTTTAAAATATGAACTATCTTAGAAATTTAACTTGCAAAAAGGTTTTAACTTTGGCCTTCAGAGATCTAGGTAAAGTACAGTGAAAAGAAAATGAGACTTAGAGTCAGATGACCTGAGAAAGGCTTGAATCTGTCTTTCTGGATATTTCAACCTTTTAATCTTCTGATTACATTATAGTTTCCTCATCTGTGAAATAAAAATAATAGTACTGCTAGGTTTAAATGAAGTAAAGAAATATTTTGTAAACATTCATTGCCATCACTCAAGTTGGTATATATTCTGTCTCTTTCTCTGGCTTTTATAGAAGGAAGAAGTGAGCGATGAACCCAGAAATGGGATACTTCAATATTGAATTGGCTGTTCTGGATAATGCTCCTTTTTTTTTTTTTCCAACAGTAAGTTGTTCCTCAGTGATACTCTTACCCTTGTCATTTTGGACTTACTCTCTTTCAAATAGAAATCTTTGCATTTGGACAGAAGGGAGTGGGGGAAGCTATTTGTTCCTTACTTTTTTATTATTGTTAAATCCACAGATATAAATTTCCTTCCACCTGTGATCCTGCGAACATAGGAGTCTTAGAAGAACACCATGAAAAATCAGTTCTGTTGGTGACATTCTCACTCTTATTTTATTACTTAGAGACTTCAGTATGAAAACTATCTTTCAGAAATTCTTCAGGAAAATTATTTTTTTCTATTCTGCTATTTTGCTTCCAAGTGAACCTATAGCTCCCCTGGACTGACATTAAAGCTCTTTCCCCACCCTCGGTTGTAAAGGCCTACAGGAGAAAATTATGTGATTCTATGTGTAGATCAGGCAGTGGGAACAGATCAGCTGTTTAGATGCAAAAGACTGTTTCCATGAAACTGGTAAAAGACATACCAGGGGACTGTTTCTGTGATCCAGAAGCATGTTTCAGAAGACAGCTTTATTTTAACCTTTTTAGCAAGGTTCTTCAGAGTTGTGATGAGGGTCTCTTGTGCCCACTGGACACCTTGAACAATATTTACCTAATGGCTCGCTCTCTTTGCCTGTCCTTCATTCTAAAGGGTTCTTAAGACAAGTGACTGTTAGCTTTGTCCTTCGTGGTATTTACCTTTACTTATGTTGACCTGGGTTTGGCCTTTTGAATAAGGACTTCACCAATCTCTCTTTACCTAAAATATTCCCAATTCACCTTTGCAGTATGGAAATGATAAGAAACCCACTTTTTTTCTTTTTTCTGAATAGCTCTTTTAGTCTCTGTATCCTTAAATTTGACATCCTCCTCTTTTTTTTTTTTTTTTTTTTTTTTAGAAGCATCAACACCTCAAATTTCAGGGATAAGTGCAAGCTTTTTGGAGTTAGATTGTTACAGTTTAAACCCTGTTTAAACCCTGTGTGATCTTGGGTAATTCACTTGGTATCACTAAGAACCAGTTTCCTCATTTGTTAAAAGGTAATACTGTGAGAATCAAATAATGTAACTCTTGGAAAGTTCTAAACACAGAGCTGGTACATGGTATGTACTAAATATATAATTTTATCATTATCTTTATTATTATCCACTTTATTTGTCTAAACAATTCTTCTCACAGGGCCAGGATTCTGACCATGTAGTAGCTTGAGCTAAGTGTTAATTGAGTGTTTTCTGAGTTCCCATGGCATCTTCTAGAGACCTCTGTCACCAGTCTCATCATGTGGTACTTATCATGAGGCTGGCATGCTCATGTGCACCGAACAACCTCCCTTTTAACTGGTTGGTGTCTATAGTATGAGAATAGTTAATATATTTTTAATAGCTCCTTAATCATAGATGTTACATATCTGTCTCCCCTTTTGAATTGAATGCTCCCAAGGGCAAGGATTATACCTTATTGATACTCAGTGCCTAAGACTATGCTTGGCACACATTACCTCTCTATAACTCTTCGTTGAACCAAAATGAGTTGTGGTACCTTGAGGTACCAGAGTGGACTTGAGGTGTTATAGAAAAGTTGGCCACCTTTTGGCTGGAACTGAAAAAGCAAATGATATGGAGGAGCTGTGTCTAGGGAAGAAGGTCACCTTGAACCCCCTGTCTAAGTCAGATCAGTACCTCCAACCATTTTGTGTTCAAGCCTGTAGTAGTTTTCCCATCAGCTTTAACCACTATTTGGGTGTTCACTTTCAGACTATTGGAGGTTGACTTTGGGAAGCATCTACTCAACCCCTTTCAGGTATTTAGCAATGCAAGCTGGTCATGAACTGCTGTTTAATGAGGTGACTCATCACATGTTCCCTTCTTGCTTCTATTCCCTCCCTAGCCTCCCTCCCAACCATTTCCAATGCGTGATTAATTTGAGTTGCAGACACCAGGTGCATTTTTTATCTTCTACAACCCCAATATAGTTGGAAGATAGTAGAGATCCTAAGATGGTTTTCAAAACATAAATGAGGAAGGAATAAAATAATCCAACTTGTTCAACTGGTTTAAAAATCTTACATATAGTTTTTTAATTCTGAGAGGACTTATATGTGTAATAAAATATCCTTTCAATTCCATAGTTGTGTGGTTGAGGTGGGATTAGGTAGTGTCCAAGCCAGAAACTTCTCAAAACTGTGATTTTCACTTTTGGGGCGTGAAAAAAGGACCAAAACAAAAAACCCAGGCAGATGTATGAGAATAATGACTGTGAGGTATAGTAAAAGTTAACTCATGTCAGAATGAAAATATAGACTCCCATTGGATTATAAAAATTAATAATAGGAGCATGATGGCAGGTGGAATGCCAGGATGAGACACCACTCAACCTCACTCGTGACTCACTTTAACAACCATTATCAAAATGATAAGGAGACCACCTAAGGCCAGATGAATAGGGTTAAAACTGGTAGAGGCAAGTTGTACTTCAGAACAAATTCAGATTCCTAAAAAGTGAGACAAAAATGTGTTAGTGTGCGTGTAAAAGAAACAAATGGAGAGAGAAGGAGACAAAGAGAAACACTAAAATATATTTCCTCTAAGAAATTTTTTTTTTCTTCTTCCTGAAGAAGGAGACTGAATGAATGGAAAGATCATTGGACCAGGAATCGAGAGTCTTGGGTTTGGACCTGGAGCTCGGTCTCCCTGAGCCCATTGCTTACTTATCTGAACCATGGCTCCATAAACTGTGAAAGACTTCACAGGGTTATGGTAAGGTGATGACAAAGGTATAACTACCTTGAAAGTAAATTTTGTAAACACTGCAAGCTGTCATTGCTATTATTACAGAAGTGTAATACTATAATTGATTATTAACAAAGGGTGATGTTGTGGACCTAACTATACCATTTTAGCCAGAGCTGTACACACATAACTATTTCTGAAATGACTGAAGCACATGTCAAGTCTTGTGGCTGCTGGATCATCACAAAAGGTATAATCATGTTGCTAAGATTATATACCAGCAATTTTCTCTCAAAAGGAGATTGATAAGAAAATTGACTTAGCACCCTAAGAACACCCTGAGAACATTTTAGAAAATAAACACTATAAGATGCCCTGTGATAAAAAGTAGTTGTATTATCCCCCTTCCCTTCCCTTCCCTTCCCTTCCCTTCCCTTCCCTTCCCTTCCCTTCCCTTCCCTTCCCTTCCCTTCCCTTCCCTTCCCTTCCCTTCCCTTCCCTTCCCTTCCCTTCCCTCCCCTCCCCTCCCCTTCCCTCCCCTCCCCTCCCCTTCCCTCCCCTCCCCTCCCCTCCCCTCTCCTCCCCTTCATCTCACTGTACACTCTTTAACTCACTTTTCAAACAACAATTAAGCATTGTCTCTTTAAGACATTGCAGTGGGCTCTGGGAGGACCACCAAATAAGAAAGGCATGACCCGTGCCCTCAAGGAGGATCCTGTCAACTCTGGGAAGTATTGGAGGTAGAGCGACTGGTCTTAATTAATAACTTTTCCACTTCAGTGGAATGGTAAGATAGAATCTGGGCTAGGGCACAACATATAATTGAGCCTTTGACTATACAGTTCTTTCCACCATAAATACCATCCTTTTCCTTATTAGATGGTGAACTCCTTATAGATCAGTTTAAATATTTGCTGCCCTAAAAAGCCTTTACTGCTTGCCTAGAGTTAGTAACCTCCTCCTGTTTATTTCCAAAGTACTTGGAGTCACACATACCTGGTTTCAGATCTGTGCTTTGCCCCTTACCAGCTATTTACAAGTTACTGTGGGCTAGTTACTTGACCTCTCTGATTACCAGTTATATTGTCTGTAAAATGAGGCTAATGATGTTCCCCTCGAAGTGGTAGTGTTGTGAAGATTAAATGAGCTAATATAAGATAGATGCCTAGAACAGTTGGTGAGCCTCAAAACATGGGTTCAATGAATGAATAATAACATTTGTAATTCTTGGTTAAACATATTTGTAAAGCATGATTCCCATACTACACTGGGTGATCCTTGAGGACAGGCACCATGCTTCTTTCTACTTGAGGCTTTGACCATAGAAAGATCTCCATAAATATTTGGTGAGTGAATGAATAAAAGAATGGATGAAAAGTGGTATTTGTGGGCAAGTAAAAGAGATAGAGTTAATTTACCAATATGTTTGTGATTAAATTACAATTTTGTGAACTCATTAACAAAGTGGGAGTGCAGTAGGAGGAAGTAATCGATTGTGCTGGAAAGCATAAAGAAAATGTCTACAACCCAGGAATCCTGCTGATAAAGCCAACTGTTTTGACAACTGGAGTGAATTAGCTTCTAGTTGGATATCTCATGGGCCAGAGAAGCTGCCAGAATATTTGGGTGAAGAAGATAGTTTATAAAAAATATGGCATATTGGCATGTCACCAGGTTGTTTTCTCTCCTAATAACAGAATATTTTAATGTTTTGGTGTGAGAGTACTCCGCTGCTGTAATGAATTTATAATGGATTAAGATGAGTTATGCAAATGTGATCATCATAATTACAGTGACTTTGAGTTTCTGATTTCCTCTACTAATTATTCTTTAGGGATTTAGCAGTATGAGAGTTCATGATATCAAAAATCACTCTGGTTTTATGTTTTACCATCCCCTCTTTTTACCTCCCAGAATAAATGTTTATTAAAATGAATATATGTCAAGATAAAAATGTTCTCTTTGTAATTTCTTATAGGGAGGGAACTGTCTTTGATTAGGAAACTATCTTGTTAACTCACTGGGTGACACATGAGATCCTGAGAGTATGGTTTGTCAGGAACTAAAGAAACAAGAGACAGCAGAATGGGACAGGAATTTGAGGATGGGAGTAAAGAGACTTGAGACAGGAGACGGGGTGGGGAAAGATAAAGAGAGGACAGCTGTGCAACCAGGCAGGTGGCTAGAGCCCAAGTTGTAGAAATTGTCTGGATTCTCATGGAAACAGAATTGTTTAAAATTAAATTTCAACTTCACTAGTTAATTAGGGAAATGCAAATCAAAACTACCATGAGATAGCACTTCATACCTGTTAGAATAACTATTATCAACAAGACAAGTAATAAGTCTTAGAGAGGTTGTGGAGAAAAAAGAAACCTCATTCCTGCTGGTAGGAATGTAAATAGGTAGAGCCTTTATGGAAAACAGTATGGAGATTCCTCAAAAAATTAAGAATAGAGCCCGGCCGGAGTGGCTCAGTGGTTGAGCTTTGACCTATGAATCAGGAGGTCACGGTTCAATTCCTGGTCATGGCATATGCCTGGGTTGCAGGCTCAATACCCAGTGTGGGGATGCGGGAAGCAGCTGATCAATGATTCTCTCTCATTGATGTTTCTATTTCTCCCTCTCCCTTCCTCTCTGAAATAAATAAAAATATATAAATAAAAAAGAATTGATATGAGCTAATTTCTTTAAAAAAATTAAAAATAGAGTTACCATATGACCCAGCAACCCCTTTTTTGGCTATCTACCCCCAAAGTTTGAAAACATTTATTCTCAAAGATATATACAGCTCTATGTTCATTGCAGCATTATTCGCAGTGGCCAAGACATAGAAACAACTAAAGTGTTCTTCAGTATATAATCGGATAAAGCAGATGTATACACACACACACACACACACACACACACACACACACACACACATACTAAGGCCTGGTGCATGAGATTACTGGGGGAGGGGGGGTGTCCCTCAGCCAGACCTGCACCCTCTCTCAGCCTGGGACTCTGGCAGTCCAGGACCCCTTGCTTCTTACCGCCTGCCTACAGCAGAGGTGAGAGAGGCTCCTGCTCACCAGCTGTAAGCCCGGCTTCTGGCTGAGCAGTGCTTCCCCCATGGGAGTGCACTGACCACCTGGAGGCAGCTCCTGCATTGAGCATCTGCCCCCTGATGGTCAATGAGCATCATAGCATTGGTCATTCCACCGTTCGGTCGATTTACATATTAGGCTTTTATTATATAGGATAATAGAATACTACTCAGACATTAGAAAATGTGAAATACTGCCATTTGTGACAGCATGGATGGATCTTGAGAATATCATACTAAGCAAAATAAGTCAGACAGAAAAAGTCAAGAACCATATGATTTCATTCATATATGGAATATAAAACTGAAAACAACAAATGAGCAACAAGAAAAACAAACAAAAACTCAAAGACAATTATGGTTGTTACCAAAGGGAAGAAGATTGGGGGGTAGTAAAAGTTAAAGGAGGTCAAATATATGGTGATGGAAGATTTGACTGGGTAGTAGGCACACAATGCAATATACAGATGATGTAATATAGAATTGTACACTTGAAACCTATATATTTTTATTAACCAATGTCACCCCAATAAATTTAATTAAGAAAAAAAATTAAATTTCAACTTCTTTCCACTACTGGGCTGTAAACTGTATCTCCAGAAATCTTCAAAAAATCTTTGCATGGAAAATTACAAATAGCCTGGATTCACTTCTGGGCTGATGTAGTCCCAAACAGGGAAATCATTAGCAGGAGATGAGAGCCAATGGGAACCTTGATAGAGAAGTGCTCTTTGCTCCAATGCCCTGTCTCCTCCCAAGATTTTACAGGAATTCTGGGAGGATTTTGGACTTTCCACACTTTTCTGGAAAGATTAATTATCTAGATCTTGAAAGAAGGGAGAGTAAAGAAGTGGCTAAGAGTGTGAGTTCAAGTATCTGTTACCTCTGTACCTCTATATCACCTCTGGCATGTTATTTAGCTTTTACATGTTTCATCTGTAAAATAATCATAATAATAGCACCTACATCACAGGGAGGATTAAATTAGATAAAGCTAGTAAAGTGCTTAGAACAGTGCCTGGCACATAGCAAGCATTTCATAAATGTTAGATACTAGTGTAATTATTGTATACTAGAGGCCCGGTGCACAAAATTTGTGCACAGGGGGAGGGTGTCCCTCAGCCCAGCCTGCACCCTTTCCAATCTGGGACCCCTCAAGGGATGTCCGACTGCCTGTTTAGGCCCGATCCTACCTGGATCAGGCCTAAATAGGCAGTTGGACATCCCTCTCACAATCCAGGATTGCTGGCTCCCAACTGCTTGCCTGCTTGCCTTCCTGATTGCCCCTAACTGCTTCTGCCTGCCAGCCTGATTGATGCCTAACTGCTCCCCTGCCAGCCTGATTGCCCCTACTTCCCTCCACTGCAGGCCTGGTCACCCCTAACTGCCCTCCCCTGCAGGCCTGGTTCCCCCCCAAACTTCTCTCCCCTGCAGGCCTGGTCCCCCTCAACTGCCCTTCCCTGCAGGCCTGGTCGCCCCCAACTTCTCTCCTCTGCTGGCCTGGTCACCCCTAACTGCCCTCCCCTGCAGGCTTGATCGCCTCCCAACTGCCCTCCCTTGCAGGCCTGGTCCCTTCCAACTGCCCTCCCCTGCTGGCCATCTTGTGGTGGCCATCTTGTGTCCACATGGGGGCAGCCATCTTTGACCACATGGGGGCAGCCATCTTGTGTGTTGGAGTGATGGTCAATTTGCATATTACTCTTTTATTAGATAAGATATCAAAATCATCTATTTTGTTGTGTTTCTGGTCAAAATTGCTTTTGCTTAGTGTACAGGGCAGTGTACCAGGACTTATACCTGATGATGAGGGTGAGTTTCAGTTCTTGGTAGGGAATTCTTACTATCTTTTCAGGGTGAAACACACATGCCTTATATGCAGAAAATATCTTCCTTCCTATGTCAGGAGCTTTGACTATGGCTCACAAACCCATAGTTCCCAATTTTTTTTTATGTGACGATATGTTTGGAAATGTGCTTGGATCTTCCTATTAATGTTCCATTGTATTTATGCAGCTTTTTAGAGTTTACAAAGGACTATGCACAGTAGCCTGTGAATAAGGTGCCCTTATCCTTATTTTGCAAATGAGAAACTATGGCTCAGAAAGACTGGTCATCCACAGCACCAGATCCAAGATGGTTGTAAATTAGAACTCAGGCATTTTGACTCCTTTTTCATTGATTTTTGGGAATATAAAGGGATATTCTTTATCATCTAAAGTAGCTCTACTATCTGCAAACTTCTACCCAGAGAGAGAAAAGCAGAGGAAGATAGTTTTGATCTATTTTGTATATCAAAGAAGTTAGTTCTCCAAGATCAGAAGTTTTTCTGTCTAAACTTAATGCAGACTTCCAGTGCTAATCTTATATAGTTATCTGAATCCCTTAGAAATTTGTGATTTGCTTCAATCAACTAATTTAATGAAAAGAAAATCATAGACCCCCATTTTTGGAGAAATTATAACATGGTCTGCTTTATGTACCTAAAGACACTATTCCCTTGAACTTTCCATCTCCCCTCTTTTCGTAGCTTAAAATAGGGAACCCAAGTGCACACTCTTTCTGAATGAATTAAAAAGGGAAATGCCGGTGGCTGCTTCAGTTACTCTAAATCATCTGTTCCCTATTTTTATCTTGTTTATGTGATCATAATATAGCAAAGCTACAATCTATAACACCTTAGAAGACAAACTATTTGGGGAGAAGGGTCTGTTACATGGTAGACAAGGGGGCAGATAAGGGAGAAAAGTTGCAGTTAACAGAAGCCTTGATTGGAGGAGAAACCAGAAACTTGCTTTGTAAAATCTCATTGTAAGTATCTGTTAAGAAAACTGAGCCTGAAGCTTTAAAAACTCAAATGGAGCTAGAAACCCAGGGCTAGGGTATTGATTGAGTTATTTTCTGACATTTGGACAGCATAGAGTGAGCACACTATATGAGAGAGAAAGGCTGTTCAAAAACTGTAGCACCTTTACCCTGGTTATCTGATAGGTTAAAACAACTTTAAAAAGGTGTTATTTCTACACATTGGAGAGTCTGGCTACTTAAAGATCTGAAGACCATGGTGTGTGTGTGTGTGTGTGTGTGTGTGTGTGTGTGTGTGTGTGTGGTGGGGGGGAGGGGGGGCGAGGAGGGGAGGGTGTGGCCTGGCTCACAGTGAGAGGGAATGGAGGTAGAAAAGAGCCAGAGAGACTTATGCTTAGTCAAGGGGAAAGTTCAGGAAAGTTAACAAATTCCAGAGAGCATTTAACTTCTATAAAGGACTGGTTACTTAAAAATATATCCTACCTAATAAAGATGGAGTATGCAAATTGACCATCACTCCATGACAAAGATGATGGTGCCCACAGCCAATAAGGAGGGAATATGCAAATCGACGTGACAAAGATGACGGCGGCCAGGCCAGGATGCAGGCGTTTCGCCCCACCCCAGCTGCTCCAGGCTTCTGGGCGGGATGCCTGCTATGAGGGAGGGGATGAGGAGAGGAGGGAGCTACAGGAGGGTTGCAGGACCGGAGTGAAGGTAGAAGGTGGCTCTGGCCTGAGCAAAGGTGGAAGGCGGCGGCCAGAGTGAAGGTCCAGATCCCGAGGGTCAGAGGGAAGCCGATGCCGGCAGCCAGGGGAAGGAAGGCCTATTCTTGCATGAATCTTCATGCATTGGGCCTCTAGTATATGTATAAATTCACTTTGTGTTCTCATTTGATACCTTCCCAGGGTTTCTCTCTTTAGGGGTGTTGTGTTAACATATGGAGAATGAGAAACCAGACACAGAGGGATAGGGTTTCGTGTTGTTGTTCTGTATCTATAAAAGAAAATGTCTCACTTTGACATTGTAAACTGGTTTTGCATAACCCTGCTTTACTGAAGGAGGGAGAGGAAGGAGAGTGACCCCAGAACAGAATGCTGTTCTGGCATCTCCTGATTTCAGCAGTACAAAAAGGGTTTAATGCATTAGGATTCTCAGAGTACATTGGATCTGTTCCCGTCACTCTGAATATGGAATTAATGACTGCAATGCCTTTTGGACAAAGAAAGACGGCAATGTGTGACAATATTAATCAACAACGTATAGATTTGAAATGGGTTCTTCCAAAACTTTCAAATCAAATGCTAAGTGATGCTAAAGGTCTTCAAAAGCAATTAAGGGAAAGAAACATCAAGTTAACCTTCATCATCTTCACTAATTAATATTTATTGAGTGTCTAGACATCTTGGTTTGCTTGAAAGAGGAAAATAATCTGGAATTTTATGATAATTGATGACATACTTATGAGTTCAGTGACAAGGTAGAAAAAGTAATAAATGAAGTAGTTGAGCATGATACGAACTACTTGAAACATTTTTAGAATTTATTGAGGAGATCTCATTAGCAGGATCCTGAATACATCTACTGAGAACTAATGAGTTATGCTTCTGAAGTATCAATTTATTTCTTTTGGAAGAAATATAGTTAAACTATAGCAGGATTTTTTTTGCTAATAGTTGAATTTCAGCAACTATCCTCTCTACTCTCTGCAATTCAATTCAATTCTCTTTAATTATGTGTACTATGTACCAAAGTCCAGTGCTAGACTTTTTTTTCAAGGCAGATAGAAATTAATAAATTAAGCTCTCTCTCTCTCTCTTTTTTTTCAAAGACAAGCTCTATTGGTTAAGATACTTGGGTCCTAAGGAGTCTGGCTCCTGGTCAATAATCCCATGTGTGATTTTTTTTTTGGTCCAACCATAAGCAATTACACAGGCTCTACCTGACAGATAACCATGGGGGAGAACTGCCCTCCCACACCTGGCTCAGTGCACAGCCAGTGCAGCTCAGTCTCTGAAGGGAGTTGCAGGCCCCTTTGGCTGGTCATGCTTTTTGAAGATTTGTGTTCCTGGCCCAGGCATCTTCATACCTAGTTCTCTTTAATTGGGGACTTAGGTAAAGGTCTTCTTCAGATGCCTCTGCCAAGACCTTCTTATGAGGCTCAAGGGGAGGGGGAATTATGAAGATACTTTTCCCTACTGTGGCTCAGTACTCAGTATTTTCATACTCCTAACTCTTCGCACCTCCTCCCAGGCCCTAGGGTTCATGAAATTGTAGGACTCTGTTGTTTGGGGTCCCCAACATTGAGACGATGCCCACATCTGTACCAGTTCACCTGACTTTTGACCAGTGTGCCATTCCACGGGGGATAATGAACAGGGGGCAGTTGGTGCTTTCTCTTTTTTTTAACCTTTTGGTTTTACTATCATATAAGTGATTAAACACTTCATTGTTATTTTCATTTTGGCTTATTTGTTTAATTGGCCACTTTGATACCTGACAGTTCAGCTGAGCTCCTAACAGGTTCCACCACTTCCCAGCTGAATAAGATTGGGTAAGTTACTAAACTTTTCAAGCATTCAGTTTTCCTACTGTAAAATAAACATAATACTGTTATAGTACCTATTCCACAGGATTCTTGGAAAGTATACAGGAGATATACATGTGGCTGGCATATAGTTAAGTTTTTAATACATATTAGCTATTATAAGTAGTATTGATAGAAATCTCACAACCTTCTGGGAGATTGGGAACAGTCATTCATTCCATGTACCTTCTGCATTTACTCTGTATAAGGTTATGGTGCACTGTGTCCTGTTAACTCTCAAAGAGGCTTAGAGTCTAGAGGGAAGGCAAATGTGCAGCCAACCACAGCTGAAAAGGAGGCATCTACAAAATGATATGGGCACTTATGAGCAAAGGCAGTTCATTGGTGAGAATATTTTTGGTGAAAGAAATAGAAACCCAACTCAACTTATCTTTAATAATTTGAAAATTTATTATTGCATGTAACTGAGTGTTGAGAAATTCTGCCCAGAGATATTGTCAAGGACCCCAATTTTTTACATCTTTCTGCTCTAACAGTGTTGGCTTCACTCTCAGACTGTTAATAAGGAAGCACAATATTCAAACAAAAAAAATGTATAGAAGAAGAACAAAAACATTTTTTTCTGTATATCATTTAGGAGTGAAGAAACTTTTTCCTGAAATCCACTAGCCAACTTCTATCATATCATTAGCCAGACCTGGGTTATATTCCTTTCCTGTCCAAATCACTGCCAAGAAGAATGAGATTACCCTTAGAATCTGGAGCAGGCATGAGGTTTGCCTCTCTCAAAGCACATAGCTGCATGGGGAAGGGTGAAAACCTTAATTAAATCAAGGTTAGATTAGAAGTGAGGACAGATGCCTGTTGGCAGGAATGAACCATGTCCACTATAGATACCCAAATGTGCATGAGAGAGTCAAGAAAATCTTACACATGAGTTAAAACTCTTAATTGAGACTTGAAAGAAAGATGTGAATTTTGGGGAAGGGATAAGGAGAGGATTTTTGTGTGTGCATGTGTGTGTGATGGTAAAGCGTATACCAAACAGGGAAGAACAAGGGCAAAGGCAAGGTAACATGAAGCAGCATGAGACTTTTGCTTCCTCCCAAGATGGAGTAACAGGAATAAGATTTACTTTCTCATCTGGAACAAAACATCGGTTTTCAAAACACTAGACATTAGGCAACAAAGGAAAGTGATTCCTGAGAGATGGGAAAGTAACCATTGTTCGAGCTAACTATTTTGAGAGAGTTTCCAGGTGATGCGCATGGGGAGGATGTGGGATTATAAAGAACATGTTTTTATGTTTCTGCACAGTAGGGCTTTCTGAAAAAATTTTACTGAAACTTGGAATCTGACCAAAAGACATGTCTTAGAAATTAATTTACAGCTGAATAGATAGTGAGAATTCCGGAGAGATTTACCTAATCCCTCAGATACGTGTTTACATTTCAAAGGAGGGTAAAACCTGGAATTTGGAAACATCTCTGAGTTGAAAATCTGGAGACACTTGGAATCCCCTCCTTCTTCCCCCCAGAGATTTATTTACATTACAAAAGGTTGGAGCAAGACAAGTCTAAGGAAACTCTCTCAGAAATGGAAGAGGGGGCAGCTGCTTCTTTTTCCTGTTCACAAGCACAGAAAATTTATTTTTCTGTGTCCCTCAACTGTAGGGTGAGCTTGCCATTCATAAGAACAATTTTTCATATGAGGTTATCATCGGGAATGATGCTGCTATGTTACTCTGACTATTGATCATGCTGTGAGTATAATAAGAAATCTATCTCTGATCCAAAAACCTCAGAGTCCATTAAGAATAACATTAATAAAGATGAATGTTAAAACATAACAGAGGGAGAACCCAGGCAGAGTTTGGTAGACTCCCTAAATTAAGGAGATGGAACTAAGAATCTAGGGAGACCAAAGTGGCTAGAGTTTGCATGACAAGGTTACAAAAAGGAGATCACTACACTGAGGGAGAAATCTAAAGACCTGCAGAAGCTTCTCTTTGAATAGTCAGCATGTGTGTGAGAAAGCTACAAGGTGGTAAATAACCCCAAAGAATTAGAAAACAGTGCTTGGTACTAACACAGTTCCAGGAATGTTGCTTATTGCCACACACCAAACTGGAAAAATTCATAGTTTATGGGGGATTGTGTTGAATACTCAGAAAGTTTTTCCTCACTAGTGGGGAATAGTTAGCCCTAGATAGGAGTACCATTTGGGACCTGCCTAGCAAATCATAAAAGCAAGGCCCAATAAGATCAAACTATTTCTAGGTAACTAAACTTCATTCCAGCATCCAGCAAGTTAAAATTTATAATGTCTGTCATTAAAACAAAGATTGCCAGGCATACAAAATATTAAGCAAATATGATCCATAGTGAAAAGAATAATTAATCACTCAAAAACAACCTGGTGACACAGATGTTAGAATAAGCAGACAAGAACAGTTAAACAATTATAACTATACTAGGGGCCCAGTGTATGAATTCGAGCACCTTGAAATTAACTGTGGGCCACGAGGCTGCAGTGAGCACAGGGGTGGGTCTAGGCCCATCCTCCATGTCCTTCCCGCCACGTCCCTCCCTCCCCCCAGTTCCCTGTCTGCCAGCATCCCCATTCCTGCCACTGCTGCTCCCACGTGCTGATGGCACCGGCCCCGCTTGCACCTGATGATGGCGCAGAGTGATTGGGGCTGGCGCCATCAGCAGGTGCAAGTGGCAGCTGCTGTCCTAATCACCCCTCAGAAGCAGGGGGAGGTGGAGAACCCCTCAGGGGCAATCAGGGCCGCTCATACCTGCTGACGGCGCCGAGCGATCAGGGCACCGGCAGTGTGTGTGAGTGGTGGCTCCGGCGCTGGTGCAGGTGCGAGTGGGGCTGGTTCTGGCAGTGGGTGCGAGCGGCAGCTTCTGGCCCCGATTGCCCCTCAGGAGCAAGGGGAGGTGGAGAACCCCTCAGGGGTGATCGGGGCTGGCAGCTGACGCTTGCACCTGCTGACGGCGCTGAGCGATTGGGGCCAGCACTGGCCGCGGGTGTGAGTGGCAGCTCTGGTGCCAGCAGCGGGTGCAAGCGGGCTGGCGATGGCAGCAGGTGTAAGCACCGGGTGGGACCATGGCACGCAGGAGCAAAGAATTTTCAGTAACCAACAGAAGTTCACCCCGAAGACAGCAACCGGTGCCCTGCCTTGGTCTGGCGCCCCCCTCACCTGCTCTGCCATCCCACGTGGCCAATGCCTGCCATGTTCCTCACTCTGCTGCCTGCTGCCGACGCACGCCATGTTCCACGTATATCCCCTGGTGGTCAGCGCACATCATAGCAACTGGTTGTTTCCCCGTTCAGTCCATTTGCATATTAGGGTTTTATATATATAGATTCCATATGTACAAAAGTTAAGTAGAGAAATGGAAAATATAAAAAATACCTAAATTGAACTCTAGATATGAAAACTATAATGCTTAAGATAAAAAGTACGATGTATGGTTTTAATGACAGGTTATACATGAGGAAAAAAGGTAAGTTAACTTGGAGACCCAACAATATTAACTATCCAAAATGAAACCAGAGATGAAAAGTTTTTTGTTTTAAATGAAAAGAGCATCGTGATCTGTGGGAGAATGTCAAGTGGCTAATATACATGTAATTGGAGTAGTCCCAAAGAAGGGAAGGGGTTGGGAGGTGGGGACCAGAAAAAAAATATTTGAAAAAGTAATTAATGAAAAATTTCCAAATTTAATAAAAACTAGAAACAAAATCTAAGCACAAGAAACATGAAGAGAGAAAAACCAAGGCACATGATAATTAAGTTGCTCAAAACCAATGATAAAGACAAAATCTTAAAAGCAGACATAGAGCCCAGCCGGTGTGGCCCAGTGTTGAGTGTTGACCTATGAATCAAGATGTCATGGTTCAATTCCCGGTCAGGGTATATGCCTGGGTTTCAGGCTCAATCCCCAGTAAGGGGTGTGCAGGAGGCAGCTGATCAATGATTCTCTCTCATTGCTGTTTCTATCTCCCTCTTTCTTCCTCTCTGAAACCAATAAGAAACAAAATAAAGCAAAAAAAAAAAAAAAAGAAAAAAAAAGAAAGCAGACATAGAAAAGGACACGTTGCATATAGAGAAACAAAGGTAAGGGTGACAGCAGATTTCTTGTCAGGAACAATAAAAGAACATGGTATTGGTATGTTTAGGGAATAACAAACAATTGGTGTTGATAACACTTAAGGCATGGGGAGGGCATGAGAAGCTATGGCAGGAGATATGCATAGGTTTGCTGAATACAGATAATGAAAAGTGTTGGATGCCCTATTACAGATGCTAAAATTTATCCTGGAAGTATGAGGAGCTATTAAAGAATTTGGGGCAAGAAAATGCAATCAGATTTGCATGTTAGAAAGATCATTGATTACATGTAAGTATTAATAAATGGACAAATGAATGAATGGAAGACAATGGTTTGAAATGTTGAGAGACTCGAGGAAATTATTGCAACCATTGAAGCTATTGTATTCATTTCATTTCATTCATTCATTTGTTCAACATATACTTGTGAAGTCCTCCTATATATCAGACTTTAAGCCAGTTCCTTAAGATACTATGGTGAGCAAAGTGACTATATAAAAGGCATGCTACTCTGTAACTATGTTGTAGACATCTTTCCATGTCAATATGAGTAGATTGATTTTATTCTTTATAGAAGCTGCAATGTATTTATTCATTCATGCATGCATCCATTCATGCATTAATTCAATCAGCAAATATTTCCTGAGTGTCTTTTATGTGCTTGACTTGGGGTATGGTACCAAACATATAGCAGTGAATAAAGAAGATTTCCTGCATCCATGAAGCTTATATCTTAGTTGGGGTGAGCATAGGCACCCCAGTATTTACAGGAATGAAAAACTCTGTAATCATACTCAATAATGTCCATAAAAATAATATTCAATTAAAACATAATAAAAATTTGCAAAAAAAAAAGCATAATAAAAATTTGAAGAAAATAAAATGTTAGAGAAACATAAGGTACCTAAAATACATTTTGTTTACATAACAAGTCTGGAAATACGGACTCCATTTGAATCCTTTCAGAAGATGATTCCTTATAGTTATGAATCTATGAAGACTAAGCATTTAAATAAAAGAATTGTTAAAATGATTGTTAAAGCCTGTGTACAATTTTCAATACTTAAAGATGAAGAATTTTTAATGAATGTACATAAATGTTAGATAAAAGTTTCTTCTAGAAAACAAACTACCAAAAATATCTTTTTCTGAGTTTAAATGCTTTGAACACAAAGGCAGTGCATTAAATATATTACATCTGTAAATCATACATTAGACATTTGGGCATGCAGAGACGACCATATGTCTTTTTAAAAGTTTGACAGCCTGGTAGATTAATGATAAATTCAACTTTGTTTCTGTTTACTAGCTTGCAGAGAGATGTGGGGTCTCTCATAGCCAACAACATAGTGAATCTGACTAAAGAAATATTTATTGAATAGAAAATGAGGAAATATATTGTCATGTAGTTGACATTGATGGTGGAATAGATATGGTGAAAGCTATTTGTGATTCAAGGATAGCAATCAATATTTTGTTCACACCCTTTAGTTGTGTGTTCAGGAAATAATTATAGCATCAAAAAATATAACAGGATTACTGAACTGGAGGCAGGAGATGGTGGGCCACTATCAACATTCTTCAACAAAAGACAAGTTTCATGACCTACAAGAAATTTTTGAACTACCTTATCAAGGACTTATACAAGGTGTCCAAAAATGATGGAATATGAATTACATGTTTAAAAGGCTACTGAAGTCCTAGCTTGTCATGCTCAATGGTTAGAGTGTTGGCCTGAGTACCAAAGCGTTGGGGGTTACTGGTCAAGGATACATACCTGGGTTGCAGGTTGGATCCCTGGCCTCGGTTGGGACACATGAAGGAGACAACCAATTGATGTGTCTCTCTCACGTCGATGTTTCTCTCTCTCTCTCTCTCTCTCTCTCTCTCTCTCTCTCTCTCTCTCTCCCTCCCTCCCTCAATTTTCCCTCCCTTCCACTCTCTCTAAAAATCAATGCAAAAAATATCCTCGGGCGAGGTTTAACAACAACAAAAGACTACTCAAAAGAAAGGGGCATATTCTTACATTTGGCAGGCAAAATACCAACAGGACAGGATTCACTATCAAAGGGTTGCTTGAGGAGAAAGTATTTTGCTTTGAGAACCTACTGAAGAAATTATCAACGTGAAGTACATTGAATGTGCAAGTATTTCTTACATGACACCTTACATGGTTCTCCCAGCATTTGACTACAGAAGGTGCTGCTGTTGGTGCTCATGCAATAAACACTGAGGTATGTATGGAAAGCCCAGAGCTAATTTTTCTATCTTGAAAGAGAGTTGCATTGTTCTGTTGCCATGTTTCTAGATCCAACGTCTAAGGACAGATTTAAAAAAGTGATTGTGTTAAAAGTAAACACATGCAAACTTATAAGAAATATCAGATAGTAGCAAAGGCAACAACCTTACAAGGGCTTCTGAAAATGATCAGAAGAGCATGTTTCTCAGGCAATGCCCAGAGTTCGTGGGATTGGTTCAATGACATATATCACCATCTTCAACCAAAACTTTAAACCCAGGAGGTGAAGAGATAAGAAGTCTTTAACTCTGTGACTACTACTAGAAAAGAAGGAAAGCCTTGGTGGAGACACCAGTATCAGCAGTGCCTTAAAATGGAAGAGCTTGCCCTCAAATACCACCCTTAGTGAAAAGTAAAATCCCTTTGGTATTGCAAATGTGCACTGTAGTGACTGTGAGAGCCAGAAAATTATAACTTTGGTAGTATAATATCTAACTTTATCAATTTACTACATTTTAAAGTAATAAGAATAAAATAATTTTTGATATTAAGTTTCACATTTAGCCCAGGAGTTAATTTCATCTTGGTTTTAGACAAATATTAATTTTAATAGATAAAAATGATGGTGGTGTGGTCTGAGTTACTGACTTTGAGAAGAATGAGAAATGATTAGATTCTGAATACATTTCAAGGTAGAACTGCTCATCTTTGTTGATAATTAGGTATGGAATGTGACAGAGAGAGGGAGTCCAGGGAGGTTTTTGTCTTGAGTAGAATTTCTATATCCTGAGGAACAGAAGAGATGCTTTGGATTGGGGATGACAGATGATGTATCCAAACATTTGGTACTGAACATGTTAAGTCTGAGACTTTTAACTGCCTTCTCAGCATCTCCCCTTGACTGTCTTGACAGTTCTAATCAACGGGTGCCAAATGGAACTATTCTTCTCTTTAAACTTGTTTACCTGAAGTCTTCCTCATAGCAGTCCATGGCAACTCCATTTTTCCAGGGGTACAGACCACAAACCTTAAATACAGCCTTGAATTCTCTTTTTCTTCCTCCATCCCTATCTCCCTCCCTCCTGCCCTTTCTTTTTTCACATAGATGTCCAATCTGTTGAGGAATTTTTATCGTCTCTACTTTTGGAATTAAATTCATAATCTGATAAATTTTCACCACCTCAATTGCTAAAAATTGCTTTCCAGCCACTAACATCTCTCTCCAGAATGGTGCAAAGGACTCTTAACTGATCTCCTTGCTACTCCATTCCCTCTTTAGCCTATATTTGACATGGCTGGTAGAATTTTATTTTTAAAATATAAATCAACCAGATCATATCATTCATCCTCTACGCCCTCCCTATTTTACTCAAAGTAAAATAAAAATCCTATGTTGCTCTATATGGCTCTACATATCTGGTTACCCAATATCCCCTGCCCTACCTCTCTGACTCCATCTTCTACTTTTTCCTCATTTACTCTTTGCTATTCTTATAAAGCGCTGGCACATTTTCACCATGGGGCCACAGCCCTGGCTCTATCTATTTCCTCTGCCTCTGGGAAAATTCTTCCCTCATGTAGGCCAGCCTCACGTTTTTACCTCTTTCCGGAAGTCACCTTTGTTGAGAAGTCACCTTTTCAAGGAGTTCTATCCTGATTGTCCTGTGTAAAATGCAAACTTGCACATGTACCCCCACCTGCCACACACCACCCCATTTTCCTTACTCTGTTCTATTTTGACCTTCTTCTTTTTAACATACTTTATAATTTAACATATTTTAAATTTATCCTATGCCTCCTTCCACCAAACTAGTGTGATTCCCAAGCACAAAGATTTTTGTGTGTTCACTGATGTATTCCCGCAACAGTGCCTGACACACAGTAGGTACTCTATAAGTACTCATTGGATACTGAACATTAGGCCTAACTCTCTCCCAAAGATCTTCCTGTCTTTGACCAAGATGACAAGACATGGGGCAGCCAAGGCTGACTGTTAATTTGGTTCCCCTTCAACTGGGTATTTAACAAAATATTTAGCCCTGGCTATTTTTTTTTATTTGCTCAGTGGTTAGAGCGTCAGCCTGTGCACTGAAGGGTCGTGGGTTCGATTCCCAGTCAAGGGCACATACCTGGGTGGTAGGTTTGATTCCTGGCCCCCATCGGGGCATGTGTGAGAGGCAACCAATCGATGTGTCTATCTCACATGGATGTTCTCTCTCTCTCTCTCTCTCTCTCTCTCTCTCTCTCTCTCTCTCTCTCTTTTCTCCTCCCTCTCTCCTTCCCTCCCTCCCACTGTCTCTAAAAAACAGTGGAAAAATATCCTCACATGAGGATTAACAAAAAAAAGTAAAAAAAAAAAAAAGTATTGATTCTATGTTTGTTTGAATGGAGGCTGAGTTATGCAGCACTCTACATGGGAAGGACTGAAAACAAGAGTGGGACTCCAACTTTCTTTTATAATCCCAGGCCCTGACTGTATCTAAAGCAATTAAAAAACAAAGCCTTGCAGTTCACCCACTCTCCTTAGCACCTGTCTGTCACTCAAGAACTGTGCCCATTCCAAACTGGAGTGTGTTTGTTCGCCCATGTCCAGTAGTCTACCTGAGAGGCGATCTGGCAGGTGGAGATTTTTCCGTTTTGTAGTATTTTCAGGGATGCTTGAATGCCCCTTAGAAATTGGTGGCTCAGGCAGCTGGTTGTGTCTCTGAACTTGGCCACACACAGATCTCATCTTCCAGTGTAGCGTGTTCAGTGTGATCATTTGAGCAGCCCTAATTTGCCTTTTCAACATCCTGCTCTGAGACCTTTGTATCTCTACAGGTCTCAGCGGAAAATAATAATAGCTGCGAAGGGTGTCACTGTGCTTGAGAAAGAAAGACGCTCTCTACACCCTCAGTTTTCCACAGTGGCAGATGTTCCTGTCAGTTTAACTCGCCTTTTTGGAAATATATTCCCATCTCTCCTCTCCCACAAGTAACCAAGCCAGGAACTCCTCTTTAGCTATTTTACATCAAATCTACTTTGCTTCTTCAATAACTTGTTGTTCCTAGCTAGGTTTGAGATAGAATCTAATGCTAAATAGAATGACTTATTATTAGTTTTTTTTTTCCCTCACAAAAATGGAGCATTGTGAATAAAATTAATGTTTGAGCAGTAAAACTGGTTTCATTATAGGCAATATACAGACTTCCTTCATTTGTAAAAAGAAGGTAAAACCTCATTTCCTACAGCTCAGAATTATTTTGGAGCTCAGATAAGATGAAATAGTGAATGGTCTAATTGCAATTTTTTCCATTTTACAGGGGAGATTCTCGTTTGATCTGGAAAGAAATCAGTATAAGGAATAGTTATTTATTCTAAACTTAGGACTTGGGGAGGGAAAGGGAGCATGCTTCTACCTCCTTTGTTCCTAGGGAAATTGCCCACTGTGTCTCTTCACTGAGTGTGAAACAGAGAGATTGTTTGGATAGGGGATATGTATAACATAGGGGTGGGATGGGGTCACTTGGACACCCTGGGAAAGAGCAGCCAGAGCCTTGGGGCTCTGTGGAGACCCCACCCTACTGCTCCCTGCCACCTGCCCTACCCCCACTCCCACTTCAGGCTGGAAAAAGGGGGAGCAGGGGGGAGGGGAGGCCAAGAAGAGAAACTCACAGGTTCTTCAGGAGTTTGAAAATCACTGCTGTCAGCAAGAGACAATGTTATTGGTGGAGAGCTCTCCCTGTCCCACGTGTTGCCAGGGGAAGCGGGCTTCTTGTGATGTCACAAGAAAAATAATTTTCTGAGACTCACATGGGAGGGTGAGTGGCATTTATTTGTGTGGGGTTAGACCCCTGAATTTCCAAGGTCCCATCTCCCTCCGTCCCTCCAAGGAAAAAGTCCAGCTGTGCCATTAGCAGGGCTAGGATTAAAGCCATTGCCCAGAGTTTCCATTTCATATTTGCACACTCTAGTCGAGCATCAGGCTAGCTTAGCTTGTGTACCCAGCGATAGTCCATCAGTCCATTGTGTGTGGGGTCTGCATGGCCATGGGCCATGTGGCCTCTAGGATCACCAGGCTATGGAAGGAACATGGGTGAATGCCATGTTCCACAAGAACCAAGAGAGCCAAGAGCCAAGAGAGTGAGAATTCCTTTGTTTGGGGATTATCTATCTCCAAAATTTCCAAAGTTTACAGTGGCCCCACCCCCTCAGGTTTGACTGGCAGCAAGCACCTTCCCTATGACATCCCAGCTCACTGCCCATATGTACATTTCCCCTTTGTCCAGTCCCTTCCCCTAATGGTCTGTGGGGAATGGAGCAGTGGTTCCCTGGGGAGTGTAAAGTTGCAGCTTCCTGGTGAAGCTGCCCAGATGGCCATGCTTACATATATAATGTCTGGCCTTCATTTTGCTCCTTTCCTAGTTTTTTTTCTTTTTTTTTTCTAAAGTTTTACATGTCTCCTTTTTCCCTGATTGACCGCCCCCCAGCCATGCCCACCCCCGAGGGTAAGCCCCCACCACCCCAGTGTCTGTGTCCATTGGTTATGCTAATATGAATGCATACAAGTCCTTTGGTTGCACTCTAACCCGCCCCCCACTCACCTTCCCTGCCATTTGTCTCTGGATCTATTTTGATTCATCAGTTTATGTTGATCATTATATCCCACATATGAGTGAGATCATGTGATATTTATCTTTCTCCAACTGGCTTATTTTGCTTAGCATAATGCTCTCCAGTTCATCCATACTGTTGCCAATGGTAAAAGTTCCCTCTTTTTTATAGCAACATAGTATTCCATTGTGTAGATGTACCACAGTTTTTTAATTCACTCATCTGCCGATGGGCACTTAGGCTGTTTCCAAATCTTAGCTATTGTAAATTGTGCTGCTCTGAACATAGGGGTGCATATATCCTTTCTGATTGGTGTTTCTGGTTTCTTGGGATATAGTCATAGAAGTGGGATTACTGGGTCAAATGGGTGTTCCATTTTTAACTTTTTGAGGAAACTCCATACTGTTCTCCACGGTGGCTGCACCAGTCTGCATTCCCACCAGCAGTGCACGAGGGTTCCTTTTTCTCCACATCCTCGCCAGCACTTGTCATTTGTTGATTTGTTGATGATAGCCATTCTGACAGGTGTGAGATGGTATCTTGTTGTTTTGATTTGCATCTGTCAGATGATTAGTGACTTTGAGCATATTTTCATATGTCTCTCGGCCTTCTGTATGTCCTCTTTAGAAAAGTATCTATTTAGGTCCTTTGCCCATTTTTTGATTGGATTGTTTATCTTCCTTTTGTTAAGTTGTATGAGTTCTCTGTAAATTTTGGAGATTAAGCCCTTATTGGAAATATCATTGGCAAATACGTTCTCCCATGCAGTGGGCTTTCTTGTTGTTTTGTTGATGGTTTCTTTTGCTGTGCAGAAGTTTTTTATTTTGATGTAGTCCCATTTGTTTATTTTCTCCTTAGTCTCCATTGCCCTAGGAGCTGTGTTGGTAAAGATATTGCTACAACTTATGTCTGCTATTTTGCTGCCTATGGAGTCTTGTAGGATTTTTATGGTTTTCTGACTTACATTTAAGTCCTTTAGCCATTTTGAGTTAGTTTTTGTATATGGTGTAAGTTGGTGATCTAGTTTCATTTTTTTTGCATATCTGACCAAATTTCCCAGCACCATTTATGGAAGAGACTGTCTTGACTCCATTGTATGCTTTTGCTTCCTTTGTCAAATATTAATTGAGCCTAATGGCTTGGGTCAATTTCTGCATTCTCTGTTCTGTTCCATTGGTCTATATGTCTGTTCTTGAGCCAGTACCAGGCAGTTTTGAGAACCGTGGCTTGGTAATATAGCTTGATATCTGGTATTGTGATCCCTCCAACTTTGTTCTTCTTTCTCAGGATTGCTATGGCTATTCAGGGTCTTTTTTTATTTCAGATGAATTTTTGGAGAGTTTGTTCTAGATCATTGAAATATGCCATTGGTATTTTAATAGGGATTAAATAGAATCTGTAGATTGCTTTGGGTAGTATGGACATTTTAATGATGTTGATTCTTTCAATCCATGAACATGGTATGTTCTTCTATTTGTTTATGTGTTCCTCTATCTCTTTTTTCAATGCCCTGTAGTTTTCCAAGTACAGGTCTTTTACATCCTTAGTTAAGTTTATTCCTAGGTATCTTAATTTTTTTGGTAATGGTAAATAGGATTTTTTTTTTTTTTTTTAGTTTCTCTTAGTTCATTATTGGTGTATAAAAAGGCCATAGATTTCTGGGTGTTAATTTTGTATCCTGCTACATTGTCGAATTCATTTATTAGGTCTAGCAGTTTTTTGATGGAGTCTTTGGGGTTTTCTATGTACAGTATCATGTCATCTGCGAATAAACACAGTTTTACTTCTTCTTTTCCAATTTAGATGCCTTTTATTTCTTCTTATCTGATGGCTATGGCTAGCACTTCCAGTACTATATTGAACAGGAGTGGTGAAAGTGGGCATCCCTGTCTTGTTCCTGTTCTTAGGGGAAATGGATTTAGTTTTTGCCCATTGAGAATGATGTTGGCTGTAGGTTTGTCATATAAAGCTTTTATTATGTTGAGGTATGATCCCTCTATTCCCACTTTGCTGAGAGTTTTTATCAAGAAATGGTGTTTGATTTTGTCAAATGCTTTCTCTGCATCATTTGATATGATTATGTGATTTTTGTCTCAGTTTGTTTATGTGATGTATCACATTTATTGATTTGTGGATATTGTACCATCCTTGCATCCCTGGAATAAATCCAACTTGGTCATGACTCCTTTCCTATCCTACCTAATAAAAGAGTAATATGCAAATTGACTGCACCTTTGCTACACCCAAGCCACGCCCACCAGCCAATCAGGGTGAGCATGCAAATTAACCCAACCAAGATGGCGGTTAATTTGCATATCAAGACAGCATAGAAAGAAGCCAAGTGCTGCAGAAGGGAGCGAAGCTATGGAGAAGCAAGCAGGCGGGGCGGGGAGAAGGGAGGAAAGCAGGCGGGGCGGGGGAGAGCGCAGCAGGAAGCCCTATTGCAGGAATCTTCCTGCAATGGGCTACTAGTTTTTAATAAATGGCTAAATTACAATGGTAAGAGATTCTCAACCCCCAATCCTTTTCTCTCTCCTTTACTCCTCATATGTCTCCAACCTCCTTTTTTTCTCACCAACCTTAAATCCTGCATGGCCCTCACTAATCCTTTTATCTTCATCAATCTTTAGTCATACACAGTAAATTGAAAGAAACAAAGACTTTGTCTGTTAAAATATTTTGTTAGCTGTCTCTCAGAAGATACCCTCCAGGGAAGTTCTAGTAAACTCCTGTTATTCTCACCATTTTCTATGAAAAATCACCCCATCTACAATCACTGGTTCATTTTGTTGGCTCTGGCTTCTGTTGATGCAGGTTATCAACCCCTGTGAATTATAAGAGGATCATCTCATGCCCTTTTGAACAAACTCTAATCAGCCACAGCTTATTTTCTTCCATTTCTTTCCTCATCTCTTTTAACACCTTACAGTTGAAAAGTCCTACACTTAGAAAAGAGAGTCTAGAATACCTTGTTTGGATTGGAACTATAGTTACTTCATGAGTAGAATCTGAGAGGAAGCCAGGGCATGAGTCAGGAAAAAGAAAAGTAAGAGAAATTTTATCTTGGGAGTCATTAGAAGTAAGATTTATGATATGGAGAGGTATGTTTCTCAAATTAATATTATTCCACTGGACTTAAAAAGGTGTAAGAGCCATCTTGAAGATGTAACAGAGCCATCTTGAAAACCAGATGCCTGAGAACAAGACCAAATAAAACATCTGCTGGGTGAAATTATAAAAGGATTATATATTGCACTTGGGATGGTGGAATTAGGCTGTTATGCTCTTCCACATCCCCTATTAGAGTGCAACTTCTTTTTTTTAAAAAAACTTATTTATTATTTTATTTCATTTTTCCCATTGTCATTTATCCCCTCTACGCTCTCTTCCACCTCTACTTCCTCTGTCCCCTCTCCCCCCTCAGGATAAAGATTGATTGGTCATATAGTTTTGTTGGAAGCCACCCATTGTCTTCACTAGCAGAGAGGTGTTGACAAGGAACCCGGAAGGCTGGAGACCTTGAGCTCTGAAAGGTCAGAGCTCTGCACCCACTGTTAGTTGAGACAATGGTAGCTGAAGCAACTTCCACCTTTTAGTTTTATGTAAATCCTTGCTGATTGGCTATTATTGGAATTGCCTGCCTAAGGGCTATGGGTGTATCACAAAACCTGAATAAAAGGGATAGCAAGGCCAGAGCAAAGTGGAGTCCTTCCTCTTGAGCTGGGCTCCCGCCTGGCCCCCAATTCCCAAATTTATATTTTCTTGTCTAGTCTCTTTCATTTGTGTGCGGCCTCCTCTAGAACCTGAACTTTGAACCTGAACCCTGAACCACGCGGGACGTGGGGGAGACACTCACATAATTTTGTTGTTGTTATGATATTTACTCTAGTGTTTTTAAAAATTAAGATACTATGTACATTCAGTGGAGAGGGCAGCAATTCAGTGATCTCTATTTTTGTTCTTTTTCTATTGGCAAGTTAAGATTGGGATCCTAAAATATTTTGGCAGCAAAATATAATGATGATACCCCTATATTTTAATAAAATTTATTTTATAAGAAACTAATAAGTAATTGGGGTAATCCTATATAATAAAAGAGTAACATGCAAATTGACCCTAATGGTGGAATGACCAGACAACCGCTTGACCAGTCACTATGAGGCACACTGACCACCTCTCGGTCCCTTTCCCTGGCCAGCAAGCTCCGATTGCCTGATGGTGAATGGGTAACTGGGGGTGGGTGGTGGGGGATGTGGGTGGTGCCAGGCCAATGCCCCCACCCCACCAGTCACCCCACACACAGAGGGCAACCGATGGTGGGAGTGGGGCCAGTGAGCAGGCAGGAATGGCTGACCTCTCGGGCCTATCCCTCCACCATCAGGCGCCAATCGCCGATGGTGAAAGGGAAACTGGGGGTGGGTGGCGGGGGGGGGCGGGGCCGGCTGCAGGCAGTCGGGGAAGATGGCCTTGATCGCAGGCCAAGCCTAGGGACCGTACCTGCACATGAATTTCGTGCACCGGGCCTCTAGTTAATATATATTGTTAATCTCTCTTAAATACAAGAGGAAGCCTTCTCCTTTCATGTTTCATCAAACTGCTCCTTCCACTGCCACAAATCCCCATATCCTAATATTTAGGTTTTGCAAAAGAAAAGCAAAAACATCTTCCAGTACTTTTCTGCTTCCAACTCCACTATTCAGCTCTTTAGAGACAAAGAATAACCTCTCTGATGTTTGAGTATAGGACAAGAATGGAAAGTAAAGGAGGAGAAGACTTATATGAATTAATATCTTAAAGTATTATTCAGTCACATTTATTCTGTTGGATATGTGTCTCCAGTTCTCACTGAAAACGCTTTCTCACATTGCCAGAATCCAAGGACCCCCTCTGCCTCCTGCCAATTTTTCCATGGGCATTTAGTAATTCTGTAGGAACTTACCAAAGCCTCTAGTAGAGAAAGAGACAGGAACAGTACTGAACACTTTGCCACCCTCCACCTGAGATTTCCACAGCCACCCACTTGCTGCTTTTTTATTATCAATGTTTGTACTGAGGGATAATGCAACCCTTTAGAGATCCACACAGGGCCCAGGTTCAATATATTCTGGAACAATTAGAGCCATCAGGCCCCTTCCAGGGAGAGCAGAATCCTCTGAGGATAAGACAAAGCTGGGGCAGGAAGAGGGTAAAGGACACTGTTTTCTGGAAAAAAAAACAAAGGATAGAATGAGGAATGAGTGATGTCAAAATATTTTAACAGCCCCAAGCTGTTAACATTTGGATTCATTTGGCAGACTGAAGATGGGAAAAATGGTAACAGCTTCCACTGGGCTTGAGCAGTGTGGGACGGGGAAGGTTAAGGGAGAAGAATTATCAACCTTTCATCTGCTCCTTGAAGAAGTAACCTCTGATCCCAATCCAGGGAGAAAATGGCAGTAGGATGGTCATGATTGTAACTCTGCTATAACTGTAAATATAAGTATGTAAATGAGAGTTGGGAATAAGATGTTATAGGGATTGTAATTATGTCATATTTGTGTCCCACAAATGGCCCTTGAACAAATTATTCTGAATTATGCTGTTTGACATTAAGCTTCAAAAAATAAATTAATGTTTTCCCTATTACACCTGAAATTGAGACATTTAGTAACTTCACTAAATTTAAACATTTACTGAAGATTATTTTTGGTCTATGTATTGAGAAAATTGCCATTTCAGTATTTTGACAGTTAACATAAACAATTTATCCTGAGCTATTTTACCTGAGTCTCAATGGCTGTTGGAAGATCATCTTCCCTTAAGAACTCACGCACATGGGGTGATCAGATTTCACCATCTTGATCTACATCTACCTCTGACCTCTAACCCATGAACAGAAAATTGGACTCCTTAATTGAGCTTGCCTACAGAGAAAGTAAAGGGCTAATACTGGTATGTGATTAAGAAGGTGAAATGAAAACTTCACGAGTCTAGATATTTGATTACTTCTCATCTTTTTGATAGATTGTGAGAATATCTTCTAGGTTCAACTGATGTCTAGTTAGTCTTTTCTTAGTATGGATCACAGAGAGGGAAGAAGATATAATTAAAATAGTATTTTAATTTTTGTTCTTATTAATATAACTCTCCCTAGTGATCCCAAGCTTCTGAGATTTCTTGCTCCCCAGACTTATTCTCTGGGTGCTGACTCTCTTGTTTTGTACCCCAATCCATGGTTCTTACCTTTGTTATAACATAATTCTCATGCATTTTTATGTCAACAAAATATTTATCTTTATTCTGTCTTAATAAGTCCTGCTTCTCACTAGTAATGCAGAAGGGAAAAAAGGAGGCGAGTGACTGGGGAAGAAAAATTATGTCTTGACTCTCTAGACTATATGGATTTTGTTTATTTTTTCCTGGGTCATAACCAGACAACCTATTGAAGAACCACATGCTGGCAGGTAGGAGATGCTGTGGCAGGGGCAGAAAGAGGCCAAAAGGGATTTTGTCCTTAGGGGCTGTATTAGTTTGCTAGAGCTTCCATTACAAAATACTACAGAGTGGGGTTAAATAGCAGAAATGTATTTCTTTATAGTTCTGGAGGCTCGAAGTCCAAGATCAGTGTGTCAGCAGAACCGGTATCATTCTGAGTCCAGTCGCCTTTGATTGCAGATGGCTGTCTTCTCTCTCTGTCTTTACATGGTCTTTTCTCTTTAGAAGGCAAAGGGCTGAGCTGATAGGTCAGGGAGAAAGATTTGAGTAGAATTTTTTTTAATGGTGCTTCAACGATATATTTTTTCTCTACACTCCTTTAAAATGGAGAAGTTATTGGAGAGCCCAATGACTTTTAGAGATTCTCAATTAATTCCAGTGGGACCCCCTGGCACTGGTATTTCTAGAAATCTCCCTTGGTGGTTCTAATGTGTAACCAGAGTAGAGGGCCAACAAGTAAATATTTGTTTCTCTACTTCCAGCTCAGTAGAGAGCAGCATGAAGGTCTCTAGAGTCTAGAATCTAGAATGGGAGACATCCCTTTACCAGAACTCTTACAAAGAGGGAGAACCATGTATGTTCAGCGAAATCCCATGTTTTCTTTTGTGATGTGCCCAAGGCTCGCTTTGGATTTGAGGGGCATACATTTGGTCTTCAGATTGGTTAAGTGAAGAGTAATGGTAAGGATAATTGAGATTTGCAAACATACAACATGTTTCCTGTTGCTATTAAACACCTTAAGATGGCCTCTTTCCCACTTAATACAGGTTTGTAGAAACATTTCTGAGGTTACTTTGCTCATCCCTTTGAGGTGGACATTCTCTCCTGTTCCATGTCTCCAGGCTGACCCCAGCCTGAAGGGAGAGAGGGATGGGTGTGAGCACCCCAGACAGGCAGGGAAGGAAGATAAGAGGAAGCTCTTGTTCTCTAAGCATCACCCCATTTTTAACTGGGGTGCATACTGTACACCTTCCTCCTAAGGTTCTATATAGAAGCTAGAGTTGTGCTGGGCTCTCTGGGTCCACTGAGACACTGTGAAAAAGCACCCAAGATGGCAACAGAGTTTGTGGCAAGGAGGCAGGAGAATTTTGTTTGGGAAAGAATAGACTTTGTGGGACCAGAGAGCTCTGTGGTTCCTCCCCTTATGGGTAGCACATAGACCTTTAGTTTTAACAGTTAGGAGTGTTTGAGAGCTTTCCTTAGGGGAGTGAGCCATGACCACAGCCTAAAATCTAAGACAAATGCCATGTTGCAGTCAGATATTGATTCTGAAGGAGTATAACACTTCTTTCTTTTTTTCAATCTTTTTTGCTGAGATTATTACAGATGTCCCTCTTTTTTCCCCCTATAGCTTCCCACTACCCAGTTCCCACCCCACCCCAGGCCCTTGCCACCCTATTGTTTGTGTCTGTAGGTAATGCATACAGGCATATAAGATCTTTGTCTAATCTCTTCCTGTACCCCCCCACCCCTCTTCCCTCTGAGAATCGTCAGTCTGTTCAATTTCCATGCCCCTAATTCTATTCCATTTACCAGTTTATTCTGTTCATCAGATTTTTTATTAATTTGAATTTTAGATTGAATTGTTGTTAGATATGTATTTGTTGCCATTTTGTTGTTCATATTTTTTATCTTTACCTTTTTCTTCTTCTTCCTCTTCTTAAAGAATACCCTTCAGCATTTCATATAATACTGGTTTGGTGGTGATGAACTCCTTTAGCTATTTCTTATCTGTGAAGCTCTTTATCTGACTTTCAATTCTAAATGATGGCTTTACTGGGTAGAGTAATCTTGGTTGTAGGTTCTTGCTATTCATCACTTTGAATATTTCTTGCCACTCCCTTCTGGCCTGCATAGTTTCTGTTAAATCAGCTGACAGTCATATGGGCATTCCCTTGTAGGTAACTATTTTTCTCTTTTTGCTTTTAAGATTCTCTCTGTCTTTTGCCCTGGACATTTTAATTATGATGTGTCTTTGTGTGGTCCTCTTTGGGTTCCTCTTGTTTGGGGTTCTCAGTGTTTCCTGGACTTGTAAGTCTATTTCTTTCACCAGGTAGGATAATTTTTCCATCATTATTTCTTCAAATAGGTTTTTAATATCTTGCTCTCTCTCTTCTTCTGGCACCCCCATTTGGATGTTGGTACACTTAAAGTTGTCCCAGAGGCTCCTTACACTATCTTCATATTTTTGGTTTCTTTTTTCTTTTTGCTCTTCTGGTTGGGTGTGTTTTGCTTCCTCATATGTCAAATCGTTGATTTGATTCTCATAATCCTATACTCTACTGTTGAATCCTTGTATATTATTTTTTATTTCAGTCAGTGTATGCTTAATTTCTGACTGGTCCTTTTCCATTTTTTTTTTTTTTTTTTTTTTTTGGCATTCTCACTAAGATTCTTGAAAGTCTAAGTTCCTTGGAGGTTTCTAGAAGATTCTTGAGTAACCTTATAACTGTGGTTTTGAACTCTATATCCAGTAGTTTGCTTTCTTCCATTTCTTTCATTTGTGACATGTTTCTTTGTCTCTGCATTTTGGCTGCTTCCCTGTGTTTGTTTCTATGTATTAGGTAGAGCTGCTAAGTCTCTTTGAGTTGATGGAGTGGCCTTGTGTGCTAGGTGTCCTATAGGGCACAGTGGCTCAGCCTCCCCAGTCACCTGAGGTGAACACTCTAGGTCAAGCAAGCATGTCAAACTTGTGGCCGGCAGGCTGCATGCTTGCAGTGCACCCCTTTGTGGGCTGTGTGCACAGTCTTGTTGTAGTTGAGCCTTGATTGCTGTTGGTGTCATTGGGAGGAACTGACCTCCAGTTGTAAGAATCCAACTCACATTAAAAATGTTTGAGGCCCTGGCTGGGTAGCTCAGTTGGTTAGAGAGTTGTCCAGCTACACTAAGGTTATGGTTTTAATCCCTGGTCAAGGTACATACAAAAGTCAATCAATTAATGCATAAATAAATGGAACGACAAATTGAAGTCCTCTCTCTCTCTCTCTCTCTCTCTCTCTCTCTCTCTCTCTCTCTCTCTCTCACACACACACACACACAATACAAATGTTGAAAATGGCCCCTTTATCTCTGAATATGGATGTTGAGATATTTCCCAGGTAAATTTGTTGCTTATGTTGGGTTTGATGTTCTCTCCAGTTCCTGCTATCCCTACCTGAAATGTTCTTAGTTCCATTCCAGTGGGGCCTAGATAGTATTTCTCCCTCACATGGATTGGCCCAGAGATTTTTTTTCCCTCCAGGTTTATGGAAGGGAAAATGCAGTGAAATTGTACTGATGCTGCCTGCTCCCTAAATTTATAAAAGTAATTCATCTATTTTTTATGTGGTCATTTTGACAAAGCTGTCATAACCCATGGGATATTTTAATTTGGCCTAAAACAAAAACATTAAATTTTTAGACATTTTTTTTTTTACCCCACTCCTCAATCCTATTCAAACTATAGGCCTTTTGTCTCTTCCTTCATTCTATCCTATCATCTCCATGGGTTATCATGAAGAAAAGTTTGTATTTAGTTATGGTTAACAAAAAAAGAGAAGTGTTTTAACATTTTGACTTAGCTAGTTGGGTAGTGCCAAGTTATCTGCACTAAATGTCTTGTTTCTATCTTTGCTACAAACTTCAGTCCTTACCAGGGTTTGTGCAGGGAAATCTACATGCCTTCTTCAAGGATTGTTACCAGAGTTAATAGTCTGAGATGCTGGATTAATTTCTGCCTGCATGAGCACAGAACTCTTAGAGCAGAGAAATGTTAGGAGCAAGAAATGTCAATAGATGAGAGAAATCTTGATTTTTGGAGAGATAAAAAAAATGGAGTACATGAGTCATGGTGGTGGGAGGGTGGGGTGATGATAAGAGGAGTTTGGACTGTTTATTTTCTTCACCCTCATCATTCCTGTAGACTTTGGTGAAAATGGTGCATAATGTGGGAAAGAAATTCTCTGTTTCTTTATTGATGAGTTACTTCTGATCTTGGACAGAAAAGGAACCACAAGAAGTTGACTGTTCATGGACCACATTTATATTCTGGAAATGTTTTTGAAAGATACGCAGTTT